>NW_028115479.1:0-366107 GCF_964273445.1 Streptopelia decaocto | reverse complement strand
TTGAGAGATGCGGACATGAAAGGATACCAATCTTGTCAAGGATTGGGAACCCTTCGCGAGATTGTCCAAAGTTTCAGCGGGATTTCCAAAATGTTGAAAGGAACTCGAACCATGTCAACCTTGGTTTTGAGAATCTCTCCCGGAGTTTGAGAGATTTGGACGTGAAAGGGTACCAATCTTGTCGGGGATTGGGAACCCTTCGCGAGAATGTCCAAAGTTTCAGCGGGATTTCCAAAATGTTGAAAGGAACTCGAAACATGTCAGCCTTGGTTTTGAGAATCTCTCCCGGAGTTTGAGAGATTTGGACGTGAAAGGGTACCAATCTTGTCGGGGATTGGGAACCCTTTGCGAGAATGTCCAAAGTTTCAGCGGGATTTCCAAAATGTTGAAAGGAACTCGAAACATGTCAACCTTGGTTTTGAGAATCTCTCCCGGAGTTTGAGAGATTTGGACGTGAAAGGGTACCAATCTTGTCGGGGATTGGGAACCCTTCCCGAGAATGCCAAAAGTTTCAGCGGGATTTCCAAAATGTTGAAAGGAACTCGAAACATGTCAACCTTGGTTTTGAGAATCTCTCCCGGAGTTTGAGAGATCTGGACGTGAAAGGGTACCAATCTTGTCGGTGATTGCTAACCCTTCCCGAGAATGCCAAAAGTTTCAGCGGGATTTCCAAAATGTTGAAAGGAACTCGAAACATGTCAACCTTGGTTTTGAGAATCTCTCCCGGAGTTTGAGAGATTTGGACGTGAAAGGGTACCAATCTTGTCGGGGATTGGGAACCCTTCGCGAGAATGTCCAAAGTTTCAGCGGGATTTCCAAAATGTTGAAAGGAACTCGAAACATGTCAACCTTGGTTTTGAGAATCTATCCCGGAGTTTGAGAGATTTGGACGTGAAAGGGTACCAATCTTGTCGGGGATTGGGAACCCTTCGCGAGAATGTCCAAAGTTTCAGCGGGATTTCCAAAATGTTGAAAGGAACTCGAAACATGTCAACCTTGGTTTTGAGAATCTCTCCCGGAGTTTGAGAGATTTGGACGTGAAAGGGTACCAATCTTGTCGGGGATTGGGAACCCTTCGCGAGAATGTCCAAAGTTTCAGCGGGATTTCCAAAATGTTGAAAGGAACTGGAAACATGTCAACCTTGGTTTTGAGAATCTCTCCCGGAGTTTGAGAGATTTGGACGTGAAAGGGTACCAATCTTGTCGGGGATTGGGAACCCTTCGCGAGAATGTCCAAAGTTTCAGCGGGATTTCCAAAATGTTGAAAGGAACTCGAACCATGTCAACCTTGGTTTTGAGAATCTCTCCTGGAGTTTGAGAGATGCGGACATGAAAGGGTACCAATCTTATCAAGGATTGGGAACCCTTCGCGAGAATGTCCAAAGTTTCAGCGGGATTTCCAAAATGTTGAAAGGAACTCGAAACATGTCAACCTTGGTTTTGAGAATCTCTCCCGGAGTTTGAGAGATTTGGACGTGAAAGGGTACCAATCTTGTCGGGGATTGGGAACCCTTCGCGAGAATGTCCAAAGTTTCAGCGGGATTTCCAAAATGTTGAAAAGAACTCGAAACATGTCAACCTTGGTTTTGAGAATCTCTCCCGGAGTTTGAAAGATGCGGACATGAAAGGGTACCAATCTTGTCAAGGATTGGGAACCCTTCGCGAGAATGTCCAAAGTTTCAGCGGGATTTCCAAAATGTTGAGAGGAACTCGAAACATGTCAACCTTGGTTTTGAGAATCTCTCCCGGAGTTTGAGAGATTTGGACGTGAAAGGGTACCAATCTTGTCGGGGACTGGGAATCCCTCGCGAGGATGTCCAAAGTTTCAGCGGGATTTCCAAAATGTTGAAAGGAACTCGAAACATGTGAACCTTGGTTTTGAGAATCTCTCCCGGAGTTTGAGAGATTTGGACGTGAAAGGGTACCAATCTTGTCGGGGATTGGGAACCCTTCGCGAGAATGTCCAAAGTTTCAGCAGGATTTCCAAAATGTTGAAAGGAACTGGAAACATGTCAACCTTGGTTTTGAGAATCTCTCCCGGAGTTTGAGAGATTTGGACGTGAAAGGGTACCAATCTTGTCGGGGATTGGGAACCCTTCGCGAGAATGTCCAAAGTTTCAGCGGGATTTCCAAAATGTTGAAAGGAACTCGAAACATGTCAACCTTGGTTTTGAGAATCTCTCCTGGAGTTTGAGAGATTTGGACGTGAAAGGGTACCAATCTTGTCGGGGATCGGGAACCCTTCGCGAGAATGTCCAAAGTTTCAGCGGGATTTCCAAAATGTTGAAAGGAACTCGAAACATGTCAACCTTGGTTTTGAGAATCTCTCCCGGAGTTTGAGAGATCTGGACGTGAAAGGGTACCAATCTTGTCGGTGATTGCTAACCCTTCCCGAGAATGCCAAAAGTTTCAGCGGGATTTCCAAAATGTTGAAAGGAACTCGAAACATGTCAACCTTGGTTTTGAGAATCTCTCCCGGAGTTTGAGAGATTTGGACGTGAAAGGGTACCAATCTTGTCGGGGATTGGGAACCCTTCGCGAGAATGTCCAAAGTTTCAGCGGGATTTCCAAAATGTTGAAAGGAACTCGAAACATGTCAACCTTGGTTTTGAGAATCTCTCCCGGAGTTTGAGAGATTTGGACGTGAAAGGGTACCAATCTTGTCGGGGATTGGGAACCCTTCGCGAGAATGTCCAAAGTTTCAGCGGGATTTCCAAAATGTTGAAAGGAACTCGAAACATGTCAACCTTGGTTTTGAGAATCTCTCCCGGAGTTTGAGAGATTTGGACGTGAAAGGGTACCAATCTTGTCGGGGATTGGGAACCCTTCACGAGAATGTCCAAAGTTTCAGCGGGATTTCCAAAATGTTGAAAGGAACTCGAAACATGTCAAGGTTGGTTTTGAGAATCTCTCCCGGAGTTTGAGAGATTTGGACGTGAAAGGGTACCAATCTTGTCGGGGATTGGGAACCCTTCGCGAGAATGTCCAAAGTTTCAGCGGGATTTCCAAAATGTTGAAAAGAACTCGAAACATGTCAACCTTGGTTTTGAGAATCTCTCCCGGAGTTTGAAAGATGCGGACATGAAAGGGTACCAATCTTGTCAAGGATTGGGAACCCTTCGCGAGAATGTCCAAAGTTTCAGCGGGATTTCCAAAATGTTGAGAGGAACTCGAAACATGTCAACCTTGGTTTTGAGAATCTCTCCCGGAGTTTGAGAGATTTGGACGTGAAAGGGTACCAATCTTGTCGGGGACTGGGAATCCCTCGCGAGAATGTCCAAAGTTTCAGCGGGATTTCCAAAATGTTGAAAGGAACTCGAAACATGTGAACCTTGGTTTTGAGAATCTCTCCCGGAGTTTGAGAGATTTGGACGTGAAAGGGTACCAATCTTGTCGGGGATTGGGAACCCTTCGCGAGAATGTCCAAAGTTTCAGCGGGATTTCCAAAATGTTGAAAAGAACTCGAAACATGTCAACCTTGGTTTTGAGAATCTCTCCCGGAGTTTGAAAGATGCGGACATGAAAGGGTACCAATCTTGTCAAGGATTGGGAACCCTTCGCGAGAATGTCCAAAGTTTCAGCGGGATTTCCAAAATGTTGAGAGGAACTCGAAACATGTCAATCTTGGTTTTGAGAATCTCTCCCGGAGTTTGAGAGATTTGGACGTGAAAGGGTACCAATCTTGTCGGGGACTGGGAATCCCTCGCGAGAATGTCCAAAGTTTCAGCGGGATTTCCAAAATGTTGAAAGGAACTCGAAACATGTGAACCTTGGTTTTGAGAATCTCTCCCGGAGTTTGAGAGATTTGGACGTGAAAGGGTACCAATCTTGTCGGGGATTGGGAACCCTTCGCGAGAATGTCCAAAGTTTCAGCAGGATTTCCAAAATGTTGAAAGGAACTGGAAACATGTCAACCTTGGTTTTGAGAATCTCTCCCGGAGTTTGAGAGATTTGGACGTGAAAGGGTACCAATCTTGTCGGGGATTGGGAACCCTTTGCGAGAATGTCCAAAGTTTCAGCGGGATTTCCAAAATGTTGAAAGGAACTCGAAACATGTCAACCTTGGTTTTGAGAATCTCTCCTGGAGTTTGAGAGATTTGGACGTGAAAGGGTACCAATCTTGTCGGGGATCGGGAACCCTTCGCGAGAATGTCCAAAGTTTCAGCGGGATTTCCAAAATGTTGAAAGGAACTCGAAACATGTCAACCTTGGTTTTGAGAATCTCTCCCGGAGTTTGAGAGATTTGGACGTGAAAGGGTACCAATCTTGTCGGGGATTGGGAACCCTTCGCGAGAATGTCCAAAGTTTCAGCAGGATTTCCAAAATGTTGAAAGGAACTGGAAACATGTCAACCTTGGTTTTGAGAATCTCTGCCGGAGTTTGAGAGATTTGGACGTGAAAGGGTACCAATCTTGTCGGGGATTGGGAACCCTTCGCGAGAATGTCCAAAGTTTCAGCGGGATTTCCAAAATGTTGAAAGGAACTCGAACCATGTCAACCTTGGTTTTGAGAATCTCTCCCGGAGTTTGAGAGATGCGGACGTGAAAGGATACCAATCTTGTCAAGGATTGGGAACCCTTCGCGAGATTGTCCAAAGTTTCAGCGGGATTTCCAAAATGTTGAAAGGAACTCGAAACATGTCAACCTTGGTTTTGAGAATCTCTCCCGGAGTTTGAGAGATTTGGACGTGAAAGGGTACCAATCTTGTCGGGGATCGGGAACCCTTCGCGAGAATGTCCAAAGTTTCAGCGGGATTTCCAAAATGTTGAAAGGAACTCGAACCATGTCAACCTTGGTTTTGAGAATCTCTCCCGGAGTTTGAGAGATGCGGACATGAAAGGGTACCAATCTTGTCAAGGATTGGGAACCCTTCGCGAGAATGTCCAAAGTTTCAGCGGGATTTCCAAAATGTTGAAAGGAACTCGAAACATGTCAACCTTGGTTTTGAGAATCTCTCCCGGAGTTTGAGAGATTTGGATGTGAAAGGGTACCAATCTTGTCGGGGATTGGGAACCCTTCGCGAGAATGTCCAAAGTTTCAGCAGGATTTCCAAAATGTTGAAAGGAACTGGAAACATGTCAACCTTGGTTTTGAGAATCTCTCCCGGAGTTTGAGAGATTTGGACGTGAAAGGGTACCAATCTTGTCGGGGATTGGGAACCCTTCGCGAGAATGTCCAAAGTTTCAGCGGGATTTCCAAAATGTTGAAAGGAACTCGAAACATGTCAACCTTGGTTTTGAGAATCTCTCCCGGAGTTTGAGAGATTTGGACGTGAAAGGGTACCAATCTTGTTGGGGATTGGGAACCCTTCGCGAGAATGTCCAAAGTTTCAGCGGGATTTCCAAAATGTTGAAAGGAACTGGAAACATGTCAACCTTGGTTTTGAGAATCTCTCCCGGAGTTTGAGAGATTTGGACGTGAAAGGGTACCAATCTTGTCGGGGATTGGGAACCCTTCGCGAGAATGTCCAAAGTTTCAGCGGGATTTCCAAAATGTTGAAAGGAACTCGAAACATGTCAACCTTGGTTTTGAGAATCTCTCCCGGAGTTTGAGAGATGCGGACATGAAAGGATACCAATCTTGTCAAGGATTGGGAACCCTTCGCGAGATTGTCCAAAGTTTCAGCGGGATTTCCAAAATGTTGAAAGGAACTCGAAACATGTCAACCTTGGTTTTGAGAATCTCTCCCGGAGTTTGAGAGATTTGGACGTGAAAGGGTACCAATCTTGTCGGGGATTGGGAACCCTTTGCGAGAATGTCCAAAGTTTCAGCGGGATTTCCAAAATGTTGAAAGGAACTCGAAACATGTCAACCTTGGTTTTGAGAATCTCTCCCGGAGTTTGAGAGATTTGGACGTGAAAGGGTACCAATCTTGTCGGGGATTGGGAACCCTTCCCGAGAATGCCAAAAGTTTCAGCGGGATTTCCAAAATGTTGAAAGGAACTCGAAACATGTCAACCTTGGTTTTGAGAATCTCTCCCGGAGTTTGAGAGATCTGGACGTGAAAGGGTACCAATCTTGTCGGTGATTGCTAACCCTTCCCGAGAATGCCAAAAGTTTCAGCGGGATTTCCAAAATGTTGAAAGGAACTCGAAACATGTCAACCTTGGTTTTGAGAATCTCTCCCGGAGTTTGAGAGATTTGGACGTGAAAGGGTACCAATCTTGTCGGGGATTGGGAACCCTTCGCGAGAATGTCCAAAGTTTCAGCGGGATTTCCAAAATGTTGAAAGGAACTCGAAACATGTCAACCTTGGTTTTGAGAATCTCTCCCGGAGTTTGAGAGATTTGGACGTGAAAGGGTACCAATCTTGTCGGGGATCGGGAACCCTTCGCGAGAATGTCCAAAGTTTCAGCGGGATTTCCAAAATGTTGAAAGGAACTCGAAACATGTCAACCTTGGTTTTGAGAATCTCTCCCGGAGTTTGAGAGATGCAGACATGAAAGGGTACCAATCTTGTCAAGGATTGGGAACCCTTCGCGAGAATGTCCAAAGTTTCAGCGGGATTTCCAAAATGTTGAAAGGAACTCGAAACATGTCAACCTTGGTTTTGAGAATCTCTCCCGGAGTTTGAGAGATTTGGACGTGAAAGGATACCAATCTTCTCGGGGATCGGGAACCCTTCGCGAGAATGTCCAAAGTTTCAGCAGGATTTCCAAAATGTTGAAAGGAACTCGAAACATGTCAACCTTGGTTTTGAGAATCTCTCCCGGAGTTTGAGAGATTTGACGTGAAAGGGTACCAATCTTGTCGGGGATTGGGAACCCTTCGCGAGAATGTCCAAAGTTTCAGCGGGATTTCCAAAATGTTGAAAGGAACTCGAAACATGTCAACCTTGGTTTTGAGAATCTCTCCCGGAGTTTGAGAGATTTGGACGTGAAAGGGTACCAATCTTGTCGGGGATTGGGAACCCTTCGCGAGAATGTCCAAAGTTTCAGCGGGATTTCCAAAATGTTGAAAGGAACTCGAAACATGTCAACCTTGGTTTTGAGAATCTCTCCCGGAGTTTGAGAGATTTGGACGTGAAAGGGTACCAATCTTGTCGGGGATTGGGAACCCTTCGCGAGAATGTCCAAAGTTTCAGCGGGATTTCCAAAATGTTGAAAGGAACTCGAACCATGTCAACCTTGGTTTTGAGAATCTCTCCCGGAGTTTGAGAGATTTGGACATGAAAGGGTACCAATCTTATCAAGGATTGGGAACCCTTCGCGAGAATGTCCAAAGTTTCAGCGGGATTTCCAAAATGTTGAAAGGAACTCGAAACATGTCAACCTTGGTTTTGAGAATCTCTCCTGGAGTTTGAGAGATTTGGACGTGAAAGGGTACCAATCTTGTCGGGGATTGGGAACCCTTCGCGAGAATGTCCAAAGTTTCAGCGGGATTTCCAAAATGTTGAAAGGAACTCGAACCATGTCAACCTTGGTTTTGAGAATCTCTCCCGGAGTTTGAGAGATGCGGACATGAAAGGGTACCAATCTTATCAAGGATTGGGAACCCTTCGCGAGAATGTCCAAAGTTTCAGCGGGATTTCCAAAATGTTGAAAGGAACTCGAAACATGTCAACCTTGGTTTTGAGAATCTCTCCCGGAGTTTGAGAGATTTGGACGTGAAAGGGTACCAATCTTGTCGGGGATTGGGAATCCCTCGCGAGAATGTCCAAAGTTTCAGCGGGATTTCCAAAATGTTGAAAGGAACTCGAAACATGTGAACCTTGTTTTTGAGAATCTCTCCCGGAGTTTGAGAGATTTGGACGTGAAAGGGTACCAATCTTGTCGGGGATTGGGAACCCTTCACGAGAATGTCCAAAGTTTCAGCGGGATTTCCAAAATGTTGAAAGGAACTCGAAACATGTCAACCTTGGTTTTGAGAATCTCTCCTGGAGTTTGAGAGATTTGGACGTGAAAGGGTACCAATCTTGTCGGGGATCGGGAACCCTTCGCGAGAATGTCCAAAGTTTCAGCGGGATTTCCAAAATGTTGAAAGGAACTCGAACCATGTCAACCTTGGTTTTGAGAATCTCTGCCGGAGTTTGAGAGATTTGGACGTGAAAGGGTACCAATCTTGTCGGGGATTGGGAACCCTTCGCGAGAATGTCCAAAGTTTCAGCAGGATTTCCAAAATGTTGAAAGGAACTGGAAACATGTCAACCTTGGTTTTGAGAATCTCTCCCGGAGTTTGAGAGATTTGGACGTGAAAGGGTACCAATCTTGTCGGGGATTGGGAACCCTTCGCGAGAATGTCCAAAGTTTCAGCGGGATTTCCAAAATGTTGAAAGGAACTGGAAACATGTCAACCTTGGTTTTGAGAATCTCTCCCGGAGTTTGAGAGATTTGGACGTGAAAGGGTACCAATCTTGTCGGGGATTGGGAACCCTTCGCGAGAATGTCCAAAGTTTCAGCGGGATTTCCAAAATGTTGAAAGGAACTCGAAACATGTCAACCTTGGTTTTGAGAATCTCTCCCGGAGTTTGAGAGATGCGGACATGAAAGGATACCAATCTTGTCAAGGATTGGGAACCCTTCGCGAGATTGTCCAAAGTTTCAGCGGGATTTCCAAAATGTTGAAAGGAACTCGAAACATGTCAACCTTGGTTTTGAGAATCTCTCCCGGAGTTTGAGAGATTTGGACGTGAAAGGGTACCAATCTTGTCGGGGATTGGGAACCCTTCGCGAGAATGTCCAAAGTTTCAGCGGGATTTCCAAAATGTTGAAAGGAACTCGAAACATGTCAGCCTTGGTTTTGAGAATCTCTCCCGGAGTTTGAGAGATTTGGACGTGAAAGGGTACCAATCTTGTCGGGGATTGGGAACCCTTTGCGAGAATGTCCAAAGTTTCAGCGGGATTTCCAAAATGTTGAAAGGAACTCGAAACATGTCAACCTTGGTTTTGAGAATCTCTCCCGGAGTTTGAGAGATTTGGACGTGAAAGGGTACCAATCTTGTCGGGGATTGGGAACCCTTCCCGAGAATGCCAAAAGTTTCAGCGGGATTTCCAAAATGTTGAAAGGAACTCGAAACATGTCAACCTTGGTTTTGAGAATCTCTCCCGGAGTTTGAGAGATCTGGACGTGAAAGGGTACCAATCTTGTCGGTGATTGCTAACCCTTCCCGAGAATGCCAAAAGTTTCAGCGGGATTTCCAAAATGTTGAAAGGAACTCGAAACATGTCAACCTTGGTTTTGAGAATCTCTCCCGGAGTTTGAGAGATTTGGACGTGAAAGGGTACCAATCTTGTCGGGGATTGGGAACCCTTCGCGAGAATGTCCAAAGTTTCAGCGGGATTTCCAAAATGTTGAAAGGAACTCGAAACATGTCAACCTTGGTTTTGAGAATCTCTCCTGGAGTTTGAGAGATTTGGACGTGAAAGGGTACCAATCTTGTCGGGGATCGGGAACCCTTCGCGAGAATGTCCAAAGTTTCAGCGGGATTTCCAAAATGTTGAAAGGAACTCGAAACATGTCAACCTTGGTTTTGAGAATCTCTCCCGGAGTTTGAGAGACGCAGACATGAAAGGGTACCAATCTTGTCAAGGATTGGGAACCCTTCGCGAGAATGTCCAAAGTTTCAGCGGGATTTCCAAAATGTTGAAAGGAACTCGAAACATGTCAACCTTGGTTTTGAGAATCTCTCCCGGAGTTTGAGAGATTTGGACGTGAAAGGATACCAATCTTCTCGGGGATCGGGAACCCTTCGCGAGAATGTCCAAAGTTTCAGCAGGATTTCCAAAATGTTGAAAGGAACTCGAAACATGTCAACCTTGGTTTTGAGAATCTCTCCCGGAGTTTGAGAGATTTGGACGTGAAAGGGTACCAATCTTGTCGGGGATTGGGAACCCTTCGCGAGAATGTCCAAAGTTTCAGCGGGATTTCCAAAATGTTGAAAGGAACTCGAAACATGTCAACCTTGGTTTTGAGAATCTCTCCCGGAGTTTGAGAGATGCGGACATGAAAGGATACCAATCTTGTCAAGGATTGGGAACCCTTCGCGAGATTGTCCAAAGTTTCAGCGGGATTTCCAAAATGTTGAAAGGAACTCGAAACATGTCAACCTTGGTTTTGAGAATCTCTCCCGGAGTTTGAGAGATTTGGACGTGAAAGGGTACCAATCTTGTCGGGGATTGGGAACCCTTCGCGAGAATGTCCAAAGTTTCAGCGGGATTTCCAAAATGTTGAAAGGAACTCGAAACATGTCAGCCTTGGTTTTGAGAATCTCTCCCGGAGTTTGAGAGATTTGGACGTGAAAGGGTACCAATCTTGTCGGGGATTGGGAACCCTTCGCGAGAATGTCCAAAGTTTCAGCGGGATTTCCAAAATGTTGAAAGGAACTCGAAACATGTCAACCTTGGTTTTGAGAATCTCTCCCGGAGTTTGAGAGATTTGGACGTGAAAGGGTACCAATCTTGTCGGGGATTGGGAACCCTTCCCGAGAATGCCAAAAGTTTCAGCGGGATTTCCAAAATGTTGAAAGGAACTTGAAACATGTCAACCTTGGTTTTGAGAATCTCTCCCGGAGTTTGAGAGATCTGGACGTGAAAGGGTACCAATCTTGTCGGTGATTGCTAACCCTTCCCGAGAATGCCAAAAGTTTCAGCGGGATTTCCAAAATGTTGAAAGGAACTCGAAACATGTCAACCTTGGTTTTGAGAATCTCTCCCGGAGTTTGAGAGATTTGACGTGAAAGGGTACCAGCCTTGTCGGGGATTGGGAACCCTTCGCGAGAATGTCCAAAGTTTCAGCGGGATTTCCAAAATGTTGAAAGGAACTCGAAACATGTCAACCTTGGTTTTGAGAATCTCTCCCGGAGTTTGAGAGATTTGGACGTGAAAGGGTACCAATCTTGTCGGGGATTGGGAACCCTTCGCGAGAATGTCCAAAGTTTCAGCGGGATTTCCAAAATGTTGAAAGGAACTCGAAACATGTCAACCTTGGTTTTGAGAATCTCTCCCGGAGTTTGAGAGATTTGGACGTGAAAGGGTACCAATCTTGTCGGGGATTGGGAACCCTTCGCGAGAATGTCCAAAGTTTCAGCGGGATTTCCAAAATGTTGAAAGGAACTCGAACCATGTCAACCTTGGTTTTGAGAATCTCTCCCGGAGTTTGAGAGATTTGGACATGAAAGGGTACCAATCTTATCAAGGATTGGGAACCCTTCGCGAGAATGTCCAAAGTTTCAGCGGGATTTCCAAAATGTTGAAAGGAACTCGAAACATGTCAACCTTGGTTTTGAGAATCTCTCCTGGAGTTTGAGAGATTTGGACGTGAAAGGGTACCAATCTTGTCGGGGATTGGGAACCCTTCGCGAGAATGTCCAAAGTTTCAGCGGGATTTCCAAAATGTTGAAAGGAACTCGAACCATGTCAACCTTGGTTTTGAGAATCTCTCCCGGAGTTTGAGAGATGCGGACGTGAAAGGGTACCAATCTTATCAAGGATTGGGAACCCTTCGCGAGAATGTCCAAAGTTTCAGCGGGATTTCCAAAATGTTGAAAGGAACTCGAAACATGTCAACCTTGGTTTTGAGAATCTCTCCCGGAGTTTGAGAGATTTGGACGTGAAAGGGTACCAATCTTGTCGGGGATTGGGAATCCCTCGCGAGAATGTCCAAAGTTTCAGCGGGATTTCCAAAATGTTGAAAGGAACTCGAAACATGTCAACCTTGGTTTTGAGAATCTCTCCCGGAGTTTGAGAGATTTGGACGTGAAAGGGTACCAATCTTGTCGGGGATTGGGAACCCTTCACGAGAATGTCCAAAGTTTCAGCGGGATTTCCAAAATGTTGAAAGGAACTCGAAACATGTCAACCTTGGTTTTGAGAATCTCTCCTGGAGTTTGAGAGATTTGGACGTGAAAGGGTACCAATCTTGTCGGGGATCGGGAACCCTTCGCGAGAATGTCCAAAGTTTCAGCGGGATTTCCAAAATGTTGAAAGGAACTCGAACCATGTCAACCTTGGTTTTGAGAATCTCTGCCGGAGTTTGAGAGATTTGGACGTGAAAGGGTACCAATCTTGTCGGGGATTGGGAACCCTTCGCGAGAATGTCCAAAGTTTCAGCAGGATTTCCAAAATGTTGAAAGGAACTGGAAACATGTCAACCTTGGTTTTGAGAATCTCTCCCGGAGTTTGAGAGATTTGGACGTGAAAGGGTACCAATCTTGTCGGGGATTGGGAACCCTTCGCGAGAATGTCCAAAGTTTCAGCAGGATTTCCAAAATGTTGAAAGGAACTCGAAACATGTCAACCTTGGTTTTGAGAATCTCTCCCGGAGTTTGAGAGATGCGGACATGAAAGGATACCAATCTTGTCAAGGATTGGGAACCCTTCGCGAGATTGTCCAAAGTTTCAGCGGGATTTCCAAAATGTTGAAAGGAACTCGAAACATGTCAACCTTGGTTTTGAGAATCTCTCCTGGAGTTTGAGAGATTTGGACGTGAAAGGGTACCAATCTTGTCGGGGATCGGGAACCCTTCGCCAGAATGTCCAAAGTTTCAGCGGGATTTCCAAAATGTTGAAAGGAACTCGAAACATGTCAACCTTGGTTTTGAGAATCTCTCCCGGAGTTTGAGAGATGCGGACATGAAAGGGTACCAATCTTGTCAAGGATTGGGAACCCTTCGCGAGAATGTCCAAAGTTTCAGCGGGATTTCCAAAATGTTGAAAGGAACTCGAAACATGTCAACCTTGGTTTTGAGAATCTCTGCCGGAGTTTGAGAGATTTGGACGTGAAAGGGTACCAATCTTGTCGGGGATTGGGAACCCTTCGCGAGAATGTCCAAAGTTTCAGCAGGATTTCCAAAATGTTGAAAGGAACTGGAAACATGTCAACCTTGGTTTTGAGAATCTCTCCCGGAGTTTGAGAGATTTGGACGTGAAAGGGTACCAATCTTCTCGGGGATTGGGAACCCTTCGCGAGAATGTCCAAAGTTTCAGCGGGATTTCCAAAATGTTGAAAGGAACTCGAAACATGTCAACCTTGGTTTTGAGAATCTCTCCCGGAGTTTGAGAGATTTGGACGTGAAAGGGTACCAATCTTGTCGGGGATTGGGAACCCTTCCCGAGAATGCCAAAAGTTTCAGCGGGATTTCCAAAATGTTGAAAGGAACTCGAAACATGTCAACATTGGTTTTGAGAATCTCTCCCGGAGTTTGAGAAATCTGGACGTGAAAGGGTACCAATCTTGTCGGTGATTGCTAACCCTTCCCGAGAATGCCAAAAGTTTCAGCGGGATTTCCAAAATGTTGAAAGGAACTCGAAACATGTCAACCTTGGTTTTGAGAATCTCTCCCGGAGTTTGAGAGATGCGGACATGAAAGGGTACCAATCTTGTCAAGGATTGGGAACCCTTCGCGAGAATGTCGAAAGTTTCAGCGGGATTTCCAAAATGTTGAAAGGAACTCGAAACATGTCAACCTTGGTTTTGAGAATCTCTGCCGGAGTTTGAGAGATTTGGACGTGAAAGGGTACCAATCTTGTCGGGGATTGGGAACCCTTCGCGAGAATGTCCAAAGTTTCAGCGGGATTTCCAAAATGTTGAAAGGAACTCGAAACATGTCAACCTTGGTTTTGAGAATCTCTCCCGGAGTTTGAGAGATGCGGACATGAAAGTGTACCAATCTTGTCAAGGATTGGGAACCCTTCGCGAGATTGTCCAAAGTTTCAGCGGGATTTCCAAAATGTTGAAAGGAACTCGAAACATGTCAACCTTGGTTTTGAGAATCTCTCCCGGAGTTTGAGAGATTTGGACGTGAAAGGGTACCAATCTTGTCGGGGATTGGGAACCCTTCGCGAGAATGTCCAAAGTTTCAGCGGGATTTCCAAAATGTTGAAAGGAACTCGAAACATGTCAACCTTGGTTTTGAGAATCTCTCCCGGAGTTTGAGAGATTTGGACGTGAAAGGGTACCAATCTTGTCGGGGATTGGGAACCCTTCACGAGAATGTCCAAAGTTTCAGCGGGATTTCCAAAATGTTGAAAGGAACTCGAAACATGTCAACCTTGGTTTTGAGAATCTCTCCCGGAGTTTGAGAGATTTGGACGTGAAAGGGTACCAATCTTGTCGGGGATTGGGAACCCTTCGCGAGAATGTCAAAAGTTTCAGCGGGATTTCCAAAATGTTGAAAGGAACTCGAAACATGTCAACCTTGGTTTTGAGAATCTCTCCCGGAGTTTGAGAGATTTGGACGTGAAAGGGTACCAATCTTGTCGGGGATTGGGAACCCTTCGCGAGAATGTCCAAAGTTTCAGCGGGATTTCCAAAATGTTGAAAGGAACTCGAAACATGTCAAACTTGGTTTTAAGAATCTCTCCCGGAGTTTGAGAGATTTGGACGTGAAAGGGTACCAATCTTGTCGGGGATTGGGAACCCTTCGCGAGAATGTCCAAAGTTTCAGCGGGATTTCCAAAATGTTGAAAGGAACTCGAACCATGTCACCCTTGGTTTTGAGAATCTTTCCCGGAGTTTGAGAGATTTGGACGTGAAAGGGTACCAATCTTGTCGGGGATTGGGAATCCCTCGCGAGAATGTCCAAAGTTTCAGCGGGATTTCCAAAATGTTGAAAGGAACTGGAAACATGTCAACCTTGGTTTTGAGAATCTCTCCCGGAGTTTGAGAGATTTGGACGTGAAAGGGTACCAATCTTGTCGGGGATTGGGAACCCTTCGCGAGAATGTCCAAAGTTTCAGCGGGATTTCCAAAATGTTGAAAGGAACTCGAACCATGTCAACCTTGGTTTTGAGAATCTCTCCCGGAGTTTGAGAGATTTGGACGTGAAAGGGTACCAATCTTGTCGGGGATTTGGAACCCTTCCCGAGAATGCCAAAAGTTTCAGCGGGATTTCCAAAATGTTGAAAGGAACTCGAAACATGTCAACCTTGGTTTTGAGAATCTCTCCCGGAGTTTGAGAGATCTGGACGTGAAAGGGTACCAGCCTTGTCGGGGATTGGGAACCCTTCGCGAGAATGTCCAAAGTTTCAGCGGGATTTCCAAAATGTTGAAAGGAACTGGAAACATGTCAACCTTGGTTTTGAGAATCTCTCCCGGAGTTTGAGAGATCTGTACGTGAAAGGGTACCAATCTTGTCGGGGATTGGGAACCCTTCGCGAGAATGTCCAAAGTTTCAGCGGGATTTCCAAAATGTTGAAAGGAACTCGAAACATGTCAACCTTGGTTTTGAGAATCTCTGCCGGAGTTTGAGAGATTTGGACGTGAAAGGGTACCAATCTTGTCGGGGATTGGGAATCCCTCGCGAGAATGTCCAAAGTTTCAGCGGGATTTCCAAAATGTTGAAAGGAACTCGAAACATGTCAACCTTGGTTTTGAGAATCTCTCCCGGACTTTGAGAGATTTGGACGTGAAAGGGTACCAATCTTGTCGGGGATTGGGAACCCTTCACGAGAATGTCCAAAGTTTCAGCGGGATTTCCAAAATGTTGAAAGGAACTCGAAACATGTCAACCTTGGTTTTGAGAATCTCTCCTGGAGTTTGAGAGATTTGGACGTGAAAGGGTACCAATCTTGTCAGGGATCGGGAACCCTTCGCGAGAATGTCCAAAGTTTCAGGGGGATTTCCAAAATGTTGAAAGGAACTCGAACCATGTCAACCTTGGTTTTGAGAATCTCTCCCGGAGTTTGAGAGATGCAGACATGAAAGTGTACCAATCTTGTCAAGGATTGGGAACCCTTCGCGAGAATGTCCAAAGTTTCAGCGGGATTTCCAAAATGTTGAAAGGAACTCGAAACATGTCAACCTTGGTTTTGAGAATCTCTCCTGGAGTTTGAGAGATTTGGACGTGAAAGGGTACCAATCTTGTCAGGGATCGGGAACCCTTCGCGAGAATGTCCAAAGTTTCAGGGGGATTTCCAAAATGTTGAAAGGAACTCGAACCATGTCAACCTTGGTTTTGAGAATCTCTCCCGGAGTTTGAGAGATGCGGACATGAAAGTGTACCAATCTTGTCAAGGATTGGGAACCCTTCGCGAGAATGTCCAAAGTTTCAGGGGGATTTCCAAAATGTTGAAAGCAACTCGAAACATGTCAACCTTGGTTTTGAGAATCTCTCCCGGACTTTGAGAGATTTGGACGTGAAAGGGCACCAGTCTTGTCGGGGATTGGGAACCCTTCGCGAGAATGTCCAAAGTTTCAGCGGGATTTCCAAAATGTTGAAAGGAACTCGAAACATGTCAACCTTGGTTTTGAGAATCTCTCCCGGAGTTTGAGAGATTTGGACGTGAAAGGGTACCAATCTTGTCGGGGATTGGGAACCCTTCGCGAGAATGTCCAAAGTTTCAGCAGGATTTCCAAAATGTTGAAAGGAACTCGAAACATGTCAACCTTGGATTTGAGAATCTCTCCCGGAGTTTGAGAGATTTGGACGTGAAAGGGTACCAATCTTGTCGGGGATTGGGAACCCTTCGCGAGAATGTCCAAAGTTTCAGCGGGATTTCCAAAATGTTGAAAGGAACTCGAACCATGTCACCCTTGGTTTTGAGAATCTTTCCCGGAGTTTGAGAGATTTGGACGTGAAAGGGTACCAATCTTGTCGGGGATTGGGAATCCCTCGCGAGAATGTCCAAAGTTTCAGCGGGATTTCCAAAATGTTGAAAGGAACTGGAAACATGTCAACCTTGGTTTTGAGAATCTCTCCCGGAGTTTGAGAGATTTGGACGTGAAAGGGTACCAATCTTGTCGGGGATTGGGAACCCTTCGCGAGAATGTCCAAAGTTTCAGCGGGATTTCCAAAATGTTGAAAGGAACTCGAACCATGTCAACCTTGGTTTTGAGAATCTCTCCCGGAGTTTGAGAGATTTGGACGTGAAAGGGTACCAATCTTGTCGGGGATTTGGAACCCTTCCCGAGAATGCCAAAAGTTTCAGCGGGATTTCCAAAATGTTGAAAGGAACTCGAAACATGTCAACCTTGGTTTTTAGAATCTCTCCCGGAGTTTGAGAGATCTGGACGTGAAAGGGTACCAGCCTTGTCGGGGATTGGGAACCCTTCGCGAGAATGTCCAAAGTTTCAGCGGGATTTCCAAAATGTTGAAAGGAACTTGAAACATGTCAACCTTGGTTTTGAGAATCTCTGCCGGAGTTTGAGAGATTTGGACGTGAAAGGGTACCAATCTTGTCGGGGATTGGGAACCCTTCGCGAGAATGTCCAAAGTTTCAGCAGGATTTCCAAAATGTTGAAAGGAACTGGAAACATGTCAACCTTGGTTTTGAGAATCTCTCCCGGAGTTTGAGAGATTTGGACGTGAAAGGGTACCAATCTTCTCGGGGATTGGGAACCCTTCGCGAGAATGTCCAAAGTTTCAGCGGGATTTCCAAAATGTTGAAAGGAACTCGAAACATGTCAACCTTGGTTTTGAGAATCTCTCCCGGAGTTTGAGAGATTTGGACGTGAAAGGGTACCAATCTTGTCGGGGATTGGGAACCCTTCCCGAGAATGCCAAAAGTTTCAGCGGGATTTCCAAAATGTTGAAAGGAACTCGAAACATGTCAACATTGGTTTTGAGAATCTCTCCCGGAGTTTGAGAAATCTGGACGTGAAAGGGTACCAATCTTGTCGGTGATTGCTAACCCTTCCCGAGAATGCCAAAAGTTTCAGCGGGATTTCCAAAATGTTGAAAGGAACTCGAAACATGTCAACCTTGGTTTTGAGAATCTCTCCCGGAGTTTGAGAGATGCGGACATGAAAGGGTACCAATCTTGTCAAGGATTGGGAACCCTTCGCGAGAATGTCGAAAGTTTCAGTGGGATTTCCAAAATGTTGAAAGGAACTCGAAACATGTCAACCTTGGTTTTGAGAATCTCTGCCGGAGTTTGAGAGATTTGGACGTGAAAGGGTACCAATCTTGTCGGGGATTGGGAACCCTTCGCGAGAATGTCCAAAGTTTCAGCGGGATTTCCAAAATGTTGAAAGGAACTCGAAACATGTCAACCTTGGTTTTGAGAATCTCTCCCGGAGTTTGAGAGATGCGGACATGAAAGTGTACCAATCTTGTCAAGGATTGGGAACCCTTCGCGAGATTGTCCAAAGTTTCAGCGGGATTTCCAAAATGTTGAAAGGAACTCGAAACATGTCAACCTTGGTTTTGAGAATCTCTCCCGGAGTTTGAGAGATTTGGACGTGAAAGGGTACCAATCTTGTCGGGGATTGGGAACCCTTCGCGAGAATGTCCAAAGTTTCAGCGGGATTTCCAAAATGTTGAAAGGAACTCGAAACATGTCAACCTTGGGTTTGAGAATCTCTCCCGGAGTTTGAGAGATTTGGACGTGAAAGGGTACCAATCTTGTCGGGGATTGGGAACCCTTCACGAGAATGTCCAAAGTTTCAGCGGGATTTCCAAAATGTTGAAAGGAACTCGAAACATGTCAACCTTGGTTTTGAGAATCTCTCCCGGAGTTTGAGAGATTTGGACGTGAAAGGGTACCAATCTTGTCGGGGATTGGGAACCCTTCGCGAGAATGTCCCAAGTTTCAGCGGGATTTCCAAAATGTTGAAAGGAACTCGAAACATGTCAACCTTGGTTTTGAGAATCTCTCCCGGAGTTTGAGAGATTTGGACGTGAAAGGGTACCAATCTTGTCGGGGATTGGGAACCCTTCGCCAGAATGTCCAAAGTTTCAGCGGGATTTCCAAAATGTTGAAAGGAACTCGAAACATGTCAACCTTGGTTTTGAGAATCTCTGCCGGAGTTTGAGAGATTTGGACGTGAAAGGGTACCAATCTTGTCGGGGATTGGGAATCCCTCGCGAGAATGTCCAAAGTTTCAGCGGGATTTCCAAAATGTTGAAAGGAACTCGAAACATGTCAACCTTGGTTTTGAGAATCTCTCCCGGACTTTGAGAGATTTGGACGTGAAAGGGTACCAATCTTGTCGGGGATTGGGAACCCTTCGCGAGAATGTCCAAAGTTTCAGCGGGATTTCCAAAATGTTGAAAGGAACTCGAAACATGTCAACCTTGGTTTTGAGAATCTCTCCTGGAGTTTGAGAGATTTGGACGTGAAAGGGTACCAATCTTGTCAGGGATCGGGAACCCTTCGCGAGAATGTCCAAAGTTTCAGGGGGATTTCCAAAATGTTGAAAGGAACTCGAACCATGTCAACCTTGGTTTTGAGAATCTCTCCCGGAGTTTGAGAGATGCAGACATGAAAGTGTACCAATCTTGTCAAGGATTGGGAACCCTTCGCGAGAATGTCCAAAGTTTCAGCGGGATTTCCAAAATGTTGAAAGGAACTCGAAACATGTCAACCTTGGTTTTGAGAATCTCTCCTGGAGTTTGAGAGATTTGGACGTGAAAGGGTACCAATCTTGTCAGGGATCGGGAACCCTTCGCGAGAATGTCCAAAGTTTCAGGGGGATTTCCAAAATGTTGAAAGGAACTCGAACCATGTCAACCTTGGTTTTGAGAATCTCTCCCGGAGTTTGAGAGATGCGGACATGAAAGTGTACCAATCTTGTCAAGGATTGGGAACCCTTCGCGAGAATGTCCAAAGTTTCAGGGGGATTTCCAAAATGTTGAAAGCAACTCGAAACATGTCAACCTTGGTTTTGAGAATCTCTCCCGGACTTTGAGAGATTTGGACGTGAAAGGGCACCAGTCTTGTCGGGGATTGGGAACCCTTCGCGAGAATGTCCAAAGTTTCAGCGGGATTTCCAAAATGTTGAAAGGAACTCGAAACATGTCAACCTTGGTTTTGAGAATCTCTCCCGGAGTTTGAGAGATTTGGACGTGAAAGGGTACCAATCTTGTCGGGGATTGGGAACCCTTCGCGAGAATGTCCAAAGTTTCAGCAGGATTTCCAAAATGTTGAAAGGAACTCGAAACATGTCAACCTTGGATTTGAGAATCTCTCCCGGAGTTTGAGAGATTTGGACGTGAAAGGGTACCAATCTTGTCGGGGATTGGGAACCCTTCGCGAGAATGTCCAAAGTTTCAGCGGGATTTCCAAAATGTTGAAAGGAACTCGAACCATGTCACCCTTGGTTTTGAGAATCTTTCCCGGAGTTTGAGAGATTTGGACGTGAAAGGGTACCAATCTTGTCGGGGATTGGGAATCCCTCGCGAGAATGTCCAAAGTTTCAGCGGGATTTCCAAAATGTTGAAAGGAACTGGAAACATGTCAACCTTGGTTTTGAGAATCTCTCCCGGAGTTTGAGAGATTTGGACGTGAAAGGGTACCAATCTTGTCGGGGATTGGGAACCCTTCGCGAGAATGTCCAAAGTTTCAGCGGGATTTCCAAAATGTTGAAAGGAACTCGAACCATGTCAACCTTGGTTTTGAGAATCTCTCCCGGAGTTTGAGAGATTTGGACGTGAAAGGGTACCAATCTTGTCGGGGATTTGGAACCCTTCCCGAGAATGCCAAAAGTTTCAGCGGGATTTCCAAAATGTTGAAAGGAACTCGAAACATGTCAACCTTGGTTTTTAGAATCTCTCCCGGAGTTTGAGAGATCTGGACGTGAAAGGGTACCAGCCTTGTCGGGGATTGGGAACCCTTCGCGAGAATGTCCAAAGTTTCAGCGGGATTTCCAAAATGTTGAAAGGAACTTGAAACATGTCAACCTTGGTTTTGAGAATCTCTGCCGGAGTTTGAGAGATTTGGACGTGAAAGGGTACCAATCTTGTCGGGGATTGGGAACCCTTCGCGAGAATGTCCAAAGTTTCAGCAGGATTTCCAAAATGTTGAAAGGAACTGGAAACATGTCAACCTTGGTTTTGAGAATCTCTCCCGGAGTTTGAGAGATTTGGACGTGAAAGGGTACCAATCTTCTCGGGGATTGGGAACCCTTCGCGAGAATGTCCAAAGTTTCAGCGGGATTTCCAAAATGTTGAAAGGAACTCGAAACATGTCAACCTTGGTTTTGAGAATCTCTCCCGGAGTTTGAGAGATTTGGACGTGAAAGGGTACCAATCTTGTCGGGGATTGGGAACCCTTCCCGAGAATGCCAAAAGTTTCAGCGGGATTTCCAAAATGTTGAAAGGAACTCGAAACATGTCAACATTGGTTTTGAGAATCTCTCCCGGAGTTTGAGAAATCTGGACGTGAAAGGGTACCAATCTTGTCGGTGATTGCTAACCCTTCCCGAGAATGCCAAAAGTTTCAGCGGGATTTCCAAAATGTTGAAAGGAACTCGAAACATGTCAACCTTGGTTTTGAGAATCTCTCCCGGAGTTTGAGAGATGCGGACATGAAAGGGTACCAATCTTGTCAAGGATTGGGAACCCTTCGCGAGAATGTCGAAAGTTTCAGTGGGATTTCCAAAATGTTGAAAGGAACTCGAAACATGTCAACCTTGGTTTTGAGAATCTCTGCCGGAGTTTGAGAGATTTGGACGTGAAAGGGTACCAATCTTGTCGGGGATTGGGAACCCTTCGCGAGAATGTCCAAAGTTTCAGCGGGATTTCCAAAATGTTGAAAGGAACTCGAAACATGTCAACCTTGGTTTTGAGAATCTCTCCCGGAGTTTGAGAGATGCGGACATGAAAGTGTACCAATCTTGTCAAGGATTGGGAACCCTTCGCGAGATTGTCCAAAGTTTCAGCGGGATTTCCAAAATGTTGAAAGGAACTCGAAACATGTCAACCTTGGTTTTGAGAATCTCTCCCGGAGTTTGAGAGATTTGGACGTGAAAGGGTACCAATCTTGTCGGGGATTGGGAACCCTTCGCGAGAATGTCCAAAGTTTCAGCGGGATTTCCAAAATGTTGAAAGGAACTCGAAACATGTCAACCTTGGTTTTGAGAATCTCTCCCGGAGTTTGAGAGATTTGGACGTGAAAGGGTACCAATCTTGTCGGGGATTGGGAACCCTTCACGAGAATGTCCAAAGTTTCAGCGGGATTTCCAAAATGTTGAAAGGAACTCGAAACATGTCAACCTTGGTTTTGAGAATCTCTCCCGGAGTTTGAGAGATTTGGACGTGAAAGGGTACCAATCTTGTCGGGGATTGGGAACCCTTCGCGAGAATGTCCCAAGTTTCAGCGGGATTTCCAAAATGTTGAAAGGAACTCGAAACATGTCAACCTTGGTTTTGAGAATCTCTCCCGGAGTTTGAGAGATTTGGACGTGAAAGGGTACCAATCTTGTCGGGGATTGGGAACCCTTCGCCAGAATGTCCAAAGTTTCAGCGGGATTTCCAAAATGTTGAAAGGAACTCGAAACATGTCAACCTTGGTTTTAAGAATCTCTCCCGGAGTTTGAGAGATTTGGACGTGAAAGGGTACCAATCTTGTCGGGGATTGGGAACCCTTCGCGAGAATGTCCAAAGTTTCAGCGGGATTTCCAAAATGTTGAAAGGAACTCGAACCATGTCACCCTTGGTTTTGAGAATCTTTCCCGGAGTTTGAGAGATTTGGACGTGAAAGGGTACCAATCTTGTCGGGGATTGGGAATCCCTCGCGAGAATGTCCAAAGTTTCAGCGGGATTTCCAAAATGTTGAAAGGAACTGGAAACATGTCAACCTTGGTTTTGAGAATCTCTCCCGGAGTTTGAGAGATTTGGACGTGAAAGGGTACCAATCTTGTCGGGGATTGGGAACCCTTCGCGAGAATGTCCAAAGTTTCAGCGGGATTTTTAAAATGTTGAAAGGAACTCGAAACATGTCAACCTTGGTTTTGAGAATCTCTCCCGGAGTTTGAGAGATCTGTACGTGAAAGGGTACCAATCTTGTCGGGGATTGGGAACCCTTCGCGAGAATGTCCAAAGTTTCAGCGGGATTTCCAAAATGTTGAAAGGAACTCGAAACATGTCAACCTTGGTTTTGAGAATCTCTGCCGGAGTTTGAGAGATTTGGACGTGAAAGGGTACCAATCTTGTCGGGGATTGGGAATCCCTCGCGAGAATGTCCAAAGTTTCAGCGGGATTTCCAAAATGTTGAAAGGAACTCGAAACATGTCAACCTTGGTTTTGAGAATCTCTCCCGGAGTTTGAGAGATTTGGACGTGAAAGGGTACCAATCTTGTCGGGGATTTGGAAACCTTCCCGAGAATGCCAAAAGTTTCAGCGGGATTTCCAAAATGTTGAAAGGAACTCGAAACATGTCAACCTTGGTTTTGAGAATCTCTCCCGGAGTTTGAGAGATCTGGACGTGAAAGGGTACCAGCCTTGTCGGGGATTGGGAACCCTTCGCGAGAATGTCCAAAGTTTCAGCGGGATTTCCAAAATGTTGAAAGGAACTTGAAACATGTCAACCTTGGTTTTGAGAATCTCTCCCGGAGTTTGAGAGATTTGGACGTGAAAGGGTACCAATCTTGTCGGGGATTGGGAACCCTTCGCGAGAATGTCCAAAGTTTCAGCGGGATTTCCAAAATGTTGAAAGGAACTGGAAACATGTCAAGCTTGGTTTTGAGAATCTCTCCCGGAGTTTGAGAGATTTGGACGTGAAATGGTACCAATCTTGTCGGGGATTGGGAACCCTTCGCGAGAATGTCCAAAGTTTCAGCGGGATTTTTAAAATGTTGAAAGGAACTCGAAACATGTCAACCTTGGTTTTGAGAATCTCTCCCGGAGTTTGAGAGATCTGTACGTGAAAGGGTACCAATCTTGTCGGGGATTGGGAACCCTTCGCGAGAATGTCCAAAGTTTCAGCGGGATTTCCAAAATGTTGAAAGGAACTCGAAACATGTCAACCTTGGTTTTGAGAATCTCTGCCGGAGTTTGAGAGATTTGGACGTGAAAGGGTACCAATCTTGTCGGGGATTGGGAATCCCTCGCGAGAATGTCCAAAGTTTCAGCGGGATTTCCAAAATGTTGAAAGGAACTCGAAACATGTCAACCTTGGTTTTGAGAATCTCTCCCGGACTTTGAGAGATTTGGACGTGAAAGGGTACCAATCTTGTCGGGGATTGGGAACCCTTCACGAGAATGTCCAAAGTTTCAGCGGGATTTCCAAAATGTTGAAAGGAACTCGAAACATGTCAACCTTGGTTTTGAGAATCTCTCCTGGAGTTTGAGAGATTTGGACGTGAAAGGGTACCAATCTTGTCAGGGATCGGGAACCCTTCGCGAGAATGTCCAAAGTTTCAGGGGGATTTCCAAAATGTTGAAAGGAACTCGAACCATGTCAACCTTGGTTTTGAGAATCTCTCCCGGAGTTTGAGAGATGCAGACATGAAAGTGTACCAATCTTGTCAAGGATTGGGAACCCTTCGCGAGAATGTCCAAAGTTTCAGCGGGATTTCCAAAATGTTGAAAGGAACTCGAAACATGTCAACCTTGGTTTTGAGAATCTCTCCTGGAGTTTGAGAGATTTGGACGTGAAAGGGTACCAATCTTGTCAGGGATCGGGAACCCTTCGCGAGAATGTCCAAAGTTTCAGGGGGATTTCCAAAATGTTGAAAGGAACTCGAACCATGTCAACCTTGGTTTTGAGAATCTCTCCCGGAGTTTGAGAGATGCGGACATGAAAGTGTACCAATCTTGTCAAGGATTGGGAACCCTTCGCGAGAATGTCCAAAGTTTCAGGGGGATTTCCAAAATGTTGAAAGCAACTCGAAACATGTCAACCTTGGTTTTGAGAATCTCTCCCGGACTTTGAGAGATTTGGACGTGAAAGGGCACCAGTCTTGTCGGGGATTGGGAACCCTTCGCGAGAATGTCCAAAGTTTCAGCGGGATTTCCAAAATGTTGAAAGGAACTCGAAACATGTCAACCTTGGTTTTGAGAATCTCTCCCGGAGTTTGAGAGATTTGGACGTGAAAGGGTACCAATCTTGTCGGGGATTGGGAACCCTTCGCGAGAATGTCCAAAGTTTCAGCAGGATTTCCAAAATGTTGAAAGGAACTCGAAACATGTCAACCTTGGATTTGAGAATCTCTCCCGGAGTTTGAGAGATTTGGACGTGAAAGGGTACCAATCTTGTCGGGGATTGGGAACCCTTCGCGAGAATGTCCAAAGTTTCAGCGGGATTTCCAAAATGTTGAAAGGAACTCGAACCATGTCAACCTTGGTTTTGAGAATCTTTCCCGGAGTTTGAGAGATTTGGACGTGAAAGGGTACCAATCTTGTCGGGGATTGGGAATCCCTCGCGAGAATGTCCAAAGTTTCAGCGGGATTTCCAAAATGTTGAAAGGAACTGGAAACATGTCAACCTTGGTTTTGAGAATCTCTCCCGGAGTTTGAGAGATTTGGACGTGAAAGGGTACCAATCTTGTCGGGGATTGGGAACCCTTCGCGAGAATGTCCAAAGTTTCAGGGGGATTTCCAAAATGTTGAAAGGAACTCGAACCATGTCAACCTTGGTTTTGAGAATCTCTCCCGGAGTTTGAGAGATGCGGACATGAAAGTGTACCAATCTTGTCAAGGATTGGGAACCCTTCGTGAGAATGTCCAAAGTTTCAGGGGGATTTCCAAAATGTTGAAAGGAACTCGAAACATGTCAACCTTGGTTTTGAGAATCTCTCCCGGACTTTGAGAGATTTGGACGTGAAAGGGCACCAGTCTTGTCGGGGATTGGGAACCCTTCGTGAGAATGTCCAAAGTTTCAGCGGGATTTCCAAAATGTTGAAAGGAACTCGAAACATGTCAACCTTGGTTTTGAGAATCTCTCCCGGAGTTTGAGAGATTTGGACGTGAAAGGGTACCAATCTTGTCGGGGATTTGGAACCCTTCCCGAGAATGCCAA
Source organism: Streptopelia decaocto (assembly GCF_964273445.1). Classification (NCBI taxonomy): domain Eukaryota; kingdom Metazoa; phylum Chordata; class Aves; order Columbiformes; family Columbidae; genus Streptopelia; species Streptopelia decaocto. The sequence continues at coordinate 340,491 of NW_028115479.1, read as the reverse complement.
AAGTTTCAGCGGGATTTCCAAAATGTTGAAAGGAACTCGAAACATGTCAACCTTGGTTTTGAGAATCTCTCCCGGAGTTTGAGAGATCTGGACGTGAAAGGGTACCAGCCTTGTCGGGGATTGGGAACCCTTCGCGAGAATGTCCAAAGTTTCAGCGGGATTTCCAAAATGTTGAAAGGAACTTGAAACATGTCAACCTTGGTTTTGAGAATCTCTCCCGGAGTTTGAGAGATTTGGACGTGAAAGGGTACCAATCTTGTCGGGGATTGGGAACCCTTCGCGAGAATGTCCAAAGTTTCAGCGGGATTTCCAAAATGTTGAAAGGAACTGGAAACATGTCAAGCTTGGTTTTGAGAATCTCTCCCGGAGTTTGAGAGATTTGGACGTGAAATGGTACCAATCTTGTCGGGGATTGGGAACCCTTCGCGAGAATGTCCAAAGTTTCAGCGGGATTTTTAAAACGTTGAAAGGAACTCGAAACATGTCAACCTTGGTTTTGAGAATCTCTCCCGGAGTTTGAGAGATCTGTACGTGAAAGGGTACCAATCTTGTCGGGGATTGGGAACCCTTCGCGAGAATGTCCAAAGTTTCAGCGGGATTTCCAAAATGTTGAAAGGAACTCGAAACATGTCAACCTTGGTTTTGAGAATCTCTGCCGGAGTTTGAGAGATTTGGACGTGAAAGGGTACCAATCTTGTCGGGGATTGGGAATCCCTCGCGAGAATGTCCAAAGTTTCAGCGGGATTTCCAAAATGTTGAAAGGAACTCGAAACATGTCAACCTTGGTTTTGAGAATCTCTCCTGGAGTTTGAGAGATTTGGACGTGAAAGGGTACCAATCTTGTCAGGGATCGGGAACCCTTCGCGAGAATGTCCAAAGTTTCAGGGGGATTTCCAAAATGTTGAAAGGAACTCGAACCATGTCAACCTTGGTTTTGAGAATCTCTCCCGGAGTTTGAGAGATGCGGACATGAAAGTGTACCAATCTTGTCAAGGATTGGGAACCCTTCGCGAGAATGTCCAAAGTTTCAGGGGGATTTCCAAAATGTTGAAAGGAACTCGAAGCATGTCAACCTTGGTTTTGAGAATCTCTCCCGGAGTTTGAGAGATCTGTACGTGAAAGGGTACCAATCTTGTCGGGGATTGGGAACCCTTCGCGAGAATGTCCAAAGTTTCAGCGGGATTTCCAAAATGTTGAAAGGAACTCGAAACATGTCAACCTTGGTTTTGAGAATCTCTGCCGGAGTTTGAGAGATTTGGACGTGAAAGGGTACCAATCTTGTCGGGGATTGGGAATCCCTCGCGAGAATGTCCAAAGTTTCAGCGGGATTTCCAAAATGTTGAAAGGAACTCGAAACATGTCAACCTTGGTTTTGAGAATCTCTCCCGGACTTTGAGAGATTTGGACGTGAAAGGGTACCAATCTTGTCGGGGATTGGGAACCCTTCACGAGAATGTCCAAAGTTTCAGCGGGATTTCCAAAATGTTGAAAGGAACTCGAAACATGTCAACCTTGGTTTTGAGAATCTCTCCTGGAGTTTGAGAGATTTGGACGTGAAAGGGTACCAATCTTGTCAGGGATCGGGAACCCTTCGCGAGAATGTCCAAAGTTTCAGGGGGATTTCCAAAATGTTGAAAGGAACTCGAACCATGTCAACCTTGGTTTTGAGAATCTCTCCCGGAGTTTGAGAGATGCGGACATGAAAGTGTACCAATCTTGTCAAGGATTGGGAACCCTTCGCGAGAATGTCCAAAGTTTCAGCGGGATTTCCAAAATGTTGAAAGGAACTCGAAACATGTCAACCTTGGTTTTGAGAATCTCTCCTGGAGTTTGAGAGATTTGGACGTGAAAGGGTACCAATCTTGTCAGGGATCGGGAACCCTTCGCGAGAATGTCCAAAGTTTCAGGGGGATTTCCAAAATGTTGAAAGGAACTCGAACCATGTCAACCTTGGTTTTGAGAATCTCTCCCGGAGTTTGAGAGATGCGGACATGAAAGTGTACCAATCTTGTCAAGGATTGGGAACCCTTCGCGAGAATGTCCAAAGTTTCAGCGGGATTTCCAAAATGTTGAAAGGAACTCGAAACATGTCAACCTTGGTTTTGAGAATCTCTCCCGGAGTTTGAGAGATTTGGACGTGAAAGGGTACCAATCTTGTCGGGGATTTGGAACCCTTCCCGAGAATGCCAAAAGTTTCAGCGGGATTTCCAAAATGTTGAAAGGAACTCGAAACATGTCAACCTTGGTTTTGAGAATCTCTCCCGGAGTTTGAGAGATCTGGACGTGAAAGGGTACCAGCCTTGTCGGGGATTGGGAACCCTTCGCGAGAATGTCCAAAGTTTCAGCGGGATTTCCAAAATGTTGAAAGGAACTTGAAACATGTCAACCTTGGTTTTGAGAATCTCTCCCGGAGTTTGAGAGATTTGGACGTGAAAGGGTACCAATCTTGTCGGGGATTGGGAACCCTTCGCCAGAATGTCCAAAGTTTCAGCGGGATTTCCAAAATGTTGAAAGGAACTGGAAACATGTCAAGCTTGGTTTTGAGAATCTCTCCCGGAGTTTGAGAGATTTGGACGTGAAAGGGTACCAATCTTGTCGGGGATTGGGAACCCTTCGCGAGAATGTCCAAATTTTCAGCGGGATTTCCAAAATGTTGAAAGGAACTCGAAACATGTCAACCTTGGTTTTGAGAATCTCTCCCGGAGTTTGAGAGATTTGGACGTGAAAGGGTACCAATCTTGTCGGGGATTGGGAAACCCTCCCGAGAATGCCAAAAGTTTCAGCGGGATTTCCAAAATGTTGAAAGGAACTCGAAACATGTCAACCTTGGTTTTGAGAATCTCTCCCGGAGTTTGAGAGATTTGGACGTGAAAGGGTACCAATCTTGTCCGGGATTGGGAACCCTTCGCGAGAATGTCCAAAGTTTCAGCGGGATTTCCAAAATGTTGAAAGGAACTCGAAACATGTCACCCTTGGTTTTGAGAATCTCTCCCGGAGTTTGAGAGATTTGGACGTGAAAGGGTACCAATCTTGTCGGGGATTGGGAACCCTTCGCGAGAATGTCCAAAGTTTCAGCGGGATTTCCAAAATGTTGAAAGGAATTCGAAACATGTCAACCTTGGTTTTGAGAATCTCTCCCGGAGTTTGAGAGATTTGGACGTGAAAGGGTACCAGTCTTGCCCAGGATTGGGAACCCTTCGCGAGAATGTCTAAAGTTTCAGCGGGATTTCCAAAATGTTGAAAGGAACTCGAAACATGTCAACCTTGGTTTTGAGAATCTCTCCTGGAGTTTGAGAGATTTGGACGTGAAAGGGTACCAATCTTGTCGGGGATTGGGAACCCTTCGCGAGAATGTCCAAAGTTTCAGCGGGATTTCCAAAATGTTGAAAGGAACTCGAACCATGTCAACCTTGGTTTTGAGAATCTCTCCCGGAGTTTGAGAGTGGCGGACATGAAAGGGTACCAATCTTGTCAAGGATTGGGAACCCTTCTCGAGAATGTCCAAAGTTTCCGCGGGATTTCCAAAATGTTGAAAGGAACTCGAAACATGTCAACCTCGATTTTGAGAATCTCTCCCGGAGTTTGAGAGATTTGGACGTGAAAGGGTACCAATCTTGTCGGGGATTGGGAACCCTTCACGAGAATGTCCAAAGTTTCAGTGGGATTTCCAAAGTGTTGAAAGGAACTCGAAACATGTCAACCTTGGTTTTGAGAATCTCTCCCGGAGTTTGAGAGATTTGGACGTGAAAGGGTACCAATCTTGTCGGGGATTGGGAACCCTTCGTGAGAATGTCCAAAGTTTCAGCGGGATTTCCAAAATGTTGAAAGGAACTCGAAACATGTCAGCCTTGGTTTTGAGAATCTCTCCCGGAGTTTGAGAGATTTGGACGTGGAAGGGTACCAATCTTGTCGGGGATTGGGAACCCTTCGCGAGAATGTCAAAAGTTTCAGCGGGATTTCCAAAATGTTGAAAGGAACTCGAAACATGTCAACCTTGGTTTTGAGAATCTCTCCCGGAGTTTGAGAGATTTGGACGTGAAAGGGTACCAATCTTGTCGGGGATTGGGAACCCTTCCCGAGAATGCCAAAAGTTTCAGCGGGATTTCCAAAATGTTGAAAGGAACTCGAAACATGTCAGCCTTGGTTTTGAGAATCTCTCCCGGAGTTTGAGAGATTTGGACGTGAAATGGTACCAATCTTGTCGGGGATTGGGAACCCTTCGCGAGAATGTCCAAAGTTTCAGCGGGATTTCCAAAATGTTGAAAGGAACTCGAAACATGTCAACCTTGGTTTTGAGAATCTCTCCCGGAGTTTGAGAGATTTGGACGTGAAAGGGTACCAATCTTGTCGGGGATTGGGAACCCTTCGCGAGAATGTCCAAAGTTTCAGCGGGATTTCCAAAATGTTGAAAGGAACTCGAAACATGTCAACCTTGGTTTTGAGAATCTCTCCCGGAGTTTGAGAGATGCGAACATGAAAGGATACCAATCTTGTCAAGGATTCGGAACCCTTCGCGAGAATGTCCAAAGTTTCAGCGGGATTTCCAAAATGTTGAAAGGAACTCGAAACATGACAACCTTGGTTTTGAGAATCTCTCCCGGAGTTTGAGAGATTCTCAACGTGAAAGAGTACCAATCTTGTCGGGGATTGGGAACCCTTCGCGAGAATGTCCAAAGTTTCAGCGGGATTTCCAAAATGTTGAAAGGAACTCGAAACATGTCAACCTTGGTTTTGAGAATCTCTCCCGGAGTTTGAGAGATTTGGACGTGAAAGGGTACCAATCTTGTCGGGGATTGGGAACCCTTCCCGAGAATGCCAAAAGTTTCAGCGGGATTTCCAAAATGTTGAAAGGAACTCGAAACATGTCAACCTTGGTTTTGAGAATCTCTCCCGGAGTTTGAGAGATTTGGACGTGAAAGGGTACCAATCTTGTCGGGGATTGGGAACCCTTCGCGAGAATGTCCAAAGTTTCAGCGGGATTTCCAAAATGTTGAAAGGAACTCGAAACATGTCAACCTTGGTTTTGAGAATCTCTCCCGGAGTTTGAGAGATTTGGACGTGAAAGGGTACCAATCTTGTCGGGGATTGGGAACCATTCGAGAGAATGTCCAAAGTTTCAGCGGGATTTCCAAAATGTTGAAAGGAACTCGAAACATGTCAACCTTGGTTTTGAGAATCTCTCCCGGAGTTTGAGAGATTTGGACGTGAAAGGGTACCAATCTTGTCGGGGATTGGGAACCCTTCGCGAGAATGTCCAAAGTTTCAGCGGGATTTCCAAAATGTTGAAAGGAACTCGAAACATGTCAACCTTGGTTTTGAGAATCTCTCCCGGAGTTTGAGAGATTTGGATGTGAAAGGGTACCAATCTTGTCGGGGATTGGGAACCCTTCGCGAGAATGTCCAAAGTTTCAGCGGGATTTCCAAAATGTTGAAAGGAACTCGAAACATGTCAACCTTGGTTTTGAGAATCTCTCCCAGAGTTTGAGAGATTTGGACGTGAAAGGGTACCAATCTTGTCGGGGATTGGGAACCCTTCGCGAGAATGTCCAAAGTTTCAGCGGGATTTCCAAAATGTTGAAAGGAACTCGAAACATGTCAACCTTGGTTTTGAGAATCTCTCCCGGAGTTTGAGAGATTTGGACGTGAAAGGGTACCAGTCTTGTCGGGGATTGGGAACCCTTCGCGAGAATGTCCAAAGTTTCAGCGGGATTTCCAAAATGTTGAAAGGAATTCGAAACATGTCAACCTTGGTTTTGAGAATCTCTCCCGGAGTTTGAGAGATTTGGACGTGAAAGGGTACCAGTCTTGCCCAGGATTGGGAACCCTTCGCGAGAATGTCTAAAGTTTCAGCGGGATTTCCAAAATGTTGAAAGGAACTCGAAACATGTCAACCTTGGTTTTGAGAATCTCTCCTGGAGTTTGAGAGATTTGGACGTGAAAGGGTACCAATCTTGTCGGGGATTGGGAACCCTTCGCGAGAATGTCCAAAGTTTCAGCGGGATTTCCAAAATGTTGAAAGGAACTCGAACCATGTCAACCTTGGTTTTGAGAATCTCTCCCGGAGTTTGAGAGTGGCGGACATGAAAGGGTACCAATCTTGTCGGGGATTGGGAACCCTTCTCGAGAATGTCCAAAGTTTCCGCGGGATTTCCAAAATGTTGAAAGGAACTCGAAACATGTCAACCTCGATTTTGAGAATCTCTCCCGGAGTTTGAGAGATTTGGACGTGAAAGGGTACCAGTCTTGTCGGGGATTGGGAACCCTTCACGAGAATGTCCAAAGTTTCAGCGGGATTTCCAAAGTGTTGAAAGGAACTCGAAACATGTCAACCTTGGTTTTGAGAATCTCTCCCGGAGTTTGAGAGATTTGGACGTGAAAGGGTACCAATCTTGTCGGGGATTGGGAACCCTTCGTGAGAATGTCCAAAGTTTCAGCGGGATTTCCAAAATGTTGAAAGGAACTCGAAACATGTCAGCCTTGGTTTTGAGAATCTCTCCCGGAGTTTGAGAGATTTGGACGTGGAAGGGTACCAATCTTGTCGGGGATTGGGAACCCTTCGCGAGAATGTCAAAAGTTTCAGCGGGATTTCCAAAATGTTGAAAGGAACTCGAAACATGTCAACCTTGGTTTTGAGAATCTCTCCCGGAGTTTGAGAGATTTGGACGTGAAAGGGTACCAGTCTTGTCGGGGATTGGGAACCCTTCCCGAGAATGCCAGAAGTTTCAGCGGGATTTCCAAAATGTTGAAAGGAACTCGAAACATGTCAACCTTGGTTTTGAGAATCTCTCCCGGAGTTTGAGAGATCTGGACGTGAAAGGGTACCAATCTTGTCGGGGATTGGGAACCCTTCGCGAGAATGTCCAAAGTTTCAGCGGGATTTCCAAAATGTTGAAAGGAACTCGAAACACGTCAACCTTGGTTTTGAGAATCTCTCCTGGAGTTTGAGAGATTTGGACGTGAAAGGGTACCAATCTTGTCGGGGATTGGGAACCCTTCGCGAGAATGTCCCAAGTTTCAGCGGGATTTCCAAAATGTTGAAAGGAACTCGAAACATGTCAGCCTTGGTTTTGAGAATCTCTCCCGGAGTTTGAGAGATTTGGACGTGAAAGGGTACCAATCTTGTCGGGGATTGGGAACCCTTCGCGAGAATGTCCAAAGTTTCAGCGGGATTTCCAAAATGTTGAAAGGAACTCGAAACATGTCAACCTTGGTTTTGAGAATCTCTCCCGGAGTTTGAGAGATTTGGACGTGAAAGGGTACCAATCTTGTCGGGGATTGGGAACCCTTCGCGAGAATGTCCAAAGTTTCAGCGGGATTTCCAAAATGTTGAAAGGAACTCGAAACATGTCAACCTTGGTTTTGAGAATCTCTCCCGGAGTTTGAGAGATGCGAACATGAAAGGATACCAATCTTGTCAAGGATTCGGAACCCTTCGCGAGAATGTCCAAAGTTTCAGCGGGATTTCCAAAATGTTGAAAGGAACTCGAAACATGTCAACCTTGGTTTTGAGAATCTCTCCCGGAGTTTGAGAGATTTGGACGTGAAAGGGTACCAATCTTGTCGGGGATTGGGAACCCTTCCCGAGAATGCCAAAAGTTTCAGCGGGATTTCCAAAATGTTGAAAGGAACTCGAAACATGTCAACCTTGGTTTTGAGAATCTCTCCCGGAGTTTGAGAGATCTGGACGTGAGGGGGTACCAATCTTGTCGGGGATTGGGAACCCTTCGCGAGAATGTCCAAAGTTTCAGCGGGATTTCCAAAATGTTGAAAGGAACTCGAAACACGTCAACCTTGGTTTTGAGAATCTCTCCTGGAGTTTGAGAGATTTGGACATGAAAGGGTACCAATCTTGTCGGGGATTGGGAACCCTTTGCGACAATGTCCAAAGTTTCAGCGGGATTTCCAAAATGTTGAAAGGAACTCGAAACATGTCACCCTTGGTTTTGAGAATCTCTCCCGGAGTTTGAGAGATTTGGACGTGAAAGGGTACCAATCTTGTCGGGGATTGGGAACCCTTCGCCAGAATGTCCAAAGTTTCAGCGGGATTTCCAAAATGTTGAAAGGAACTCGAAACATGTCAGCCTTGGTTTTGAGAATCTCTCCCGGAGTTTGAGAGATTTGGACGTGAAAGGGTACCAATCTTGTCGGGGATTGGGAACCCTTCGCGAGAATGTCCAAAGTTTCAGCGGGATTTCCAAAATGTTGAAAGGAACTCGAACCATGTCAACCTTGGTTTTGAGAATCTCTCCCGGAGTTTGAGAGATTTGGACGTGAAAGGGTACCAATCTTGTCGGGGATTGGGAATCCTTCGCGAGAATGTCCAAAGTTTCAGCGGGATTTCCAAAATGTTGAAAGGAACTCGAAACATGTCAACCTTGGTTTTGAGAATCTCTCCTGGAGTTTGAGAGATTTGGACATGAAAGGGTACCAATCTTGTCGGGGATAGGGAACCCTTCGCGAGAATGTCCAAAGTTTCAGCGGGATTTCCAAAATGTTGAAAGGAACTCGAAACATGTCAACCTTGGTTTTGAGAATCTCTCCCGGAGTTTGAGAGATGCGAACATGAAAGGATACCAATCTTGTCAAGGATTCGGAACCCTTCGCGAGAATGTCCAAAGTTTCAGCGGGATTTCCAAAATGTTGAAAGGAACTCGAAACATGTCAGCCTTGGTTTTGAGAATCTCTCCCGGAGTTTGAGAGATTTGGACGTGAAAGGGTACCAATCTTGTCGGGGATTGGGAACCCTTCACCAGAATGTCCAAAGTTTCAGCGGGATTTCCAAAATGTTGAAAGGAACTCGAAACATGTCAACCTTGGTTTTGAGAATCTCTCACGGAGTTTGAGAGATTTGGACGTGAAAGGGTACCAATCTTGTCGGGGATTGGGAACCCTTCGCGAGAATGTCCAAAGTTTCAGCGGGATTTCCAAAATGTTGAAAGGAACTCGAAACATGTCAACCTTGGTTTTGAGAATCTCTCCCGGAGTTTGAGAGATTTGGACGTGAAAGGGTATCAGTCTTGTCGGAGATTGGGAACCCTTCGCGAGAATGTCCAAAGTTTCAGCGGGATTTCCAAAATGTTGAAAGGAACTCGAAACATGACAACCTTGGTTTTGAGAATCTCTCCCGGAGTTTGAGAGATTCTCAACGTGAAAGAGTACCAATCTTGTCGGGGATTGGGAACCCTTCGCGAGAATGTCCAAAGTTTCAGCGGGATTTCCAAAATGTTGAAAGGAACTCGAAACATGTCAACCTTGGTTTTGAGAATCTCTCCCGGAGTTTGAGAGATTTGGACGTGAAAGGCTACCAATCTTGTCGGGGATTGGGAACCCTTCCCGAGAATGCCAAAAGTTTCAGCGGGATTTCCAAAATGTTGAAAGGAACTCGAAACATGTCAACCTTGGTTTTGAGAATCTCTCCCGGAGTTTGAGAGATTTGGACGTGAAAGGGTACCAATCTTGTCGGGGATTGGGAACCCTTCGCGAGAATGTCCAAAGTTTCAGCGGGATTTCCAAAATGTTGAAAGGAACTCGAAACATGTCAACCTTGGTTTTGAGAATCTCTCCCGGAGTTTGAGAGATTTGGACGTGAAAGGGTACCAATCTTGTCGGGGATTGGGAACCATTCGAGAGAATGTCCAAAGTTTCAGCGGGATTTCCAAAATGTTGAAAGGAACTCGAAACATGTCAACCTTGGTTTTGAGAATCTCTCCCGGAGTTTGAGAGATTTGGACGTGAAAGGGTACCAATCTTGTCGGGGATTGGGAACCCTTCGCGAGAATGTCCAAAGTTTCAGCGGGATTTCCAAAATGTTGAAAGGAACTCGAACCATGTCAACCTTGGTTTTGAGAATCTCTCCCGGAGTTTGAGAGATTTGGATGTGAAAGGGTACCAATCTTGTCGGGGATTGGGAACCCTTCGCGAGAATGTCCAAAGTTTCAGCGGGATTTCCAAAATGTTGAAAGGAACTCGAAACATGTCAACCTTGGATTTGAGAATCTCTCCCAGAGTTTGAGAGATTTGGACGTGAAAGGGTACCAATCTTGTCGGGGATTGGGAACCCTTCGCGAGAATGTCCAAAGTTTCAGCGGGATTTCCAAAATGTTGAAAGGAACTCGAAACATGTCAACCTTGGTTTTGAGAATCTCTCCCGGAGTTTGAGAGATTTGGACGTGAAAGGGTACCAGTCTTGTCGGGGATTGGGAACCCTTCGCGAGAATGTCCAAAGTTTCAGCGGGATTTCCAAAATGTTGAAAGGAACTCGAAACATGTCAACCTTGGTTTTGAGAATCTCTCCCGGAGTTTGAGAGATTTGGACGTGAAAGGGTACCAATCTTGTCGGGCATCGGGAACCCTTCGCGAGAATGTCCAAAGTTTCAGCGGGATTTCCAAAATGTTGAAAGGAACTCGAACCATGTCAACCTTGGTTTTGAGAATCTCTCCCGGAGTTTGAGAGATTTGGACGTGAAAGGGTACCAATCTTGTCGGGGATTGGGAACCCTTCGCGAGAATGTCCAAAGTTTCAGCGGGATTTCTAAAATGTTGAAAGGAACTCGAAACATGTCAACCTTGGTTTTGAGAATCTCTCCCGGAGTTTGAGAGATTTGGACGTGAAAGGGTACCAATCTTGTCGGGGATTGGGAACCCTTCGCGAGAATGTCCAAAGTTTCAGCGGGATTTCCAAAATGTTGAAAGGAACTCGAAACATGTCAACCTTGGTTTTGAGAATCTCTCCCGGAGTTTGAGAGATTTGGACGTGAAAGGGTACCAATCTTGTCGGGGATTGGGAACCCTTCGCCAGAATGTCCAAAGTTTCAGGGGGATTTCCAAAATGTTGAAAGGAACTCGAAACATGTCAACCTTGGTTTTGAGAATCTCTCCCGGAGTTTGAGAGATTTGGACGTGAAAGGGTACCAATCTTGTCGGGGATTGGGAACCCTTCGCCAGAATGTCCAAAGTTTCAGCGGGATTTCCAAAATGTTGAAAGGAACTCGAAACATGTCAACCTTGGTTTTGAGAATCTCTCCCGGAGTTTGAGAGATTTGGACGTGAAAGGGTACCAATCTTGTCGGGGATTGGGAACCCTTCGCCAGAATGTCCAAAGTTTCAGGGGGATTTCCAAAATGTTGAAAGGAACTCGAAACATGTCAACCTTGGTTTTGAGAATCTCTCCCGGAGTTTGAGAGATTTGGACGTGAAAGGGTACCAATCTTGTCGGGCATCGGGAACCCTTCGCGAGAATGTCCAAAGTTTCAGCGGGATTTCCAAAATGTTGAAAGGAACTCGAACCATGTCAACCTTGGTTTTGAGAATCTCTCCCGGAGTTTGAGAGATTTGGACGTGAAAGGGTACCAATCTTGTCGGGGATTGGGAACCCTTCGCGAGAATGTCCAAAGTTTCAGCGGGATTTCTAAAATGTTGAAAGGAACTCGAAACATGTCAACCTTGGTTTTGAGAATCTCTCCCGGAGTTTGAGAGATTTGGACGTGAAAGGGTACCAATCTTGTCGGGGATTGGGAACCCTTCGCGAGAATGTCCAAAGTTTCAGCGGGATTTCCAAAATGTTGAAAGGAACTCGAAACATGTCAACCTTGGTTTTGAGAATCTCTCCCGGAGTTTGAGAGATTTGGACGTGAAAGGGTACCAATCTTGTCGGGGATTGGGAACCCTTCGCCAGAATGTCCAAAGTTTCAGCGGGATTTCCAAAATGTTGAAAGGAACTCGAAACATGTCAACCTTGGTTTTGAGAATCTCTCCCGGAGTTTGAGAGATTTGGACGTGAAAGGGTACCAATCTTGTTGGGGATTGGGAACCCTTCGCGAGAATGTCCAAAGTTTCAGCGGGATTTCCAAAATGTTGAAAGGAACTCGAAACATGTCAACCTTGGTTTTGAGAATCTCTCCCGGAGTTTGAGAGATTTGGACGTGAAAGGGTACCAATCTTGTCGGGGATTGGGAACCCTCCGCCAGAATGTCCAAAGTTTCAGCGGGATTTCCAAAATGTTGAAAGGAACTCGAAACATGTCAACCTTGGTTTTGAGAATCTCTCCCGGAGTTTGAGAGATTTGGACGTGAAAGGGTACCAATCTTGTCGGGGATTGGGAACCCTTCGCGAGAATGTCCAAAGTTTCAGCGGGATTTCCAAAATGTTGAAAGGAACTCGAACCATGTCAACCTTGGTTTTGAGAATCTCTCCCGGAGTTTGAGAGATTTGGATGTGAAAGGGTACCAATCTTGTTGGGGATTGGGAACCCTTCGCGAGAATGTCCAAAGTTTCAGCGGGATTTCCAAAATGTTGAAAGGAACTCGAAACATGTCAACCTTGGTTTTGAGAATCTCTCCCGGAGTTTGAGAGATGCGGACGTGAAAGGGTACCAATCTTGTCGGGGATTGGGAACCCTTCGCGAGAATGTCCAAAGTTTCAGCGGGATTTCCAAAATGTTGAAAGGAACTCGAAACATGTCAACCTTGGTTTTGAGAATCTCTCCCGGAGTTTGAGAGATTTGGACGTGAAAGGGTACCAATCTTGTCGGGGATTGGGAACCCTTCGCGAGAATGTCCAAAGTTTCAGCGGGATTTCCAAAATGTTGAAAGGAACTCGAAACATGTCAACCTTGGTTTTGAGAATCTCTCCCGGAGTTTGAGAGATCTGGACGTGAAAGGGTACCAATCTTGTCGGGGATTGGGAACCCTTCGCCAGAATGTCCAAAGTTTCAGCGGGATTTCCAAAATGTTGAAAGGAACTCGAAACATGTCAACCTTGGTTTTGAGAATCTCTCCCAGAGTTTGAGAGATTTGGACGTGAAAGGGTACCAGTCTTGTCAGGGATTGGGAACCCTTCGCGAGAATGTCCAAAGTTTCAGCGGGATTTCCAAAATGTTGAAAGGAACTCGAAACATGTCAACCTTGGTTTTGAGAATCTCTCCGGAGTTTGAGAGATTTGGACGTGAAAGGGTACCAATCTTGTCGGGGATTGGGAACCCTTCGCGAGAATGTCCAAAGTTTCAGCGGGATTTCCAAAATGTTGAAAGGAACTCGAAACATGTCAACCTTGGTTTTGAGAATCTCTCCGGAGTTTGAGAGATTTGGACGTGAAAGGGTACCAATCTTGTCGGGGATTGGGAACCCTTCGCGAGAATGTCCAAAGTTTCAGCGGGATTTCCAAAATGTTGAAAGGAACTCGAAACATGTCAACCTTGGTTTTGAGAATCTCTCCCGGAGTTTGAGAGATTTGGACGTGAAAGGGTACCAGTCTTGCCGGGGATTGGGAACCCTTCGCGAGAATGTCCAAAGTTTCAGGGGGATTTCCAAAATGTTGAAAGGAACTCGAAACATGTCAACCATGGTTTTGAGAATCTCTCCCGGAGTTTGAGAGATTTGGACGTGAAAGGGCACCAGTCTTGTCGGGGATTGGGAACCCTTCGCGACAATGTCCAAAGTTTCAGCGGGATTTCCAAAATGTTGAAAGGAACTCGAAACATGTCAACCTTGGTTTTGAGAATCTCTCCGGAGTTTGAGAGATTTGGACGTCAAAGGGTACCAATCTTGTCGGGGATTGGGAACCCTTTGCGAGAATGTCCAAAGTTTCAGCGGGATTTCCAAAATGTTGAAAGGAACTCGAACCATGTCAACCTTGGTTTTGAGAATCTCTCCCGGAGTTTGAGAGATTTGGACGTGAAAGGGTACCAGTCTTGCCGGGGATTGGGAACCCTTCGCGAGAATGTCCAAAGTTTCAGCGGGATTTCCAAAATGTTGAAAGGAACTCGAAACATGTCGACCTTGGTTTTGAGAATCTCTCCGGAGTTTGAGAGATTTGGACGTGAAAGGGTACCAATCTTGTCGGGGATTGGGAACCCTTCGCGAGAATGTCCAAAGTTTCAGCGGGATTTCCAAAATGTTGAAAGGAACTCGAAACATGTCAACCTTGGTTTTGAGAATCTCTCCCGGACTTTGAGAGATTTGGACGTGAAAGGGTACCAGTCTTGCCGGGGATTGGGAACCCTTCGCGAGAATGTCCAAAGTTTCAGCGGGATTTCCAAAATGTTGAAAGGAACTCGAAACATGTCAACCTTGGTTTTGAGAATCTCTCCCGGAGTTTGAGAGATTTGGACGTGAAAGGGTACCAATCTTGTCGGGGATTGGGAACCCTTCGCGAGAATGTCCAAAGTTTCAGCGGGATTTCCAAAATGTTGAAAGGAACTCGAAACATGTCAACTTTGGTTTGATAATCTCTCCCGGATTTTGAGAGATTTGGACGTGAAAGGGTACCAGTCTTGTCGGGGATTGGGAACCCTTCGCGAGAATGTCCAAAGTTTCAGCGGGATTTCCAAAATGTTGAAAGGAACTCGAAACATGTCAACCTTGGTTTTGAGAATCTCTCCCGGATTTGAGAGATTTGGACGTGAAAGGGTAACAATCTTGTCGGGGATTGGGAACCCTTCACGAGAATGTCCAAAGTTTCAGCGGGATTTCCAAAATGCTGAAAGGAGCTCGAAACATGTCAACCTTGTTTTTGATAATCTCTCCCGGAGTTTGAGAGATTTGGACGTGAAAGGGTACCAATCTTGTCGGGGATTGGGAACCCTTCGTGAGAATGTCCAAAGTTTCAGCGGGATTTCCAAAATGTTGAAAGGAACTGGAAACATGTCAACCTTGGTTTTGAGAATCTCTCCCGGAGTTTGAGAGATTTGGACGTGAAAGGGCACCAGTCTTGTCGGGGATTGGGAACCCTTCGCGAGAATGTGCAAAGTTTCAGCGGGATTTCCAAAATGTTGAAAGGAACTCGAAACATGTCAACCTTGGTTTTGAGAATCTCTCCCGGAGTTTGAGAGATTTGGACGTGAATGGGTACCAATCTTGTCGGGGATTGGGAACCCTTCGCGAGAATGTCCAAAGTTTCAGGGGGATTTCCAAAATGTTGAAAGGAACTCGAAACATATCACCCTTGCTTTTGAGAATCTTTCCCGGAGTTTGAGAGATTTGGACGTGAAAGGGTACCAACCTTGTCGGGGATTGGGAACCCTTCGCGAGAATGTCCAAAGTTTCAGCGGGATTTCCAAAATGTTGAAAGGAACTCGAAACATGTCACCCTTGGTTTTGAGAATCTCTCCCGGAGTTTGAGAGATTTGGACGTGAAAGGGTACCAATCTTGTCGGGGATTGGGAACCCTTCGCGAGAATGTCCAAAGTTTCAGCGGGATTTCCAAAATGTTGAAAGGAACTCGAAACATGTCGACCTTGGTTTTGAGAATCTCTCCCGGAGTTTGAGAGATTTGGACGTGAAAGGGTGCCAATCTTGTCGGGGATTGGGAACCCTTCGCGAGAATGTCCAAAGTTTCAGCGGGATTTCCAAAATGTTGAAAGGAACTCGAAACATGTCAACCTTGGTTTTGAGAATCTCTCCCGGAGTTTGAGAGATTTGGACGTGAAAGGGCACCAGTCTTGTCGGGAATTAGGAACCCTTCGCGAGAATGTCCAAAGTTTCAGCAGGATTTCCAAAATGTTGAAAGGAACTTGAAACATGTCAACCTTGGTTTTGAGAATCTCTCCCGGAGTTTGAGAGATTTGGACGTGAAAGAATACCAGTCTTGTCGGGGATTGGGAACCCTTCGCGAGAATGTCCAAAGTTTCAGCGGGATTTCCAAAATGTTGAAAGGAACTCGAAACATGTCAACCTTGGTTTTGAGAATCTCTCCCGGAGTTTGAGAGATTTGGACGTGAAAGGGTACCAATCTTGTCGGGGATTGGGAACCCTTCGCGAGAATGTCCAAAGTTTCAGCGGGACTTCCAAAATGTTGAAAGGAACTCGAAACATGTCACCCTTGGTTTTGAGAATCTCTCCCGGAGTTTGAGAGATTTGGACGTGAAAGGGTGCCAATCTTGTCGGGGATTGGGAACCCTTCGCGAGAATGTCCAAAGTTTCAGCGGGATTTCCAAAATGTTGAAAGGAACTCGAAACATGTCAACCTTGGTTTTGAGAATCTCTCCCGGAGTTTGAGAGATTTGGACGTGAAAGGGCACCAGTCTTGTCGGGAATTGGGAACCCTACGCGAGAATGTCCAAAGTTTCAGCAGGATTTCCAAAATGTTGAAAGGAACTCGAAACATGTCAACCTTGGTTTTGAGAATCTCTCCCGGAGTTTGAGAGATTTGGACGTGAAAGGGTACCAATCTTGTCGGGGATTGAGAACCCTTCGCGACAATGTGCAAAGTTTCAGCGGGATTTCCAAAATGTTGAAAGGAACTCGAAACATGTCACCCTTGGTTTTGAGAATCTCTCCCGGAGTTTGAGAGATTTGGACGTGAAAGGGCACCAGTCTTGTCGGGGATTGGGAACCCTTCGCGAGAATGTCAAAAGTTTCAGCGGGATTTCCAAAATGTTGAAAGGAACTCGAAACATGTCAACCTTGGTTTTGAGAATCTCTCCCGGAGTTTGAGAGATTTGGACGTGAATGGGTACCAATCTTGTCGGGGATTGGGAACCCTTCGCGAGAATGTCCAAAGTTTCAGCGGGATTTCCAAAATGTTGAAAGGAACTCGAAACATGTCAACCTTGGTTTTGAGAATCTCTCCCGGAGTTTGAGAGATTTGGACGTGAAAGGGTACCAATCTTGTCGGGGATTGGGAACCCTACGCCAGAATGTCCAAAGTTTCAGCGGGATTTCCAAAATGTTGAAAGGAACTCGAAACATGTCAACCTTGGTTTTGAGAATCTCTCCCGGAGTTTGAGAGATTTGGACGTGAAAGGGTACCAATCTTGTCGGGGATTGGGAACCCTTCGCGAGAATGTCCAAAGTTTCAGCGGGATTTCCAAAATGTTGAAAGGAACTCGAAACATGTCAACCTTGGTTTTGAGAATCTCTGCCGGAGTTTGAGAGATTTGGACGTGAAAGGGTACCAATCTTGTCGGGGATTGGGAACCCTTCGCGAGAATGTCCAAAGTTTCAGCGGGATTTCCAAAATGTTGAAAGGAAGTCGAAACATGTCAAGCTTGGTTTTGAGAATCTCTCCCGGAGTTTGAGAGATTTGGACGTTAAAGGGTAACAATCTTGTCGGGGATTGGGAACCCTTTGCCAGAATGTCCAAAGTTTCAGCGGGATTTCCAAAATGTTGAAAGGAACTCGAAACATGTCAACCTCGGTTTTGAGAATCTCTCCCGGAGTTTGAGAGATTTGGACGTGAAAGGGTACCAATCTTGTCGGGGATTGGGAACCCTTCGCGAGAATGTCCAAAGTTTCAGCGGGATTTCCAAAATGTTGAAAGGAACTCGAAACATGTCAACCTTGGCTTTGAGAATCTCTCACGGAGTTTGAGAGATTTGGACGTGAAAGGGTACCAATCTTGTCGGGGATTGGGAACCCTTCGCGAGAATGTCCAAAGTTTCAGCGGGATTTCCAAAATGTTGAAAGGAACTCGAAACATGTCAACCTTGGTTTTGAGAATCTCTCCCGGAGTTTGAGAGATTTGGACGTGAAAGGGTACCAATCTTGTCGGGGATTGGGAACCCTTCGCGAGAATGTCCAAAGTTTCAGCGGGATTTCCAAAATGTTTAAAGGAACTCGAAACATGTCACCCTTGGTTTTGAGAATCTCTCCCGGAGTTTGAGAGATTTGGACGTGAAAGGGCACCAGTCTTGTCGGGGATTGGGAACCCTTCGCGAGAATGTCCAAAGTTTCAGTGGGATTTCCAAAATGTTGAAAGGAACTCGAAACATGTCAACCTTGGTTTTGAGAATCTCTCCCGGAGTTTGAGAGATTTGGACGTGAAAGGGTACCAATCTTGTCGGGGATTGGGAACCCTTCGCGAGAATGTCCAAAGTTTCAGCGGGATTTCCAAAATGTTGGAAGGAACTCGAAACATGTCAACCTTGGTTTTGAGAATCTCTCCCGGACTTTGAGAGATTTGGACGTGAAAGGGTACCAGTCTTGTCGGGGATTGGGAACCCTTCGCCAGAATGTCCAAAGTTTCAGCGGGATTTCCAAAATGTTGAAAGGAACTCAAACCATGTCAACCTTGGTTTTGAGAATCTCTCCCGGAGTTTGAGAGATTTGGACGTGAAAGTGTACCAATCTTGCAGGGGATTGGGAACCCTTCGCGAGAATGTCCAAAGTTTCAGCGGGATTTCCAAAATGTTGAAAGGAACTCGAAACATGTCAACCTTGGTTTTGAGAATCTCTGCCGGAGTTTGAGAGATTTGGGCGTGAAAGGGTACCAATCTTGTCGGGGATTGGGAACCCTTCGCGAGAATGTCCAAAGTTTCAGCGGGATTTCCAAAATGTTGAAAGGAACTGGAAACATGTCAACCTTGGTTTTGAGAATCTATCCCGGACTTTGAGAGATTTGGGCGTGAAAGGGTACCAATCTTGTCGGGGATTGGGAACCCTTCGCGAGAATGTCCAAAGTTTCAGCGGGATTTCCAAAATGTTGAAAGGAACTCGAAACATGTCAGCCTTGGTTTTGAGAATCTCTCCCGGACTTTGAGAGATTTGGACGTGAAAGGGCACCAGTCTTGTCGGGGATTGGGAACCCTTCGCGAGAATGGACAAAGTTTCAGCGGGATTTCCAAAATATTGAAAGGAACTCGAAACATGTCAACCTTGGTTTTGAGAATCTCTCCCGGAGTTTGAGAGATTTGGACGTGAAAGGGTACCAATCTTGTCAGAAATTGAGAACCCTTCGCGAGAATGTCCAAAGTTTCAGCGGGATTTCCAAAATGTTGAAAGGAACTGGAAACATGTCAAGCTTGGTTTTGAGAATCTCTCCCGGAGTTTGAGAGATTTGGACGTGAAAGGGTACCAATCTTGTCGGGGATTGAGAACCCTTCGCGAGCATGTCCAAAGTTTCAGCGGGATTTCCAAAATGTTGAAAGGAACTCGAAACATGTCAACCTTGGTTTTGAGAATCTCTCCCGGAGTTTGAGAGATTTGGACATGAAAGGGTACCAATCTTGTCGGGGATTGGGAACCCTTCACGAGAATGTCCAAAATTTCAGCGGGATTTCCAAAATGTTGAAAGGAACTCGAAACATGTCAACCTTGGTTTTGAGAATCTCTCCCGGAGTTTGAGAGATTTGGACTTGAAAGGGTACCAGTCTTGCCGGGGATTGGGAAACCTTCGCGAGAATGTCCAAAGTTTCAGCGGGATTTCCAAAATGTTGAAAGGAACTCGAAACATGTCGACCTTGGTTTTGAGAATCTCTCCCGGAGTTTGAGAGATTTGGACGTGAAAGGGTACCAATCTTGTCGGGTATTGGGAACCCTTCGCCAGAATGTCCAAAGTTTCAGCGGGATTTCCAAAATGTTGAAAGGAACTGGAAACATGTCAACCTTGGTTTTGAGAATCTCTCCCGGAGTTTGAGAGATTTGGATGTGAAAGGGTACCAATCTTGTCGGGGATTGGGAACCCTTTGCGAGAATGTCCAAAGTTTCAGCGGGATTTCCAAAATGTTGAAAGCAACTCGAAACATGTCAACCTTGGTTTTGAGAATCTCTCCCGGAGTTTGAGAGATTTGGACGTGAAAGGGCACCAATCTTGTCGGGGATTGGGAACCCTTTGCCAGAATGTCCAAAGTTTCAGCGGGATTTCCAAAATGGTGAAAGGAACTCGAAACATGTCAACCTTGGTTTTGAGAATCTCTCCCGGAGTTTGAGAGATTTGGACGTGAAAGGGTACCAATCTTGTCGGGGATTGGGAACCCTTCGCGAGAATGTCCAAAGTTTCAGCGGGATTTCCAAAATGGTGAAAGGAACTCGAAACATGTCAACCTTGGTTTTGAGAATCTCTGCCGGAGTTTGAGAGATTTGGACGTGAAAGGGTACCAATCTTGTCGGGGATTGGGAACCCTTCGCGAGAATGTCCAAAGTTTCAGCGGGATTTCTAAAATGTTGAGAGGAACTCGAAACATGTCAACCTTGGTTTTGAGAATCTCTCCCGGAGTTTGAGAGATTTGGACGTGAAAGGGCACCAGTCTTGTCGGGGATTGGGAACCCTTCGCGAGAATGTCCAAAGTTTCAGCGGGATTTCCAAAATGTTGAAAGGAACTGGAAACATGTCAACCTTGGTTTTGAGAATCTCTCCCGGAGTTTGAGAGATTTGGACGTGAAAGGGTACCAATCTTGTCCGGGATTGGGAACCCTTCGCGAGAATGTCCAAAGTTTCAGCGGGATTTCCAAAATGTTGAAAGGAACTCGAAACATGTCAACCTTGGTTTTGAGAATCTCTCCCGGAGTTTGAGAGATTTGGACGTGAAAGGGTACCAATCTTGTCGGGGATTGAGAACCCTTCGCGAGCATGTCCAAAGTTTCAGCGGGATTTCCAAAATGTTGAAAGGAACTCGAAACATGTCAACCTTGGTTTTGAGAATCTCTCCCGGAGTTTGAGAGATTTGGACATGAAATGGTACCAATCTTGTCGGGGATTGGGAACCCTTCACGAGAATGTCCAAAATTTCAGCGGGATTTCCAAAATGTTGAAAGGAACTCGAAACATGTCAACCTTGGTTTTGAGAATCTCTCCCGGAGTTTGAGAGATTTGGACTTGAAAGGGTACCAGTCTTGCCGGGGATTGGGAAACCTTCGCGAGAATGTCCAAAGTTTCAGCGGGATTTCCAAAATGTTGAAAGGAACTCGAAACATGTCGACCTTGGTTTTGAGAATCTCTCCCGGAGTTTGAGAGATTTGGACGTGAAAGGGTACCAATCTTGTCGGGGATTGGGAACCCTTCGCCAGAATGTCCAAAGTTTCAGCGGGATTTCCAAAATGTTGAAAGGAACTGGAAACATGTCAACCTTGGTTTTGAGAATCTCTCCCGGAGTTTGAGAGATTTGGATGTGAAAGGGTACCAATCTTGTCGGGGATTGGGAACCCTTCGCGAGAATGTCCAAAGTTTCAGCGGGATTTCCAAAATGTTGAAAGCAACTCGAAACATGTCAACCTTGGTTTTGAGAATCTCTCCCGGAGTTTGAGAGATTTGGACGTGAAAGGGTACCAATCTTGTCGGGGATTGGGAACCCTTCGCGAGAATGTCCAAAGTTTCAGCGGGATTTCCAAAATGTTGAAAGGAACTGCAAACATGTCAACCTTGGTTTTGAGAATCTCTCCCGGAGTTTGAGAGATTTGGACGTGAAAGGGCACCAGTCTTGTCGGGGATTGGGAACCCTTCGCGAGAATGTCCAAAGTTTCAGCGGGATTTCCAAAATGTTGAAAGGAACTGGAAACATGTCAACCTTGGTTTTGAGAATCTCTCCCGGAGTTTGAGAGATTTGGACGTGAAAGGGTACCAATCTTGTCCGGGATTGGGAACCCTTCGCGAGAATGTCCAAAGTTTCAGCGGGATTTCCAAAATGTTGAAAGGAACTCGAAACATGTCAACCTTGGTTTTGAGAATCTCTCCCGGAGTTTGAGAGATTTGGACGTGAAAGGGTACCAGTCTTGTCGGGGATCGGGAACCCTTCGCGAGAATGTCCAAAGTTTCAGCGGGATTTCCAAAATGTTGAAAGGAACTCGAAACATGTCAACCTTGGTTTTGAGAATCTCTCCCGGACTTTGAGAGATTTGGACGTGAAAGGGCACCAGTCTTGTCGGGGATTGGGAACCCTTCGCGAGAATGTCCAAAGTTTCAGCGGGATTTCCAAAATATTGAAAGGAACTGGAAACATGTCAACCTTGGTTTTGAGAATCTCTCCCGGAGTTTGAGAGATTTGGACGTGAAAGGGTACCAATCTTGTCAGGGATTGAGAACCCTTCGCGAGAATGTCCAAAGTTTCAGCGGGATTTCCAAAATGTTGAAAGGAACTGGAAACATGTCAAGCTTGGTTTTGAGAATCTCTCCCGGACTTTGAGAGATTTGGATGTGAAAGGGTACCAATCTTGTCGGGGATTGGGAACCCTTCGCCAGAATGTCCAAAGTTTCAGCGGGATTTCCAAAATGTTGAAAGGAACTCGAAACATGTCAACCTTGGTTTTGAGAATCTCTCCCGGAGTTTGACAGATTTGGACGTGAAAGGGTACCAATCTTGTCGAGGATTGAGAACCCTTCGCGAGCATGTCCAAAGTTTCAGCGGGATTTCCAAAATGTTGAAAGGAACTCGAAACATGTCAACCTTGGTTTTGAGAATCTCTCCCGGAGTTTGAGAGATTTGGACATGAAAGGGTACCAGTCTTGTCGGGGATTGGGAACCCTTCACGAGAATGTCCAAAGTTTCAGCGGGATTTCCAAAATGTTGAAAGGAACTCGAAACATGTCAACCTTGGTTTTGAGAATCTCTCCCGGAGTTTGAGAGATTTGGACTTGAAAGGGTACCAGTCTTGCCGGGGATTGGGAACCCTTCGCGAGAATGTCCAAAGTTTCAGCGGGATTTCCAAAATGTTGAAAGGAACTCGAAACATGTCGAACTTGGTTTTGAGAATCTCTCCCGGAGTTTGAGAGATTTGGACGTGAAAGGGCACCAATCTTGTCGGGTATTGGGAACCCTTCGCCAGAATGTCCAAAGTTTCAGCGGGATTTCCAAAATGTTGAAAGGAACTGGAAACATGTCAACCTTGGTTTTGAGAATCTCTCCCGGAGTTTGAGAGATTTGGACGTGAAAGGGTACCAATCTTGTCGGGGATTGGGAACCCTTCGCGAGAATGTGCAAAGTTTCAGGGGGATTTCCAAAATGTTGAAAGCAACTCGAAACATGTCAACCTTGGTTTTGAGAATCTCTCCCGGAGTTTGAGAGATTTGGACGTGAAAGGGCACCAGTCTTGTCGGGGATTGGGAACCCTTTGCCAGAATGTCCAAAGTTTCAGCGGGATTTCCAAAATGGTGAAAGGAACTCGAAACATGTCAACCTTGGTTTTGAGAATCTCTCCCAGAGTTTGAGAGATTTGGACGTGAAAGGGTACCAATCTTGTCGGGGATTGGGAACCCTTCGCGACAATGTCCAAAGTTTCAGCGGGATTTCCAAAATGTTGAAAGGAACTCGAAACATGTCAACATCGGTTTTGAGAATCTCTCCCGGAGTTTGAGAGATTTGGACGTGAAAGGGTACCAATCTTGTCGGGGATTGGGAACCCTTCGCGAGAATGTCCAAAGTTTCAGCGGGATTTCCAAAATGTTGAGAGGAACTCGAAACATGTCAACCTTGGTTTTGAGAATCTCTCCCGGAGTTTGAGAGATTTGGACGTGAAAGGGCACCAGTCTTGTCGGGGATTGGGAACCCTTCGCGAGAATGTCCAAAGTTTCAGCGGGATTTCCAAAATGTTGAAAGGAACTGCAAACATGTCAACCTTGGTTTTGAGAATCTCTCCCGGAGTTTGAGAGATTTGGACGTGAAAGGGTACCAATCTTGTCCGGGATTGGGAACCCTTCGCGAGAATGTCCAAAGTTTCAGCGGGATTTCCAAAATGTTGAAAGGAACTGGAAACATGTCAACCTTGGTTTTGAGAATCTCTCCCGGAGTTTGAGAGATTTGGACGTGAAAGGGTACCAATCTTGTCCGGGATTGGGAACCCTTCGCCAGAATGTCCAAAGTTTCAGCGGGATTTCCAAAATGTTGAAAGGAACTCGAAACATGTCAACCTTGGTTTTGAGAATCTCTCCCGGAGTTTGAGAGATTTGGACGTGAAAGGGTACCAATCTTGTCGGGGATTGAGAACCCTTCGCGAGCATGTCCAAAGTTTCAGCGGGATTTCCAAAATGTTGAAAGGAACTCGAAACATGTCAACCTTGGTTTTGAGAATCTCTCCCGGAGTTTGAGAGATTTGGACATGAAAGGGTACCAGTCTTGTCGGGGATTGGGAACCCTTCACGAGAATGTCCAAAGTTTCAGCGGGATTTCCAAAATGTTGAAAGGAACTCGAAACATGTCAACCTTGGTTTTGAGAATCTCTCCCGGAGTTTGAGAGATTTGGACTTGAAAGGGTACCAGTCTTGCCGGGGATTGGGAACCCTTCGCGAGAATGTCCAAAGTTTCAGCGGGATTTCCAAAATGTTGAAAGGAACTCGAAACATGTCGACCTTGGTTTTGAGAATCTCTCCCGGAGTTTGAGAGATTTGGACTTGAAAGGGTACCAATCTTGTCGGGTATTGGGAACCCTTCGCCAGAATGTCCAAAGTTTCAGCGGGATTTCCAAAATGTTGAAAGGAACTGGAAACATGTCAACCTTGGTTTTGAGAATCTCTCCCGGAGTTTGAGAGATTTGGACGTGAAAGGGTACCAATCTTGTCGGGGATTGGGAACCCTTCGCGAGAATGTGCAAAGTTTCAGGGGGATTTCCAAAATGTTGAAAGCAACTCGAAACATGTCAACCTTGGTTTTGAGAATCTCTCCCGGAGTTTGAGAGATTTGGACGTGAAAGGGCACCAGTCTTGTCGGGGATTGGGAACCCTTTGCCAGAATGTCCAAAGTTTCAGCGGGATTTCCAAAATGTTGAAAGGAACTGGAAACATGTCAACCTTGGTTTTGAGAATCTCTCCCGGAGTTTGAGAGATTTGGACGTGAAAGGGTACCAATCTTGTCGGGGATTGGGAACCCTTCGCGAGAATGTCCAAAGTTTCAGCGGGATTTCCAAAATGTTGAAAGGAACTCGAAACATGTCAACCTTGGTTTTGAGAATCTCTGCCGGAGTTTGAGAGATTTGGACGTGAAAGGGTACCAATCTTGTCGGGGATTGGGAACCCTTCGCGAGAATGTCCAAAGTTTCAGCGGGATTTCCAAAATGTTGAGAGGAACTCGAAACATGTCAACCTTGGTTTTGAGAATCTCTCCCGGAGTTTGAGAGATTTGGACGTGAAAGGGCACCAGTCTTGTCGGGGATTGGGAACCCTTCGCGAGAATGTCCAAAGTTTCAGCGGGATTTCCAAAATGTTGAAAGGAACTGGAAACATGTCAACCTTGGTTTTGAGAATCTCTCCCGGAGTTTGAGAGATTTGGACGTGAAAGGGTACCAATCTTGTCCGGGATTGGGAACCCTTCGCGAGAATGTCCAAAGTTTCAGCGGGATTTCCAAAATGTTGAAAGGAACTCGAAACATGTCAACCGTGGTTTTGAGAATCTCTCCCGGAGTTTGAGAGATTTGGACGTGAAAGGGTACCAATCTTGTCGGGGATTGAGAACCCTTCGCGAGCATGTCCAAAGTTTCAGCGGGATTTCCAAAATGTTGAAAGGAACTCGAAACATGTCAACCTTGGTTTTGAGAATCTCTCCCGGAGTTTGAGAGATTTGGACATGAAAGGGTACCAATCTTGTCGGGGATTGGGAACCCTTCGCGAGAATGTGCAAAGTTTCAGGGGGATTTCCAAAATGTTGAAAGCAACTCGAAACATGTCAACCTTGGTTTTGAGAATCTCTCCCGGAGTTTGAGAGATTTGGACGTGAAAGGGCACCAGTCTTGTCGGGGATTGGGAACCCTTTGCCAGAATGTCCAAAGTTTCAGCGGGATTTCCAAAATGGTGAAAGGAACTCGAAACATGTCAACCTTGGTTTTGAGAATCTCTCCCGGAGTTTGAGAGATTTGGACGTGAAAGGGTACCAATCTTGTCGGGGATTGGGAACCCTTCGCGAGAATGTCCAAAGTTTCAGCGGGATTTCCAAAATGTTGAAAGGAACTCGAAACATGTCAACCTTGGTTTTGAGAATCTCTGCCGGAGTTTGAGAGATTTGGACGTGAAAGGGTACCAATCTTGTCGGGGATTGGGAACCCTTCGCGAGAATGTCCAAAGTTTCAGCGGGATTTCCAAAATGTTGAAAGGAACTCGAAACATGTCAACCTTGGTTTTGAGAATCTCTCCCGGAGTTTGAGAGATTTGGACGTGAAAGGGTACCAATCTTGTCGGGGATTGGGAACCCTTCGCCAGAATGTCCAAAGTTTCAGCGGGATTTCCAAAATGGTGAAAGGAACTCGAAACATGTCAACCTTGGTCTTGAGAATCTCTGCCGGAGTTTGAGAGATTTGGACGTGAAAGGGTACCAATCTTGTCGGGGATTGGGAACCCTTCGCCAGAATGTCCAAAGTTTCAGCGGGATTTCCAAAATGTTGAAAGGAACTGGAAACATGTCAACCTTGGTTTTGAGAATCTCTCCCGGAGTTTGAGAGATTTGGACGTGAAAGGGCACCAGTCTTGTCGGGGATTGGGAACCCTTCGCCAGAATGTCCAAAGTTTCAGCGGGATTTCCAAAATGTTGAAAGGAACTGGAAACATGTCAACCTTGGTTTTGAGAATCTCTCCCGGAGTTTGAGAGATTTGGAC
The DNA here is from genome assembly GCF_964273445.1 of Streptopelia decaocto. Classification (NCBI taxonomy): domain Eukaryota; kingdom Metazoa; phylum Chordata; class Aves; order Columbiformes; family Columbidae; genus Streptopelia; species Streptopelia decaocto. Next base: position 314,268 of record NW_028115479.1, on the reverse strand, counting down.
TTGAAAGGGTACCAGTCTTGTCGGATATTGGGAACCCTTCGCGAGAATGGACAAAGTTTCAGCGGGATTTTCAAAATGTTGAAAGGAACTCGAAACATTTCAACCTTGCTTTTGAGAATCTCTCCCGGAGTTTGAGAGATTTGGACGTGAAAGGGTACCAATCTTGTCGGGGATTGGGAACCCTTCGCCAGAATGTCCAAAGTTTCAGCGGGATTTCCAAAATGTTGAAAGGAACTCGAAACATGTCAACCTTGGTTTTGAGAATCTCTCCCGGAGTTTTAGAGATTTGGACGTGAAAGGGTACCAATCTTGTCGGGGATTGGGAACCCTTCACCAGAATGTCCAAAGTTTCAGCGGGATTTCCAAAATGTTGAAAGGAACTCGAAACATGTCAACCTTGGTTTTGAGAATCTCTCCCGGAGTTTGAGAGATTTGGATGTGAACGGGTACCAATCTTGTCGGGGATTGGGAACCCTTCGCGAGAATGTCCAAAGTTTCAGCGGGATTTCCAAAATGTTGAAAGGAACTGGAAACATGTCAACCTTGGTTTTGAGAATCTCTCCCGGAGTTTGAGAGATTTGGACGTGAAAGGGTACCAATCTTGTCGGGGATTGGGAACCCTTCGCGACAATGTCCAAAGTTTCAGCGGGATTTCCAAAATGTTGAAAGCAACTCGAAACATGTCAACCTTGGTTTTGAGAATCTCTCCCGGAGTTTGAGAGATTTGGACGTGAAAGGGTACCAATCTTGTCGGGGATTGGGAACCCTTCGCCAGAATGTCCAAAGTTTCAGTGGGATTTCCAAAATGTTGAAAGGAACTCGAAACATGTAAACCTTGGTTTTGAGAATCTCTGCCGGAGTTTGAGAGATTTGGACTTGCAAGGGTACCAATCTTGTCGGGGATTGGGAACCTTTCGCGAGAATGTCCAAAGTTTCAGCGGGATTTCCAAAATGTTGAAAGGAACTCGAAACATGTCAACCTTGGTTTTGAGAATCTCTCCCGGAGTTTGAGAGATTTGGACGTGAAAGGGTACCAATCTTGTCGGGGATTGGGAACCCTTCACCAGAATGTCCAAAGTTTCAGCGGGATTTCCAAAATGTTGAAAGGAACTCGAAACATGTCAACCTTGGTTTTGAGAATCTCTCCCGGAGTTTGAGAGATTTGGACGTGAAAGGGTACCAATCTTGTCGGGGATTGGGAACCCTTCGCGAGAATGTCCAAAGTTTCAGCGGGATTTCCAAAATGTTGAAAGGAACTCGAAACATGTCAACCTTGGTTTTGAGAATCTCTCCCGGAGTTTGAGAGATTTGGACGTGAAAGGGTACCAATCTTGTCGAGGATCGGGAACCCTTCGCGAGAATGACCAAAGTTTCAGCGGGATTTCCAAAATGTTGAAAGGAACTGGAAACATGTCAACCTTGGTTTTGAGAATCTCTCCCGGAGTTTGAGAGATTTGGACGTGAAAGGGTACCAATCTTGTCGGGGATTGGGAACCCTTCGCGAGAATGTCCAAAGTTTCAGCGGGATTTCCAAAATGTTGAAAGGAACTCGAAACATATCAACCTTGCTTTTGAGAATCTCTGCTGGAGTTAGAGAGATTTGGACGTGAAAGGGTACCAATCTTGTCGGGGATTGGGAACCCTTCGCCAGAATGTCCAAAGTTTCAGTGGGATTTCCAAAATGTTGAAAGGAACTCGAAACATGACAACCTTGGTTTTGAGAATCTCTCCCGGAGTTTGAGAGATTTGGACTTGCAAGGGTACCAATCTTGTCGGGGATTGGGAACCTTTCGCGAGAATGTCCAAAGTTTCAGCGGGATTTCCAAAATGTTGAAAGGAACTCGAAACATGTCAACCTTGGTTTTGAGAATCTCTCCCGGAGTTTGAGAGATTTGGACGTGAAAGGGTACCAATCTTGTCGGGGATTGGGAACCCTTCACCAGAATGTCCAAAGTTTCAGCGGGATTTCCAAAATGTTGAAAGGAACTCGAAACATGTCAACCTTGGTTTTGAGAATCTCCACCGGAGTTTGAGAGATTTGGACGTGAAAGGGTACCAATCTTGTCGGGGATTGGGAACCCTTCGCGAGAATGTCCAAAGTTTCAGCGGGATTTCCAAAATGTTGAAAGGAACTCGAAACATGTCAACCTTGGTTTTGAGAATCTCTGCCGGAGTTTGAGAGATTTGGACGTGAAAGGGTACCAATCTGGTCAGGGATTGGGAACCCTTCGCGAGAATGTCCAAAGTTTCAGCGGGATTTCCAAAATGTTGAAAGGAACTCGAACCATGTCAACCTTGGTTTTGAGAATCTCTCCCGGAGTTTGAGAGATTTGGACGTGAAAGGGTACCAATCTTGTCGGGGATTTGGAACCGTTCACCAGAATGTCCAAAGTTTCAGCGGGATTTCCAAAATGTTGAAAGGAACTCAAAACATGTCAACCTTGGTTTTGAGAATCTCTCCCGGAGTTTGAGAGATTTGGACGTGAAAGGGTACCAATCTTGTCGGGGATTGGGAACCCTTCGCGAGAATGTCCAAAGTTTCAGCGGGATTTCCAAAATGTTGAAAGGAACTCGAAACATGTCGACCTTGGTTTTGAGAATCTCTGCCAGGGTTTGAGAGATTTGGACGTGAAAGGGTACCAATCTTGTCGGGGATTGGGAACCCTTCGCGAGAATGTCCAAAGTTTCAGCGGGATTTCCAAAATGTTGAAAGGAACTCGAAACATGTCAACCTTGGTTTTGAGAATCTCTCCCGGAGTTTGAGAGATCTGGACGTGAAAGGGTACCAATCTTGTCGGGGATTGGGAACCCTTCACCAGAATGTCCAAAGTTTCAGCGGGATTTCCAAAATGTTGAAAGGAACTCGAAACATGTCAACCTTGGTTTTGAGAATCTCTCCCGGAGTTTGAGAGATTTGGACGTGAAAGGGTACCAATCTTGTCGGGGATTGGGAACCGTTCACCAGAATGTCCAAAGTTTCAGCGGGATTTCCAAAATGTTGAAAGGAACTCAAAACATGTCAACCTTGGTTTTGAGAATCTCTCCCGGAGTTTGAGAGATTTGGACGTGAAAGGGTACCAATCTTGTCGGGGATTGGGAACCCTTCGCGAGAATGTCCAAAGTTTCAGCGGGATTTCCAAAATGTTGAAAGGAACTCGAAACATGTCGACCTTGGTTTTGAGAATCTCTGCCAGGGTTTGAGAGATTTGGACGTGAAAGGGTACCAATCTTGTCGGGAATTGGGAACCCTTCGCGAGAATGTCCAAAGTTTCAGCGGGATTTCCAAAATGTTGAAAGGAACTCGAAACATGTCAACCTTGGTTTTGAGAATCTCTCCCGGAGTTTGAGAGATCTGGACGTGAAAGGGTACCAATCTTGTCGGGGATTGGGAACCCTTCACCAGAATGTCCAAAGTTTCAGCGGGATTTCCAAAATGTTGAAAGGAACTCGAAACATGTCAACCTTGGTTTTGAGAATCTCTCCCGGAGTTTGAGAGATTTGGACGTGAAAGGGTACCAATCTTGTCGGGGATTGGGAACCCTTCACGAGAATGTCCAAAGTTTCAGCGGGATTTCCAAAATGTTGAAAGGAACTGGAAACATGTCAACCTTGGTTTTGAGAATCTCTCCCGGAGTTTGAGAGATTTGGACGTGAAAGGGTACCAATCTTGTCGGGTATTGGGAACCCTTCGCCAGAATGTCCAAAGTTTCAGCGGGATTTCCAAAATGTTGAAAGGAACTCGAAACATGTCAACCTTGGTTTTGAGAATCTCTCCCGGAGTTGGAGAGATTTGGACGTGAAAGGGTACCAATCTTGTCGGGGATTGGGAACCCTTCGCGAGAATGTCCAAAGTTTCAGTGGGATTTCCAAAATGTTGAAAGGAACTCGAAACATGTCAACCTTGGTTTTGAGAATCTCTGCCGGAGTTTGAGAGATTTGGACGTGAAAGGGTACCAATCTTGTCGGGGATTGGGAACCCTTCGCGAGAATGTCCAAAGTTTCAGCGGGATTTCAAAATGTTGAAAGGAACTCGAAACATGTCAACCTTGGTTTTGAGAATCTCTCCCGGAGTTTGAGAGATTTGGACGTGAAAGGGTACCAATCTTGTCGGGGATTGGGAACCCTTCACCAGAATGTCCAAAGTTTCAGCGGGATTTCCAAAATGTTGAAAGGAACTCGAAACATGTCAACCTTGGTTTTGAGAATCTCTGCCGGAGTTTGAGAGATTTGGACGTGAAAGGGTACCAATCTGGTCAGGGATTGGGAACCCTTCGCGAGAATGTCCAAAGTTTCAGCGGGATTTCCAAAATGTTGAAAGGAACTCGAACCATGTCAACCTTGGTTTTGAAAATCTCTCCCGGAGTTTGAGAGATTTGGACGTGAAAGGGTACCAATCTCGTCAGGGATTGGGAACCCTTCGCGAGAATGTCCAAAGTTTCAGGGGGATTTCCAAAATGTTGAAAGGAACTCGAAACATGTCAACCTTGGTTTTGAGAATCTCTCCCGGAGTTTGAGAGATTTGGACGTGAAAGGGTACCAGTCTTGCCGGGGATTGGGAACCCTTCGCCAGAATGTCCAAAGTTTCAGCGGGATTTCCAAAATGTTGAAAGGAACTCGAAACATGTCAACCTTGCTTTTGAGAATCTCTCCCGGAGTTTGAGAGATTTGGACGTGAAAGGGTACCAATCTTGTCGGGGATTGGGAACCCTTCGCGAGAATGTCCAAAGTTTCAGCGGGATTTCCAAAATGTTGAAAGGAACTCGAAACATGTCAACCTTGGTTTTGAGAATCTCTCCCGGAGTTTGAGAGATTTGGACGTGAAAGGGTACCAATCTTGTCGGGGATTGGGAACCCTTCGCCAGAATGTCCAAAGTTTCAGCGGGATTTCCAAAATGTTGAAAGGAACTGGAAACATGTCAACCTTGGTTTTGAGAATCTCTCCCGGAGTTTGAGAGATTTGGACGTGAAAGGGTACCAATCTTGTCGGGGATTGGGAACCCTTCGCGAGAATGTCCAAAGTTTCAGCGGGATTTCCAAAATGTTGAAAGGAACTCGAAACATGTCAACCTTGCTTTTGAGAATCTCTGCTGGAGTTAGAGAGATTTGGACGTGAAAGGGTACCAATCTTGTCGGGGATTGGGAACCCTTCGCGAGAATGTCCAAAGTTTCAGCGGGATTTCCAAAATGTTGAAAGGAACTCGAAACATGTCGACCTTGGTTTTGAGAATCTCTGCCGGAGTTTGAGAGATTTGGACGTGAAAGGGTACCAATCTTGTCGGGGATTGGGAACCCTTCGCGAGAATGTCCAAAGTTTCAGCGGGATTTCCAAAATGTTGAAAGGAACTCGAAACATGTCAACCTTGGTTTTGAGAATCTCTCCCGGAGTTTGAGAGATTTGGACGTGAAAGGGTACCAATCTGGTCAGGGATTGGGAACCCTTCGCGAGAATGTCCAAAGTTTCAGCGGGATTTCCAAAATGTTGAAAGGAACTCGAACCATGTCAACCTTGGTTTTGAGAATCTCTCCCGGAGTTTGAGAGATTTGGACGTGAAAGGGTACCAATCTTGTCGGGGATTTGGAACCGTTCACCAGAATGTCCAAAGTTTCAGCGGGATTTCCAAAATGTTGAAAGGAACTCAAAACATGTCAACCTTGGTTTTGAGAATCTCTCCCGGAGTTTGAGAGATTTGGACGTGAAAGGGTACCAATCTTGTCGGGGATTGGGAACCCTTCGCGAGAATGTCCAAAGTTTCAGCGGGATTTCCAAAATGTTGAAAGGAACTCGAAACATGTCGACCTTGGTTTTGAGAATCTCTGCCGGAGTTTGAGAGATTTGGACGTGAAAGGGTACCAATCTTGTCGGGGATTGGGAACCCTTCGCGAGAATGTCCAAAGTTTCAGCGGGATTTCCAAAATGTTGAAAGGAACTCGAAACATGTCAACCTTGGTTTTGAGAATCTCTCCCGGAGTTTGAGAGATCTGGACGTGAAAGGGTACCAATCTTGTCGGGGATTGGGAACCCTTCACCAGAATGTCCAAAGTTTCAGCGGGATTTCCAAAATGTTGAAAGGAACTCGAAACATGTCAACCTTGGTTTTGAGAATCTCTCCCGGAGTTTGAGAGATTTGGACGTGAAAGGGTACCAATCTTGTCGGGGATTGGGAACCCTTCACGAGAATGTCCAAAGTTTCAGCGGGATTTCCAAAATGTTGAAAGGAACTGGAAACATGTCAACCTTGGTTTTGAGAATCTCTCCCGGAGTTTGAGAGATTTGGACGTGAAAGGGTACCAATCTTGTCGGGTATTGGGAACCCTTCGCCAGAATGTCCAAAGTTTCAGCGGGATTTCCAAAATGTTGAAAGGAACTCGAAACATGTCAACCTTGGTTTTGAGAATCTCTCCCGGAGTTGGAGAGATTTGGACGTGAAAGGGTACCAATCTTGTCGGGGATTGGGAACCCTTCGCCAGAATGTCCAAAGTTTCAGTGGGATTTCCAAAATGTTGAAAGGAACTCGAAACATGTCAACCTTGGTTTTGAGAATCTCTGCCGGAGTTTGAGAGATTTGGACGTGAAAGGGTACCAATCTTGTCGGGGATTGGGAACCCTTCGCGAGAATGTCCAAAGTTTCAGCGGGATTTCAAAATGTTGAAAGGAACTCGAAACATGTCAACCTTGGTTTTGAGAATCTCTCCCGGAGTTTGAGAGATTTGGACGTGAAAGGGTACCAATCTTGTCGGGGATTGGGAACCCTTCACCAGAATGTCCAAAGTTTCAGCGGGATTTCCAAAATGTTGAAAGGAACTCGAAACATGTCAACCTTGGTTTTGAGAATCTCTGCCGGAGTTTGAAAGATTTGGACGTGAAAGGGTACCAATCTGGTCAGGGATTGGGAACCCTTCGCGAGAATGTCCAAAGTTTCAGCGGGATTTCCAAAATGTTGAAAGGAACTCGAACCATGTCAACCTTGGTTTTGAAAATCTCTCCCGGAGTTTGAGAGATTTGGACGTGAAAGGGTACCAATCTCGTCAGGGATTGGGAACCCTTCGCGAGAATGTCCAAAGTTTCAGGGGGATTTCCAAAATGTTGAAAGGAACTCGAAACATGTCAACCTTGGTTTTGAGAATCTCTCCCGGAGTTTGAGAGATTTGGACATGAAAGGGTACCAGTCTTGCCGGGGATTGGGAACCCTTCGCCAGAATGTCCAAAGTTTCAGCGGGATTTCCAAAATGTTGAAAGGAACTCGAAACATGTCAACCTTGCTTTTGAGAATCTCTCCCGGAGTTTGAGAGATTTGGACGTGAAAGGGTACCAATCTTGTCGGGGATTGGGAACCCTTCGCGAGAATGTCCAAAGTTTCAGCGGGATTTCCAAAATGTTGAAAGGAACTCGAACCATGTCAACCTTGGTTTTGAGAATCTCTCCCGGAGTTTGAGAGATTTGGACGTGAAAGGGTACCAATCTTGTCGGGGATTGGGAACCCTTCGCGAGAATGTCCAAAGTTTCAGCGGGATTTCCAAAATGTTGAAAGGAACTGGAAACATGTCAACCTTGGTTTTGAGAATCTCTCCCGGAGTTTGAGAGATTTGGACGTGAAAGGGTACCAGTCTTGTCGGGGATTGGGAACCCTTCGCGAGAATGTCCAAAGTTTCAGCGGGATTTCCAAAATGTTGAAAGGAACTCGAAACATGTCAACCTTGCTTTTGAGAATCTCTGCTGGAGTTAGAGAGATTTGGACGTGAAAGGGTACCAATCTTGTCGGGGATTGGGAACCCTTCGCGAGAATGTCCAAAGTTTCAGCGGGATTTCCAAAATGTTGAAAGGAACTCGAAACATGTCAACCTTGGTTTTGAGAATCTCTCCCGGAGTTTGAGAGGTTTGGACGTGAAAGGGCACCAGTCTTGTCGGGGATTGGGAACCCTTCGCCAGAATGTCCAAAGTTTCAGCGGGATTTCCAAAATGCTGAAAGGAACTCGAAACATGTCAACCTTGGTTTTGAGAATCTCTCCCGGAGTTTGAGAGATTTGGACGTGAAAGGGTACCAATCTTGTCGGGGATTGGGAACCCTTCGCGAGAATGTCCAAAGTTTCAGCGGGATTTCCAAAATGTTGAAAGGAACTCGAACCATGTCAACCTTGGTTTTGAGAATCTCTCCCGGAGTTTGAGAGATTTGGACGTGAAAGGGTACCAATCTTGTCGGGGATTTGGAACCCTTCACCAGAATGTCCAAAGTTTCAGCGGGATTTCCAAAATGTTGAAAGGAACTCGAAACATGTCAACCTTGGTTTTGAGAATCTCTCCCGGAGTTTGAGAGATTTGGACGTGAAAGGGTACCAATCTTGTCGGGGATTGGGAACCCTTCGCGAGAATGTCCAAAGTTTCAGCGGGATTTCCAAAATGTTGAAAGGAACTCGAAACATGTCAACCTTGGTTTTGAGAATCTCTCCCGGAGTTTGAGAGATTTGGACGTGAAAGGGTACCAATCTTGTCGGGGATTGGGAACCCTTCGCCAGAATGTCCAAAGTTTCAGTGGGATTTCCAAAATGTTGAAAGGAACTCGAAACATGTCAACCTTGGTTTTGAGAATCTCTGCCGGAGTTTGAGAGATTTGGACTTGCAAGGGTACCAATCTTGTCGGGGATTGGGAACCTTTCGCGAGAATGTCCAAAGTTTCAGCGGGATTTCCAAAATGTTGAAAGGAACTCGAAACATGTCAACCTTGGTTTTGAGAATCTCTCCCGGAGTTTGAGAGATTTGGACGTGAAAGGGTACCAATCTTGTCGGGGATTGGGAACCCTTCACCAGAATGTCCAAAGTTTCAGGGGGATTTCCAAAATGTTGAAAGGAACTGGAAACATGTCAACCTTGGTTTTGAGAATCTCTCCCGGAGTTTGAGAGATTTGGACGTGAAAGGGTACCAATCTTGTCGGGGATTGGGAACCCTTCGCGAGAATGTCCAAAGTTTCAGCGGGATTTCCAAAATGTTGAAAGGAACTCGAAACATGTCAACCTTGGTTTTGAGAATCTCTCCAGGAGTTTGAGAGATTTGGACGTGAAAGGGTACCAATCTTGTCGGGGATTGGGAACCCTTCGCGAGAATGTCCAAAGTTTCAGCGGGATTTCCAAAATGTTGAAAGGAACTCGAAACATGTCAACCTTGGTTTTGAGAATCTCTCCCGGAGTTTGAGAGGTTTGGACGTGAAAGGGCACCAGTCTTGTCGGGGATTGGGAACCCTTCGCGAGAATGGACAAAGTTTCAGCGGGATTTCCAAAATGTTGAAAGGAACTCGAAACATGTCAACCTTGGTTTTGAGAATCTCTCCCGGAGTTTGAGAGATTTGGACGTGAAAGGGTACCAATCTTGTCGGGGATTGGGAACCCTTCGCGAGAATGTCCAAAGTTTCAGCGGGATTTCCAAAATGTTGAAAGGAACTCGAACCATGTCAACCTTGGTTTTGAGAATCTCTCCCGGAGTTTGAGAGATTTGGACGTGAAAGGGTACCAATCTTGTCGGGGATTTGGAACCCTTCGCGAGAATGTCCAAAGTTTCAGCGGGATTTCCAAAATGTTGAAAGGAACTCAAAACATGTCAACCTTGGTTTTGAGAATCTCTCCCGGAGTTTGAGAGATTTGGACGTGAAAGGGTACCAATCTTGTCGGGGATTGGGAACCCTTCACCAGAATGTCCAAAGTTTCAGCGGGATTTCCAAAATGTTGAAAGGAACTCGAAACATGTCAACCTTGGTTTTGAGAATCTCTCCCGGAGTTTGAGAGATTTGGACGTGAAAGGGTACCAATCTTGTCGGGGATTGGGAACCCTTCGCGAGAATGTCCAAAGTTTCAGGGGGATTTCCAAAATGTTGAAAGGAACTCGAAACATGTCAACCTTGCTTTTGAGAATCTCTCCCGGAGTTTGAGAGATTTGGACGTGAAAGGGTACCAATCTTGTCGGGGATTGGGAACCCTTCGCCAGAATGTCCAAAGTTTCAGCGGGATTTCCAAAATGTTGAAAGGAACTCGAAACATGTCAAGGTTGGTTTTGAGAATCTCTCCCGGAGTTTGAGAGATTTGGACGTGAAAGGGTACCAATCTTGTCGGGGATTGGGAACCCTTCGCGAGAATGTCCAAAGTTTCAGCGGGATTTCCAAAATGTTGAAAGGAACTCGAACCATGTCAACCTTGGTTTTGAGAATCTCTCCCGGAGTTTGAGAGATTTGGACGTGAAAGGGTACCAATCTTGTCGGGGATTGGGAACCCTTCGCCAGAATGTCCAAAGTTTCAGCGGGATTTCCAAAATGTTGATAGGAACTCGAAACATGTCAACCTTGGTTTTGAGAATCTCTCCCGGAGTTTGAGAGATTTGGACGTGAAAGGGCACCAGTCTTGTCGGGGATTGGGAACCCTTCGCGAGAATGTCCAAAGTTTCAGCAGGATTTCCAAAATGTTGAAAGGAACTCGAAACATGTCACCCTTGGTTTTGAGAATCTCTCCTGGAGTTTGAGAGATTTGGACGTGAAAGTGTACCAATCTTGTCGGGGATTGGGAACCCTTCGCCAGAATGTCCAAAGTTTCAGCGGGATTTCCAAAATGTTGAAAGGAACTCGAAACATGTCAACCTTGGTTTTGAGAATCTCTCCCGGAGTTTGAGAGATTTGGACGTGAAAGGGTACCAATCTTGTCGGGGATTGGGAACCCTTCGCCAGAATGTCCAAAGTTTCAGCGGGATTTCCAAAATGTTGAAAGGAACTCGAAACATGTCAACCTTGGTTTTGAGAATCTCTCCCGGAGTTTGAGAGATTTGGACGTGAAAGGGTACCAATCTTGTCGGGGATTGGGAACCCTTCGCCAGAATGTCCAAAGTTTCAGCGGGATTTCCAAAATGTTGAAAGGAACTCGAAACATGTCAACCTTGGTTTTGAGAATCTCTCCCGGAGTCTGAGAGATTTGGACGTGAAAGGGTACCAATCTTGTCGGGGATTGGGAACCCTTCGCCAGAATGTCCAAAGTTTCAGCGGGATTTCCAAAATGTTGAAAGGAACTCGAAACATGTCAACCTTGCTTTTGAGAATCTCTCCCGGAGTTTGAGAGATTTGGACGTGAAAGGGTACCAATCTTGTCGGGGATTGGGAACCCTTCGCCAGAATGTCCAAAGTTTCAGCGGGATTTCCAAAATGTTGAAAGGAACTCGAAACATGTCAACCTTGGTTTTGAGAATCTCTGCCGGAGTTTGAGAGATTTGGACTTGAAAGGGTACCAATCTTGTCGGGGATTGGGAACCCTTCGCGAGAATGTCCAAAGTTTCAGCGGGATTTCCAAAATGTTGAAAGGAACTCGAAACATGTCAACCTTGGTTTTGAGAATCTCTCCCGGATTTTGAGAGATTTGGACGTGAAAGGGTACCAATCTTGTCGGGGATTGGGAACCCTTCACGAGAATGTCCAAAGTTTCAGCGGGATTTCCAAAATGTTGAAAGGAACTCGAAACATGTCAACCTTGGTTTTGAGAATCTCTCCCGGAGTTTGAGAGATTTGGACGTGAAAGGGTACCAATCTTGTCGGGGATTGGGAACCCTTCGCGACAATGTCCAAAGTTTAAGCGGGATTTCCTAAAATGTTGAAAGGAACTGGAAACATGTCGACCTTGGTTTTGAGAATCTCTCCCGGAGTTTGAGAGATTTGGACGTGAAAGGGTACCAATCTTGTCGGGGATTGGGAACCCTTCGCGAGAATGTCCAAAGTTTCAGCGGGATTTCCAAAATGTTGAAAGGAACTCGAAACATGTCAACCTTGGTTTTGAGAATCTCTCCCGGAGTTTGAGAGATTTGGACGTGAAAGGGTACCAATCTTGTCGGGGATTGGGAACCCTTCGCGACAATGTCCAAAGTTTCAGCGGGATTTCCAAAATGTTGAAAGGAACTCGAAACATGTCAACCTTGGTTTTGAGAATCTCTCCCGGAGTTTGAGAGGTTTGGACGTGAAAGGGCACCAGTCTTGTCGGGGATTGGGAACCCTTCGCGAGAATGTCCAAAGTTTCAGCGGGATTTCCAAAATGTTGAAAGGAACTCGAAACATGTCAACCTTGGTTTTGAGAATCTCTCCCGGAGTTTGAGAGATTTGGAGGTGAAAGGGCACCAGTCTTGTCGGGGATTGGGAACCCTTCGCGAGAATGTCCAAAGTTTCAGCGGGATTTCCAAAATGTTGAAAGGAACTCGAAACATGTCAACCTTGGTTTTGAGAATCTCTCCCGGATTTTGAGAGATTTGGACGTGAAAGGGTACCAATCTTGTCGGGGATTGGGAACCCTTCACCAGAATGTCCAAAGTTTCAGCGGGATTTCCAAAATGTTGAAAGGAACTCGAAACATGTCAACCTTGGTTTTGAGAATCTCTCCCGGAGTTTGAGAGATTTGGACGTGAAAGGGTACCAATCTTGTCGGGGATTGGGAACCCTTCGCGAGAATGTCCAAAGTTTCAGCGGGATTTCCAAAATGTTGAAAGGAACTCGAAACATGTCAACCTTGGTTTTGAGAATCTCTCCCGGACTTTGAGAGATTTGGACGTGAAAGGCTACCAGTCTTGTCGGGGATTGGGAACCCTTCGCCAGAATGTCCAAAGTTTCAGCGGGATTTCCAAAATGTTGAAAGGAACTCGAAACATGTCAACCTTGGTTTTGAGAATCTCTCCCGGACTTTGAGAGATTTGGACGTGAAAGGGTACCAATCTTGTCGGGGATTGGGAACCCTTCGCCAGAATGTCCAAAGTTTCAGCGGGATTTCCAAAATGTTGAAAGGAACTCGAAACATGTCAACCTTGGTTTTGAGAATCTCTCCCGGAGTTTGAGAGATTTGGACGTGAAAGGGTACCAATCTTGTCGGGGATTGGGAACCCTTCGCGAGAATGTCCAAAGTTTCAGCGGGATTTCCAAAATGTTGAAAGGAAATCGAAACATGTCGACCTTGGTTTTGAGAATCTCTCCCGGAGTTGGAGAGATTTGGACGTGAAAGGGTACCAATCTTGTCGGGGATTGGGAACCCTTCGCCAGAATGTCCAAAGTTTCAGCGGGATTTCCAAAATGTTGAAAGGAACTCGAAACATGTCAACCTTGGTTTTGAGAATCTCTCCCGGACTTTGAGAGATTTGGACGTGAAAGGGTACCAATCTTGTCGGGGATTGGGAACCCTTCGCCAGAATGTCCAAAGTTTCAGCGGGATTTCCAAAATGTTGATAGGAACTCGAAACATGTCAACCTTGGTTTTCAGAATCTCTCCCGGAGTTTGAGAGATTTGGACGTGAAAGGGCACCAGTCTTGTCGGGGATTGGGAACCCTTCGCGAGAATGTCCAAAGTTTCAGAGGGATTTCCAAAATGTTGAAAGGAACTCGAAACATGTCAGCCTTGGTTTTGAGAATCTCTCCCGGAGTTTGAGAGATTTGGACGTGAAAGGGTACCAATCTTGTCGGGGATTGGGAACCCTTCGCCAGAATGTCCAAAGTTTCAGCGGGATTTCCAAAATGTTGAAAGGAACTCGAACCATGTCAACCTTGGTTTTGAGAATCTCTCCCGGAGTTTGAGAGATTTGGACGTGAAAGGGTACCAATCTTGTCGGGGATTGGGAACCCTTCGCGAGCATGTCCAAAGTTTCAGCGGGATTTCCAAAATGTTGAAAGGAACTCGAAACATGTCAACCTTGGTTTTGAGAATCTCTCCCGGAGTTTGAGAGATTTGGACGTGAAAGGGTACCAGTCTTGTCGGGGATTGGGAACCCTTCGCCAGAATGTCCAAAGTTTCAGCGGGATTTCCAAAATGTTGAAAGGAACTCGAAACATGTCAACCTTGGTTTTGAGAATCTCTCCCGGAGTTTGAGAGATTTGGACGTGAAAGGGTACCAATCTTGTCGGGGATTGGGAACCCTTCGCCAGAATGTCCAAAGTTTCAGCGGGATTTCCAAAATGTTGAAAGGAACTCGAAACATGTCGACCTTGGTTTTGAGAATCTCTGCCGGAGTTTGAGAGATTTGGACTTGAAAGGGTACCAATCTTGCCGGGGATTGGGAACCCTTCGCGAGAATGTCCAAAGTTTCAGCGGGATTTCCAAAATGTTGAAAGGAACTCGAAACATGTCAACCTTGGTTTTGAGAATCTCTCCCGGAGTTTGAGAGATTTGGACGTGAAAGGGTACCAATCTTGTCGGGGATTGGGAACCCTTCGCCAGAATGTCCAGAGTTTCAGGGGGATTTCCAAAATGTTGAAAGGAACTCGAAACATGTCAACCTTGGTTTTGAGAATCTCTCCCGGAGTTTGAGAGATTTGGACGTGAAAGGGTACCAATCTTGTCAGGGATTGGGAACCCTTCCCCAGAATGTCCAAAGTTTCAGCGGGATTTCCAAAATGTTGAAAGAAACTCGAAACATGTCAACCTTGCTTTTGAGAATCTCTCCCGGAGTCTGAGAGATTTGGACGTGAAAGGGTACCAATCTTGTCGGGGATTGGGAACCCTTCGCCAGAATGTCCAAAGTTTCAGCGGGATTTCCAAAATGTTGAAAGGAACTTGAAACATGTCAACCTTGGTTTTGAGAATCTCTCCCGGAGTTTGAGAGATTTGGACGTGAAAGGGTACCAATCTTGTCGGGGATTGGGAACCCTTTGCGAGAATGTCCAAAGTTTCAGCGGGATTTCCAAAATGTTGAAACGAACTCGAAACATGTCAACCTTGGTTTTGAGAATCTCTCCCGGAGTTTGAGAGATTTGGACGTGAAAGGGCACCAGTCTTCTCGGGGATTGGGAACCCTTCACGAGAATGTCCAAAGTTTCAGCGGGATTTCCAAAATGTTGAAAGGAACTCGAACCATGTCAACCTTGGTTTTGAGAATCTCTCCCGGAGTTTGAGAGATTTGGACGTGAAAGGGTACCAGTCTTGTCGGGGATTGGGAACCCTTCGCCAGAATGTCCAAAGTTTCAGCAGGATTTCCAAAATGTTGAAAGGAACTCGAAACATGTCAACCTTGGTTTTGAGAATCTCTCCCGGAGTTTGAGAGATTTGGACGTGAAAGGGTACCAATCTTGTCGGGGATTGGGAACCCTTCGCCAGAATGTCCAAAGTTTCAGCGGGATTTCCAAAATGTTGAAAGGAACTCGAAACATGTCAACCTTGGTTTTGAGAATCTCTCCTGGAGTTTGAGAGATTTGGACGTGAAAGGGTACCAATCTTGTCGGGGATTGGGAACCCTTCGCGAGAATGTCCAAAGTTTCAGCGGGATTTCCAAAATGTTGAAAGGAACTCGAAACATGTCAACCTTGGTTTTGAGAATCTCTCCCGGAGTTTGAGAGATTTGGACGTGAAAGGGCACCAGTCTTGTCGGGGATTGGGAACCCTTCGCCAGAATGTCCAAAGTTTCAGCGGGATTTCCAAAATGTTGAAAGGAACTCCAAACACGTCAACCTTGGTTTTGAGAATCTCTGCCGGAGTTTGAGAGATTTGGACGTGAAAGGGTACCAATCTTGTCGGGGATTGGGAACCCTTCGCGAGAATGTCCAAAGTTTCAGCGGGATTTACAAAATGTTGAAAGGAACTCGAAACATGTCAACCTTGGTTTTGAGAATCTCTCCCGGAGTTTGAGAGATTTGGACGTGAAAGGGTACCAGTCTTGTCGGGGATTGGGAACCCTTCGCCAGAATGTCCAAAGTTTCAGCGGGATTTCCAAAATGTTGAAAGGAACTCGAAACATGTCAACCTTGGTTTTGAGAATCTCTCCCGGAGTTTGAGAGATTTGGACGTGAAAGGGTACCAATCTTGTCGGGGATTGGGAACCCTTCGCGAGAATGTCCAAAGTTTCAGCGGGATTTCCAAAATGTTGAAAGGAACTCGAAACATGTCAACCTTGGTTTTGAGAATCTCTGCCGGAGTTTGAGAGATTTGGACTTGAAAGGGTACCAATCTTGCCGGGGATTGGGAACCCTTCGCGAGAATGTCCAAAGTTTCAGCGGGATTTCCAAAATGTTGAAAGGAACTCGAAACATGTCAACCTTGGTTTTGAGAATCTCTCCCGGAGTTTGAGAGATTTGGACGTGAAAGGGTACCAATCTTGTCGGGGATTGGGAACCCTTCGCCAGAATGTCCAAAGTTTCAGCGGGATTTCCAAAATGTTGAAAGGAACTCGAAACATGTCAACCTTGGTTTTGAGAATCTCTCCCGGAGTTTGAGAGATTTGGACGTGAAAGGGTACCAATCTTGTCGGGGATTGGGAACCCTTCGCGAGAATGTCCAAAGTTTCAGCGGGATTTCCAAAATGTTGAAAGGAACTCGAAACATGTCAACCTTGGTTTTGAGAATCTCTCCCGGAGTTTGAGAGATTTGGACGTGAAAGGGTACCAATCTTGTCGGGGATTGGGAACCCTTCGCGAGAATGTCCAAAGTTTCAGTGGGATTTCCAAAATGTTGATAGGAACTCGAAACATGTCAACCTTGGTTTTGAGAATCTCTGCCGGAGTTTGAGAGATTTGGACGTGAAAGGGCACCAGTCTTGTCGGGGATTGGGAACCCTTCGCCAGAATGTCCAAAGTTTCAGCGGGATTTCCAAAATGTTGAAAGGAACTCAAAACACGTCAACCTTGGTTTTGAGAATCTCTCCCGGAGTTTGAGAGATTTGGACGTGAAAGGGTACCAATCTTGTCGGGGATTGGGAACCCTTCGCGAGAATGTCCAAAGTTTCAGCGGGATTTCCAAAATGTTGAAAGGAACTCGAAACATGTCAACCTTGGTTTTGAGAATCTCTCCCGGAGTTTGAGAGATTTGGACGTGAAAGGGTACCAGTCTTGTCGGGGATTGGGAACCCTTCGCCAGAATGTCCAAAGTTTCAGCGGGATTTCCAAAATGTTGAAAGGAACTCGAAACATGTCAACCTTGGTTTTGAGAATCTCTGCCGGAGTTTGAGAGATTTGGACTTGAAAGGGTACCAATCTTGCCGGGGATTGGGAACCCTTCGCCAGAATGTCCAAAGTTTCAGCAGGATTTCCAAAATGTTGAAAGGAACTCGAAACATGTCAACCTTGGTTTTGAGAATCTCTCCCGGAGTTTGAGAGATTTGGACGTGAAAGGGTACCAATCTTGTCGGGGATTGGGAACCCTTCGCCAGAATGTCCAAAGTTTCAGCGGGATTTCCAAAATGTTGAAAGGAACTCGAAACATGTCAACCTTGGTTTTGAGAATCTCTCCTGGAGTTTGAGAGATTTGGACGTGAAAGGGTACCAATCTTGTCGGGGATTGGGAACCCTTCGCGAGAATGTCCAAAGTTTCAGCGGGATTTCCAAAATGTTAAAAGAAACTCGAAACATGTCAACCTTGCTTTTGAGAATCTCTCCCGGAGTCTGAGAGATTTGGACGTGAAAGGGTACCAATCTTGTCGGGGATTGGGAACCCTTCACGAGAATGTCCAAAGTTTCAGCGGGATTTCCAAAATGTTGAAAGGAACTCGAAACATGTCAACCTTGGTTTTGAGAATCTCTCCCGGAGTTTGAGAGATTTGGACGTGAAAGGGTACCAATCTTGTCGGGGATTGGGAACCCTTCGCGAGAATGTCCAAAGTTTCAGTGGGATTTCCAAAATGTTGATAGGAACTCGAAACATGTCAACCTTGGTTTTGAGAATCTCTCCCGGAGTTTGAGAGATTTGGACGTGAAAGGGCACCAGTCTTGTCGGGGATTGGGAACCCTTCGCCAGAATGTCCAAAGTTTCAGCGGGATTTCCAAAATGTTGAAAGGAACTCCAAACACGTCAACCTTGGTTTTGAGAATCTCTGCCGGAGTTTGAGAGATTTGGACGTGAAAGGGTACCAATCTTGTCGGGGATTGGGAACCCTTCGCGAGAATGTCCAAAGTTTCAGCGGGATTTACAAAATGTTGAAAGGAACTCGAAACATGTCAACCTTGGTTTTGAGAATCTCTCCCGGAGTTTGAGAGATTTGGACGTGAAAGGGTACCAGTCTTGTCGGGGATTGGGAACCCTTCGCCAGAATGTCCAAAGTTTCAGCGGGATTTCCAAAATGTTGAAAGGAACTCGAAACATGTCAACCTTGGTTTTGAGAATCTCTCCCGGAGTTTGGGAGATTTGGACGTGAAAGGGTACCAATCTTGTCGGGGATTGGGAACCCTTCGCGAGAATGTCCAAAGTTTCAGCGGGATTTCCAAAATGTTGAAAGGAACTCGAAACATGTCAACCTTGGTTTTGAGAATCTCTGCCGGAGTTTGAGAGATTTGGACTTGAAAGGGTACCAATCTTGCCGGGGAATGGGAACCCTTCGCGAGAATGTCCAAAGTTTCAGCGGGATTTCCAAAATGTTGAAAGGAACTCGAAACATGTCAACCTTGGTTTTGAGAATCTCTCCCGGAGTTTGAGAGATTTGGACGTGAAAGGGTACCAATCTTGTCGGGGATTGGGAACCCTTCGCCAGAATGTCCAAAGTTTCAGCGGGATTTCCAAAATGTTGAAAGGAACTCGAAACATGTCAACCTTGGTTTTGAGAATCTCTCCCGGAGTTTGAGAGATTTGGACGTGAAAGGGCACCAGTCTTCTCGGGGATTGGGAACCCTTCACGAGAATGTCCAAAGTTTCAGCGGGATTTCCAAAATGTTGAAAGGAACTCGAAACATGTCAAGCTTGGTTTTGAGAATCTCTCCCGGAGTTTGAGAGATTTGGACGTGAAAGGGTACCAATCTTGTCGGGGATTGGGAACCCTTCGCGAGAATGTCCAAAGTTTCAGCGGGATTTCCAAAATGTTGAAAGGAACTCGAAACATGTCAACCTTGGTTTTGAGAATCTCTCCCGGAGTTTGAGAGATTTGGACGTGAAAGGGTACCAATCTTGTCGGGGATTGGGAACCCTTCGCGAGAATGTCCAAAGTTTCAGTGGGATTTCCAAAATGTTGATAGGAACTCGAAACATGTCAACCTTGGTTTTGAGAATCTCTGCCGGAGTTTGAGAGATTTGGACGTGAAAGGGCACCAGTCTTGTCGGGGATTGGGAACCCTTCGCCAGAATGTCCAAAGTTTCAGCGGGATTTCCAAAATGTTGAAAGGAACTCAAAACACGTCAACCTTGGTTTTGAGAATCTCTCCCGGAGTTTGAGAGATTTGGACGTGAAAGGGTACCAATCTTGTCGGGGATTGGGAACCCTTCGCGAGAATGTCCAAAGTTTCAGCGGGATTTCCAAAATGTTGAAAGGAACTCGAAACATGTCAACCTTGGTTTTGAGAATCTCTCCCGGAGTTTGAGAGATTTGGACGTGAAAGGGTACCAGTCTTGTCGGGGATTGGGAACCCTTCGCCAGAATGTCCAAAGTTTCAGCGGGATTTCCAAAATGTTGAAAGGAACTCGAAACATGTCAACCTTGGTTTTGAGAATCTCTCCCGGAGTTTGAGAGATTTGGACGTGAAAGGGTACCAATCTTGTCGGGGATTGGGAACCCTTCGCCAGAATGTCCAAAGTTTCAGCGGGATTTCCAAAATGTTGAAAGGAACTCGAAACATGTCAACCTTGGTTTTGAGAATCTCTGCCGGAGTTTGAGAGATTTGGACTTGAAAGGGTACCAATCTTGCCGGGGATTGGGAACCCTTCGCCAGAATGTCCAAAGTTTCAGCAGGATTTCCAAAATGTTGAAAGGAACT
Organism: Streptopelia decaocto; assembly: GCF_964273445.1. NCBI lineage: Eukaryota > Metazoa > Chordata > Aves > Columbiformes > Columbidae > Streptopelia > Streptopelia decaocto. The sequence goes on along the minus strand of NW_028115479.1, from coordinate 294,615 downwards.
CGAAACATGTCAACCTTGGTTTTGAGAATCTCTCCCGGAGTTTGAGAGATTTGGACGTGAAAGGGTACCAATCTTGTCGGGGATTGGGAACCCTTCGCCAGAATGTCCAAAGTTTCAGCGGGATTTCCAAAATGTTGAAAGGAACTCGAAACATGTCAACCTTGGTTTTGAGAATCTCTCCTGGAGTTTGAGAGATTTGGACGTGAAAGGGTACCAATCTTGTCGGGGATTGGGAACCCTTCGCGAGAATGTCCAAAGTTTCAGCGGGATTTCCAAAATGTTAAAAGAAACTCGAAACATGTCAACCTTGCTTTTGAGAATCTCTCCCGGAGTCTGAGAGATTTGGACGTGAAAGGGTACCAATCTTGTCGGGGATTGGGAACCCTTCACGAGAATGTCCAAAGTTTCAGCGGGATTTCCAAAATGTTGAAAGGAACTCGAAACATGTCAACCTTGGTTTTGAGAATCTCTCCCGGAGTTTGAGAGATTTGGACGTGAAAGGGTACCAATCTTGTCGGGGATTGGGAACCCTTCGCGACAATGTCCAAAGTTTCAGCGGGATTTCCAAAATGTTGAAAGGAACTCGAAACATGTCAACATCGGTTTTGAGAATCTCTCCCGGAGTTTGAGAGATTTGGACGTGAAAGGGTACCAATCTTGTCGGGGATTGGGAACCCTTCGCGAGAATGTCCAAAGTTTCAGCGGGATTTCCAAAATGTTGAAAGGAACTTGAAACATGTCAACCTTGGTTTTGAGAATCTCTCCCGGAGTTTGAGAGATTTGGACGTGAAAGGGTACCAATCTTGTCGAGGATTGGGAACCCTTTGCGAGAATGTCCAAAGTTTCAGCGGGATTTCCAAAATGTTGAAAGGAACTCGAAACATGTCAACCTTGGTTTTGAGAATCTCTCCCGGAGTTTGAGAGATTTGGACGTGAAAGGGTACCAATCTTGTCGGGGATTGGGAACCCTTCGCGAGAATGTCCAAAGTTTCAGCGGGATTTCCAAAATGTTGAAAGGAACTCGAAACATGTCAAGGTTGGTTTTGAGAATCTCTCCCGGAGTTTGAGAGATTTGGACGTGAAAGGGTACCAATCTTGTCGGGGATTGGGAACCCTTCGCCAGAATGTCCAAAGTTTCAGTGGGATTTCCAAAATGTTGAAAGGAACTCGAAACATGTCAACCTTGGTTTTGAGAATCTCTGCCGGAGTTTGAGAGATTTGGACTTGCAAGGGTACCAATCTTGTCGGGGATTGGGAACCTTTCGCGAGAATGTCCAAAGTTTCAGCGGGATTTCCAAAATGTTGAAAGGAACTCGAAACATGTCAACCTTGGTTTTGAGAATCTCTCCCGGAGTTTGAGAGATTTGGACGTGAAAGGGTACCAATCTTGTCGGGGATTGGGAACCCTTCACCAGAATGTCCAAAGTTTCAGGGGGATTTCCAAAATGTTGAAAGGAACTGGAAACATGTCAACCTTGGTTTTGAGAATCTCTCCCGGAGTTTGAGAGATTTGGACGTGAAAGGGTACCAATCTTGTCGGGGATTGGGAACCCTTCGCGAGAATGTCCAAAGTTTCAGCGGGATTTCCAAAATGTTGAAAGGAACTCGAAACATGTCAACCTTGGTTTTGAGAATCTCTCCAGGAGTATTGAGAGATTTGGACGTGAAAGGGTACCAATCTTGTCGGGGATTGGGAACCCTTCGCGAGAATGTCCAAAGTTTCAGCGGGATTTCCAAAATGTTGAAAGGAACTCGAAACATGTCAACCTTGGTTTTGAGAATCTCTCCCGGAGTTTGAGAGGTTTGGACGTGAAAGGGCACCAGTCTTGTCGGGGATTGGGAACCCTTCGCGAGAATGGACAAAGTTTCAGCGGGATTTCCAAAATGTTGAAAGGAACTCGAAACATGTCAACCTTGGTTTTGAGAATCTCTCCCGGAGTTTGAGAGATTTGGACGTGAAAGGGTACCAATCTTGTCGGGGATTGGGAACCCTTCGCCAGAATGTCCAAAGTTTCAGCGGGATTTCCAAAATGTTGAAAGGAACTCGAACCATGTCAACCTTGGTTTTGAGAATCTCTCCCGGAGTTTGAGAGATTTGGACGTGAAAGGGTACCAATCTTGTCGGGGATTTGGAACCCTTCGCGAGAATGTCCAAAGTTTCAGCGGGATTTCCAAAATGTTGAAAGGAACTCAAAACATGTCAACCTTGGTTTTGAGAATCTCTCCCGGAGTTTGAGAGATTTGGACGTGAAAGGGTACCAATCTTGTCGGGGATTGGGAACCCTTCACCAGAATGTCCAAAGTTTCAGCGGGATTTCCAAAATGTTGAAAGGAACTCGAAACATGTCAACCTTGGTTTTGAGAATCTCTCCCGGAGTTTGAGAGATTTGGACGTGAAAGGGTACCAATCTTGTCGGGGATTGGGAACCCTTCGCGAGAATGTCCAAAGTTTCAGCGGGATTTCCAAAATGTTGAAAGGAAATCGAAACATGTCAACCTTGCTTTTGAGAATCTCTCCCGGAGTTTGAGAGATTTGGACGTGAAAGGGTACCAATCTTGTCGGGGATTGGGAACCCTTCGCCAGAATGTCCAAAGTTTCAGCAGGATTTCCAAAATGTTGAAAGGAACTCGAAACATGTCAAGGTTGGTTTTGAGAATCTCTCCCGGAGTTTGAGAGATTTGGACGTGAAAGGGTACCAATCTTGTCGGGGATTGGGAACCCTTCGCGAGAATGTCCAAAGTTTCAGCGGGATTTCCAAAATGTTGAAAGGAACTCGAACCATGTCAACCTTGGTTTTGAGAATCTCTCCCGGAGTTTGAGAGATTTGGACGTGAAAGGGTACCAATCTTGTCGGGGATTGGGAACCCTTCGCCAGAATGTCCAAAGTTTCAGCGGGATTTCCAAAATGTTGATAGGAACTCGAAACATGTCAACCTTGGTTTTGAGAATCTCTCCCGGAGTTTGAGAGATTTGGACGTGAAAGGGCACCAGTCTTGTCGGGGATTGGGAACCCTTCGCGAGAATGTCCAAAGTTTCAGCAGGATTTCCAAAATGTTGAAAGGAACTCGAAACATGTCACCCTTGGTTTTGAGAATCTCTCCTGGAGTTTGAGAGATTTGGACGTGAAAGTGTACCAATCTTGTCGGGGATTGGGAACCCTTCGCCAGAATGTCCAAAGTTTCAGCGGGATTTCCAAAATGTTGAAAGGAACTCGAACCATGTCAACCTTGGTTTTGAGAATCTCTCCCGGAGTTTGAGAGATTTGGACGTGAAAGGGTACCAATCTTGTCGGGGATTGGGAACCCTTCGCCAGAATGTCCAAAGTTTCAGCGGGATTTCCAAAATGTTGAAAGGAACTCGAAACATGTCAACCTTGGTTTTGAGAATCTCTCCCGGAGTTTGAGAGATTTGGACGTGAAAGGGTACCAATCTTGTCGGGGATTGGGAACCCTTCGCCAGAATGTCCAAAGTTTCAGCGGGATTTCCAAAATGTTGAAAGGAACTCGAACCATGTCAACCTTGGTTTTGAGAATCTCTCCCGGAGTCTGAGAGATTTGGACGTGAAAGGGTACCAATCTTGTCGGGGATTGGGAACCCTTCGCCAGAATGTCCAAAGTTTCAGCGGGATTTCCAAAATGTTGAAAGGAACTCGAAACATGTCAACCTTGCTTTTGAGAATCTCTCCCGGAGTTTGAGAGATTTGGACGTGAAAGGGTACCAATCTTGTCGGGGATTGGGAACCCTTCGCCAGAATGTCCAAAGTTTCAGCGGGATTTCCAAAATGTTGAAAGGAACTCGAAACATGTCAACCTTGGTTTTGAGAATCTCTGCCGGAGTTTGAGAGATTTGGACTTGAAAGGGTACCAATCTTGTCGGGGATTGGGAACCCTTCGCGAGAATGTCCAAAGTTTCAGCGGGATTTCCAAAATGTTGAAAGGAACTCGAAACATGTCAACCTTGGTTTTGAGAATCTCTCCCGGATTTTGAGAGATTTGGACGTGAAAGGGTACCAATCTTGTCGGGGATTGGGAACCCTTCACGAGAATGTCCAAAGTTTCAGCGGGATTTCCAAAATGTTAAAAGGAACTCGAAACATGTCAACCTTGGTTTTGAGAATCTCTCCCGGAGTTTGAGAGATTTGGACGTGAAAGGGTACCAATCTTGTCGGGGATTGGGAACCCTTCGCCAGAATGTCCAAAGTTTCAGCGGGATTTCCAAAATGTTGATAGGAACTCGAAACATGTCAACCTTGGTTTTGAGAATCTCTCCCGGAGTTTGAGAGATTTGGACGTGAAAGGGCACCAGTCTTGTCGGGGATTGGGAACCCTTCGCGAGAATGTCCAAAGTTTCAGCAGGATTTCCAAAATGTTGAAAGGAACTCGAAACATGTCACCCTTGGTTTTGAGAATCTCTCCTGGAGTTTGAGAGATTTGGACGTGAAAGTGTACCAATCTTGTCGGGGATTGGGAACCCTTCGCCAGAATGTCCAAAGTTTCAGCGGGATTTCCAAAATGTTGAAAGGAACTCGAAACATGTCAACCTTGGTTTTGAGAATCTCTCCCGGAGTTTGAGAGATTTGGACGTGAAAGGGTACCAATCTTGTCGGGGATTGGGAACCCTTCGCCAGAATGTCCAAAGTTTCAGCGGGATTTCCAAAATGTTGAAAGGAACTCGAAACATGTCAACCTTGGTTTTGAGAATCTCTCCCGGAGTTTGAGAGATTTGGACGTGAAAGGGTACCAATCTTGTCGGGGATTGGGAACCCTTCGCCAGAATGTCCAAAGTTTCAGCGGGATTTCCAAAATGTTGAAAGGAACTCGAACCATGTCAACCTTGGTTTTGAGAATCTCTCCCGGAGTCTGAGAGATTTGGACGTGAAAGGGTACCAATCTTGTCGGGGATTGGGAACCCTTCGCCAGAATGTCCAAAGTTTCAGCGGGATTTCCAAAATGTTGAAAGGAACTCGAAACATGTCAACCTTGCTTTTGAGAATCTCTCCCGGAGTTTGAGAGATTTGGACGTGAAAGGGTACCAATCTTGTCGGGGATTGGGAACCCTTCGCCAGAATGTCCAAAGTTTCAGCGGGATTTCCAAAATGTTGAAAGGAACTCGAAACATGTTAACCTTGGTTTTGAGAATCTCTCCCGGAGTTTGAGAGATTTGGATGTGAAAGGGCACCAGTCTTGTCGGGGATTGGGAACCCTTCGCGAGAATGTCCAAAGTTTCAGCGGGATTTCCAAAATGTTGAAAGGAACTGGAAACATGTCAACCTTGGTTTTGAGAATCTCTCCCGGAGTTTGAGAGATTTGGACGTGAAAGAATAACAGTCTTGTCGGGGATTGGGAACCCTTCGCGAGAATGTCCAAAGTTTCAGCGGGATTTCCAAAATGTTGAAAGGAACTCGAAACATGTCAACCTTGGTTTTGAGAATCTCTCCCGGAGTTTGAGAGATTTGGATGTGAAAGGGCACCAGTCTTGTCGGGGATTGGGAACCCTTCGCGAGAATGTCCAAAGTTTCAGCGGGATTTCCAAAATGTTGAAAGGAACTGGAAACATGTCAACCTTGGTTTTGAGAATCTCTCCCGGAGTTTGAGAGATTTGGACGTGAAAGGGTACCAATCTTGTCGGGGATTGGGAACCCTTCGCGACAATGTCCAAAGTTTCAGCGGGATTTCCAAAATGTTGAAAGGAACTCGAAACATGTCAACCTTGGTTTTGAGAATCTCTCCCGGAGTTTGAGAGGTTTGGACGTGAAAGGGCACGAGTCTTGTCAGGGATTGGGAACCCTTCGCGAGAATGTCCAAAGTTTCAGCGGGATTTCCAAAATGTTGAAAGGAACTCGAAACATGTCAACCTTGGTTTTGAGAATCTCTCCCGGAGTTTGAGAGATTTGGACGTGAAAGGGTACCAATCTTGTCGGGGATTGGGAACCCTTCGCGAGAATGTCCAAAGTTTCAGCGGGATTTCCAAAATGTTGAAAGGAACTCGAACCATGTCAACCTTGGTTTTGAGAATCTCTCCCGGAGTTTGAGAGATTTGGACGTGAAAGGGTACCAATCTTGTCGGGGATTTGGAACCCTTCACCAGAATGTCCAAAGTTTCAGCGGGATTTCCAAAATGTTGAAAGGAACTCAAAACATGTCAACCTTGGTTTTGAGAATCTCTCCCGGAGTTTGAGAGATTTGGACGTGAAAGGGTACCAACCTTGTCGGGGATTGGGACCCCTTCGCGAGAATGTCCAAAGTTTCAGCGGGATTTCCAAAATGTTGAAAGCAACTCGAAACATGTCAACCTTGGTTTTGAGAATCTCTCCCGGAGTTTGAGAGATTTGGAGGTGAAAGGGCACCAGTCTTGTCGGGGATTGGGAACCCTTCGCGAGAATGTCCAAAGTTTCAGCGGGATTTCCAAAATGTTGAAAGGAACTCGAAACATGTCACCCTTGGTTTTGAGAATCTCTCCCGGATTTTGAGAGATTTGGACGTGAAAGGGTACCAATCTTGTCGGGGATTGGGAACCCTTCACCAGAATGTCCAAAGTTTCAGCGGGATTTCCAAAATGTTGAAAGGAACTCGAAACATGTCAACCTTGGTTTTGAGAATCTCTCCCGGAGTTTGAGAGATTTGGACGTGAAAGGGTACCAATCTTGTCGGGGATTGGGAACCCTTCGCGAGAATGTCCAAAGTTTCAGCGGGATTTCCAAAATGTTGAAAGGAACTCGAAACATGTCAACCTTGGTTTTGAGAATCTCTCCCGGACTTTGAGAGATTTGGACGTGAAAGGCTACCAGTCTTGTCGGGGATTGGGAACCCTTCGCCAGAATGTCCAAAGTTTCAGCGGGATTTCCAAAATGTTGAAAGGAACTCGAAACATGTCAACCTTGGTTTTGAGAATCTCTCCCGGACTTTGAGAGATTTGGACGTGAAAGGGTACCAATCTTGTCGGGGATTGGGAACCCTTCGCCAGAATGTCCAAAGTTTCAGCGGGATTTCCAAAATGTTGAAAGGAACTCGAAACATGTCAACCTTGGTTTTGAGAATCTCTCCCGGAGTTTGAGAGATTTGGACGTGAAAGGGTACCAATCTTGTCGGGGATTGGGAACCCTTCGCGAGAATGTCCAAAGTTTCAGCGGGATTTCCAAAATGTTGAAAGGAAATCGAAACATGTCGACCTTGGTTTTGAGAATCTCTCCCGGAGTTTGAGAGATTTGGACGTGAAAGGGTACCAATCTTGTCGGGGATTGGGAACCCTTCACCAGAATGTCCAAAGTTTCAGCGGGATTTCCAAAATGTTGAAAGGAACTCGAAACATGTCAACCTTGGTTTTGAGAATCTCTCCCGGAGTTTGAGAGATTTGGACGTGAAAGGGTACCAATCTTGTCGGGGATTGGGAACCCTTCGCGAGAATGTCCAGAGTTTCAGCGGGATTTCCAAAATGTTGATAGGAACTCGAAACATGTCAACCTTGGTTTTCAGAATCTCTCCCGGAGTTTGAGAGATTTGGACGTGAAAGGGCACCAGTCTTGTCGGGGATTGGGAACCCTTCGCGAGAATGTCCAAAGTTTCAGAGGGATTTCCAAAATGTTGAAAGGAACTCGAAACATGTCAGCCTTGGTTTTGAGAATCTCTCCCGGAGTTTGAGAGATTTGGACGTGAAAGGGTACCAATCTTGTCGGGGATTGGGAACCCTTCGCCAGAATGTCCAAAGTTTCAGCGGGATTTCCAAAATGTTGAAAGGAACTCGAACCATGTCAACCTTGGTTTTGAGAATCTCTGCCGGAGTTTGAGAGATTTGGACGTGAAAGGGTACCAATCTTGTCGGGGATTGGGAACCCTTCGCGAGCATGTCCAAAGTTTCAGCGGGATTTCCAAAATGTTGAAAGGAACTCGAAACATGTCAACCTTGGTTTTGAGAATCTCTCCCGGAGTTTGAGAGATTTGGACGTGAAAGGGTACCAGTCTTGTCGGGGATTGGGAACCCTTCGCCAGAATGTCCAAAGTTTCAGCGGGATTTCCAAAATGTTGAAAGGAACTCGAAACATGTCAACCTTGGTTTTGAGAATCTCTCCCGGAGTTTGAGAGATTTGGACGTGAAAGGGTACCAATCTTGTCGGGGATTGGGAACCCTTCGCCAGAATGTCCAAAGTTTCAGCGGGATTTCCAAAATGTTGAAAGGAACTCGAAACATGTCGACCTTGGTTTTGAGAATCTCTGCCGGAGTTTGAGAGATTTGGACTTGAAAGGGTACCAATCTTGCCGGGGATTGGGAACCCTTCGCGAGAATGTCCAAAGTTTCAGCGGGATTTCCAAAATGTTGAAAGGAACTCGAAACATGTCAACCTTGGTTTTGAGAATCTCTCCCGGAGTTTGAGAGATTTGGACGTGAAAGGGTACCAATCTTGTCGGGGATTGGGAACCCTTCGCCAGAATGTCCAGAGTTTCAGGGGGATTTCCAAAATGTTGAAAGGAACTCGAAACATGTCAACCTTGGTTTTGAGAATCTCTCCCGGAGTTTGAGAGATTTGGACGTGAAAGGGTACCAATCTTGTCAGGGATTGGGAACCCTTCCCCAGAATGTCCAAAGTTTCAGCGGGATTTCCAAAATGTTGAAAGAAACTCGAAACATGTCAACCTTGGTTTTGAGAATCTCTCCCGGAGTTTGAGAGATTTGGACGTGAAAGGGTACCAGTCTTGTCGGGGATTGGGAACCCTTCGCAAGAATGGACAAAGTTTCAGCGGGATTTCCAAAATGTTGAAAGGAACTCGAAACATGTTAACCTTGGTTTTGAGAATCTCTCCCGGAGTTTGAGAGATTTGGATGTGAAAGGGCACCAGTCTTGTCGGGGATTGGGAACCCTTCGCGAGAATGTCCAAAGTTTCAGCGGGATTTCCAAAATGTTGAAAGGAACTGGAAACATGTCAACCTTGGTTTTGAGAATCTCTCCCGGACTTTGAGAGATTTGGACGTGAAAGAATAACAGTCTTGTCGGGGATTGGGAACCCTTCGCGAGAATGTCCAAAGTTTCAGCGGGATTTCCAAAATGTTGAAAGGAACTCGAAACATGTCAACCTTGGTTTTGAGAATCTCTCCCGGAGTTTGAGAGATTTGGATGTGAAAGGGCACCAGTCTTGTCGGGGATTGGGAACCCTTCGCGAGAATGTCCAAAGTTTCAGCGGGATTTCCAAAATGTTGAAAGGAACTGGAAACATGTCAACCTTGGTTTTGAGAATCTCTCCCGGAGTTTGAGAGATTTGGACGTGAAAGGGTACCAATCTTGTCGGGGATTGGGAACCCTTCGCGACAATGTCCAAAGTTTCAGCGGGATTTCCAAAATGTTGAAAGGAACTCGAAACATGTCAACCTTGGTTTTGAGAATCTCTCCCGGAGTTTGAGAGGTTTGGACGTGAAAGGGCACGAGTCTTGTCAGGGATTGGGAACCCTTCGCGAGAATGTCCAAAGTTTCAGCGGGATTTCCAAAATGTTGAAAGGAACTCGAAACATGTCAACCTTGGTTTTGAGAATCTCTCCCGGAGTTTGAGAGATTTGGACGTGAAAGGGTACCAATCTTGTCGGGGATTGGGAACCCTTCGCGAGAATGTCCAAAGTTTCAGCGGGATTTCCAAAATGTTGAAAGGAACTCGAACCATGTCAACCTTGGTTTTGAGAATCTCTCCCGGAGTTTGAGAGATTTGGACGTGAAAGGGTACCAATCTTGTCGGGGATTTGGAACCCTTCACCAGAATGTCCAAAGTTTCAGCGGGATTTCCAAAATGTTGAAAGGAACTCAAAACATGTCAACCTTGGTTTTGAGAATCTCTCCCGGAGTTTGAGAGATTTGGACGTGAAAGGGTACCAACCTTGTCGGGGATTGGGACCCCTTCGCGAGAATGTCCAAAGTTTCAGCGGGATTTCCAAAATGTTGAAAGCAACTCGAAACATGTCAACCTTGGTTTTGAGAATCTCTCCCGGAGTTTGAGAGATTTGGAGGTGAAAGGGCACCAGTCTTGTCGGGGATTGGGAACCCTTCGCGAGAATGTCCAAAGTTTCAGGGGGATTTCCAAAATGTTGAAAGGAACTCGAAACATGTCAACCTTGGTTTTGAGAATCTCTCCCGGACTTTGAGAGATTTGGACGTGAAAGGGTACCAATCTTGTCGGGGATTGGGAACCCTTCACCAGAATGTCCAAAGTTTCAGCGGGATTTCCAAAATGTTGAAAGGAACTCGAAACATGTCAACCTTGGTTTTGAGAATCTCTCCCGGAGTTTGAGAGATTTGGACGTGAAAGGGTACCAATCTTGTCGGGGATTGGGAACCCTTCGCGAGAATGTCCAAAGTTTCAGCGGGATTTCCAAAATGTTGAAAGGAACTCGAAACATGTCAACCTTGGTTTTGAGAATCTCTCCCGGACTTTGAGAGATTTGGACGTGAAAGGGTACCAGTCTTGTCGGGGATTGGGAACCCTTCGCCAGAATGTCCAAAGTTTCAGCGGGATTTCCAAAATGTTGAAAGGAACTCGAAACATGTCAACCTTGGTTTTGAGAATCTCTCCCGGACTTTGAGAGATTTGGACGTGAAAGGGTACCAATCTTGTCGGGGATTGGGAACCCTTCGCCAGAATGTCCAAAGTTTCAGCGGGATTTCCAAAATGTTGAAAGGAACTCGAAACATGTCAACCTTGGTTTTGAGAATCTCTCCCGGAGTTTGAGAGATTTGGACGTGAAAGGGTACCAATCTTGTCGGGGATTGGGAACCCTTCGCGAGAATGTCCAAAGTTTCAGCGGGATTTCCAAAATGTTGAAAGGAAATCGAAACATGTCGACCTTGGTTTTGAGAATCTCTCCCGGAGTTTGAGAGATTTGGACGTGAAAGGGTACCAATCTTGTCGGGGATTGGGAACCCTTCACCAGAATGTCCAAAGTTTCAGCGGGATTTCCAAAATGTTGAAAGGAACTCGAAACATGTCAACCTTGGTTTTGAGAATCTCTCCCGGAGTTTGAGAGATTTGGACGTGAAAGGGTACCAATCTTGTCGGGGATTGGGAACCCTTCGCGAGAATGTCCAGAGTTTCAGCGGGATTTCCAAAATGTTGATAGGAACTCGAAACATGTCAACCTTGGTTTTCAGAATCTCTCCCGGAGTTTGAGAGATTTGGACGTGAAAGGGCACCAGTCTTGTCGGGGATTGGGAACCCTTCGCGAGAATGTCCAAAGTTTCAGAGGGATTTCCAAAATGTTGAAAGGAACTCGAAACATGTCAGCCTTGGTTTTGAGAATCTCTCCCGGAGTTTGAGAGATTTGGACGTGAAAGGGTACCAATCTTGTCGGGGATTGGGAACCCTTCGCCAGAATGTCCAAAGTTTCAGCGGGATTTCCAAAATGTTGAAAGGAACTCGAACCATGTCAACCTTGGTTTTGAGAATCTCTCCCGGAGTTTGAGAGATTTGGACGTGAAAGGGTACCAATCTTGTCGGGGATTGGGAACCCTTCGCGAGCATGTCCAAAGTTTCAGCGGGATTTCCAAAATGTTGAAAGGAACTCGAAACATGTCAACCTTGGTTTTGAGAATCTCTCCCGGAGTTTGAGAGATTTGGACGTGAAAGGGTACCAGTCTTGTCGGGGATTGGGAACCCTTCGCCAGAATGTCCAAAGTTTCAGCGGGATTTCCAAAATGTTGAAAGGAACTCGAAACATGTCAACCTTGGTTTTGAGAATCTCTCCCGGAGTTTGAGAGATTTGGACGTGAAAGGGTACCAATCTTGTCGGGGATTGGGAACCCTTCGCCAGAATGTCCAGAGTTTCAGGGGGATTTCCAAAATGTTGAAAGGAACTCGAAACATGTCAACCTTGGTTTTGAGAATCTCTCCCGGAGTTTGAGAGATTTGGACGTGAAAGGGTACCAATCTTGTCAGGGATTGGGAACCCTTCCCCAGAATGTCCAAAGTTTCAGCGGGATTTCCAAAATGTTGAAAGAAACTCGAAACATGTCAACCTTGCTTTTGAGAATCTCTCCCGGAGTCTGAGAGATTTGGACGTGAAAGGGTACCAATCTTGTCGGGGATTGGGAACCCTTCGCCAGAATGTCCAAAGTTTCAGCGGGATTTCCAAAATGTTGAAAGGAACTTGAAACATGTCAACCTTGGTTTTGAGAATCTCTCCCGGAGTTTGAGAGATTTGGACGTGAAAGGGTACCAATCTTGTCGGGGATTGGGAACCCTTTGCGAGAATGTCCAAAGTTTCAGCGGGATTTCCAAAATGTTGAAACGAACTCGAAACATGTCAACCTTGGTTTTGAGAATCTCTCCCGGAGTTTGAGAGATTTGGACGTGAAAGGGCACCAGTCTTCTCGGGGATTGGGAACCCTTCACGAGAATGTCCAAAGTTTCAGCGGGATTTCCAAAATGTTGAAAGGAACTCGAACCATGTCAACCTTGGTTTTGAGAATCTCTCCCGGAGTTTGAGAGATTTGGACGTGAAAGGGTACCAGTCTTGTCGGGGATTGGGAACCCTTCGCCAGAATGTCCAAAGTTTCAGCGGGATTTCCAAAATGTTGAAAGGAACTCGAAACATGTCAACCTTGGTTTTGAGAATCTCTCCCGGAGTTTGAGAGATTTGGACGTGAAAGGGTACCAATCTTGTCGGGGATTGGGAACCCTTCGCGAGAATGTCCAAAGTTTCAGCGGGATTTCCAAAATGTTGAAAGGAACTCGAAACATGTCAACCTTGGTTTTGAGAATCTCTCCCGGAGTTTGAGAGATTTGGACGTGAAAGGGTACCAATCTTGTCGGGGATTGGGAACCCTTCGCGAGAATGTCCAAAGTTTCAGCGGGATTTCCAAAATGTTGATAGGAACTCGAAACATGTCAACCTTGGTTTTGAGAATCTCTCCCGGAGTTTGAGAGATTTGGACGTGAAAGGGCACCAGTCTTGTCGGGGATTGGGAACCCTTCGCCAGAATGTCCAAAGTTTCAGCGGGATTTCCAAAATGTTGAAAGGAACTCCAAACACGTCAACCTTGGTTTTGAGAATCTCTGCCGGAGTTTGAGAGATTTGGACGTGAAAGGGTACCAATCTTGTCGGGGATTGGGAACCCTTCGCGAGAATGTCCAAAGTTTCAGCGGGATTTACAAAATGTTGAAAGGAACTCGAAACATGTCAACCTTGGTTTTGAGAATCTCTCCCGGAGTTTGAGAGATTTGGACGTGAAAGGGTACCAGTCTTGTCGGGGATTGGGAACCCTTCGCCAGAATGTCCAAAGTTTCAGCGGGATTTCCAAAATGTTGAAAGGAACTCGAAACATGTCAACCTTGGTTTTGAGAATCTCTCCCGGAGTTTGGGAGATTTGGACGTGAAAGGGTACCAATCTTGTCGGGGATTGGGAACCCTTCGCCAGAATGTCCAAAGTTTCAGCGGGATTTCCAAAATGTTGAAAGGAACTCGAAACATGTCAACCTTGGTTTTGAGAATCTCTGCCGGAGTTTGAGAGATTTGGACTTGAAAGGGTACCAATCTTGCCGGGGATTGGGAACCCTTCGCGAGAATGTCCAAAGTTTCAGCGGGATTTCCAAAATGTTGAAAGGAACTCGAAACATGTCAACCTTGGTTTTGAGAATCTCTCCCGGAGTTTGAGAGATTTGGACGTGAAAGGGTACCAATCTTGTCGGGGATTGGGAACCCTTCGCCAGAATGTCCAAAGTTTCAGCGGGATTTCCAAAATGTTGAAAGGAACTCGAAACATGTCAACCTTGGTTTTGAGAATCTCTCCCGGAGTTTGAGAGATTTGGACGTGAAAGGGCACCAGTCTTCTCGGGGATTGGGAACCCTTCACGAGAATGTCCAAAGTTTCAGCGGGATTTCCAAAATGTTGAAAGGAACTCGAAACATGTCAAGCTTGGTTTTGAGAATCTCTCCCGGAGTTTGAGAGATTTGGACGTGAAAGGGTACCAGTCTTGTCGGGGATTGGGAACCCTTCGCCAGAATGTCCAAAGTTTCAGCGGGATTTCCAAAATGTTGAAAGGAACTCGAAACATGTCAACCTTGGTTTTGAGAATCTCTCCCGGAGTTTGAGAGATTTGGACGTGAAAGGGTACCAATCTTGTCGGGGATTGGGAACCCTTCGCCAGAATGTCCAAAGTTTCAGCGGGATTTCCAAAATGTTGAAAGGAACTCGAAACATGTCAACCTTGGTTTTGAGAATCTCTGCCGGAGTTTGAGAGATTTGGACTTGAAAGGGTACCAATCTTGCCGGGGATTGGGAACCCTTCGCCAGAATGTCCAAAGTTTCAGCGGGATTTCCAAAATGTTGAAAGGAACTCGAAACATGTCAACCTTGGTTTTGAGAATCTCTCCCGGAGTTTGAGAGATTTGGACGTGAAAGGGTACCAATCTTGTCGGGGATTGGGAACCCTTCGCCAGAATGTCCAAAGTTTCAGCGGGATTTCCAAAATGTTGAGAGGAACTCGAAACATGTCAACCTTGGTTTTGAGAATCTCTCCTGGAGTTTGAGAGATTTGGACGTGAAAGGGTACCAATCTTGTCAGGGATTGGGAACCCTTCGCGAGAATGTCCAAAGTTTCAGCGGGATTTCCAAAATGTTAAAAGAAACTCGAAACATGTCAACCTTGCTTTTGAGAATCTCTCCCGGAGTCTGAGAGATTTGGACGTGAAAGGGTACCAATCTTGTCGGGGATTGGGAACCCTTCACGAGAATGTCCAAAGTTTCAGCGGGATTTCCAAAATGTTGAAAGGAACTCGAAACATGTCAACCTTGGTTTTGAGAATCTCTCCCGGAGTTTGAGAGATTTGGACGTGAAAGGGTACCAATCTTGTCGGGGATTGGGAACCCTTCGCGACAATGTCCAAAGTTTCAGCGGGATTTCCAAAATGTTGAAAGGAACTCGAAACATGTCAACCTTGGTTTTGAGAATCTCTCCCGGAGTTTGAGAGATTTGGACGTGAAAGGGTACCAATCTTGTCGGGGATTGGGAACCCTTCGCGAGAATGTCCAAAGTTTCAGCGGGATTTCCAAAATGTTGAAAGGAACTTGAAACATGTCAACCTTGGTTTTGAGAATCTCTCCCGGAGTTTGAGAGATTTGGACGTGAAAGGGTACCAATCTTGTCGAGGATTGGGAACCCTTCACGAGAATGTCCAAAGTTTCAGCGGGATTTCCAAAATGTTGAAAGGAATCGAAACATGTCAACCTTGGTTTTGAGAATCTCTCCCGGAGTTTGAGAGATTTGGACGTGAAAGGGTACCAATCTTGTCGGGGATTGGGAACCCTTCGCGAGAATGTCCAAAGTTTCAGCGGGATTTCCAAAATGTTGAAAGGAACTCAAAACATGTCAACCTTGGTTTTGAGAATCTCTCCCGGAGTTTGAGAGATTTGGACGTGAAAGGGTACCAACCTTGTCGGGGATTGGGACCCCTTCGCGAGAATGTCCAAAGTTTCAGCGGGATTTCCAAAATGTTGAAAGCAACTCGAAACATGTCAACCTTGGTTTTGAGAATCTCTCCCGGAGTTTGAGAGATTTGGAGGTGAAAGGGCACCAGTCTTGTCGGGGATTGGGAACCCTTCGCGAGAATGTCCAAAGTTTCAGGGGGATTTCCAAAATGTTGAAAGGAACTCGAAACATGTCAACCTTGGTTTTGAGAATCTCTCCCGGACTTTGAGAGATTTGGACGTGAAAGGGTACCAATCTTGTCGGGGATTGGGAACCCTTCACCAGAATGTCCAAAGTTTCAGCGGGATTTCCAAAATGTTGAAAGGAACTCGAAACATGTCAACCTTGGTTTTGAGAATCTCTCCCGGAGTTTGAGAGATTTGGACGTGAAAGGGTACCAATCTTGTCGGGGATTGGGAACCCTTCGCGAGAATGTCCAAAGTTTCAGCGGGATTTCCAAAATGTTGAAAGGAACTCGAAACATGTCAACCTTGGTTTTGAGAATCTCTCCCGGACTTTGAGAGATTTGGACGTGAAAGGGTACCAGTCTTGTCGGGGATTGGGAACCCTTCGCCAGAATGTCCAAAGTTTCAGCGGGATTTCCAAAATGTTGAAAGGAACTCGAAACATGTCAACCTTGGTTTTGAGAATCTCTCCCGGACTTTGAGAGATTTGGACGTGAAAGGGTACCAATCTTGTCGGGGATTGGGAACCCTTCGCCAGAATGTCCAAAGTTTCAGCGGGATTTCCAAAATGTTGAAAGGAACTCGAAACATGTCAACCTTGGTTTTGAGAATCTCTCCCGGAGTTTGAGAGATTTGGACGTGAAAGGGTACCAATCTTGTCGGGGATTGGGAACCCTTCGCGAGAATGTCCAAAGTTTCAGCGGGATTTCCAAAATGTTGAAAGGAAATCGAAACATGTCGACCTTGGTTTTGAGAATCTCTCCCGGAGTTTGAGAGATTTGGACGTGAAAGGGTACCAATCTTGTCGGGGATTGGGAACCCTTCACCAGAATGTCCAAAGTTTCAGCGGGATTTCCAAAATGTTGAAAGGAACTCAAAACATGTCAACCTTGGTTTTGAGAATCTCTCCCGGAGTTTGAGAGATTTGGACGTGAAAGGGTACCAACCTTGTCGGGGATTGGGACCCCTTCGCGAGAATGTCCAAAGTTTCAGCGGGATTTCCAAAATGTTGAAAGCAACTCGAAACATGTCAACCTTGGTTTTGAGAATCTCTCCCGGAGTTTGAGAGATTTGGAGGTGAAAGGGCACCAGTCTTGTCGGGGATTGGGAACCCTTCGCGAGAATGTCCAAAGTTTCAGGGGGATTTCCAAAATGTTGAAAGGAACTCGAAACATGTCAACCTTGGTTTTGAGAATCTCTCCCGGACTTTGAGAGATTTGGACGTGAAAGGGTACCAATCTTGTCGGGGATTGGGAACCCTTCACCAGAATGTCCAAAGTTTCAGCGGGATTTCCAAAATGTTGAAAGGAACTCGAAACATGTCAACCTTGGTTTTGAGAATCTCTCCCGGAGTTTGAGAGATTTGGACGTGAAAGGGTACCAATCTTGTCGGGGATTGGGAACCCTTCGCGAGAATGTCCAAAGTTTCAGCGGGATTTCCAAAATGTTGAAAGGAACTCGAAACATGTCAACCTTGGTTTTGAGAATCTCTCCCGGACTTTGAGAGATTTGGACGTGAAAGGGTACCAGTCTTGTCGGGGATTGGGAACCCTTCGCCAGAATGTCCAAAGTTTCAGCGGGATTTCCAAAATGTTGAAAGGAACTCGAAACATGTCAACCTTGGTTTTGAGAATCTCTCCCGGACTTTGAGAGATTTGGACGTGAAAGGGTACCAATCTTGTCGGGGATTGGGAACCCTTCGCCAGAATGTCCAAAGTTTCAGCGGGATTTCCAAAATGTTGAAAGGAACTCGAAACATGTCAACCTTGGTTTTGAGAATCTCTCCCGGAGTTTGAGAGATTTGGACGTGAAAGGGTACCAATCTTGTCGGGGATTGGGAACCCTTCGCGAGAATGTCCAAAGTTTCAGCGGGATTTCCAAAATGTTGAAAGGAAATCGAAACATGTCGACCTTGGTTTTGAGAATCTCTCCCGGAGTTTGAGAGATTTGGACGTGAAAGGGTACCAATCTTGTCGGGGATTGGGAACCCTTCACCAGAATGTCCAAAGTTTCAGCGGGATTTCCAAAATGTTGAAAGGAACTCGAAACATGTCAACCTTGGTTTTGAGAATCTCTCCCGGAGTTTGAGAGATTTGGACGTGAAAGGGTACCAATCTTGTCGGGGATTGGGAACCCTTCGCGAGAATGTCCAGAGTTTCAGCGGGATTTCCAAAATGTTGATAGGAACTCGAAACATGTCAACCTTGGTTTTCAGAATCTCTCCCGGAGTTTGAGAGATTTGGACGTGAAAGGGCACCAGTCTTGTCGGGGATTGGGAACCCTTCGCGAGAATGTCCAAAGTTTCAGAGGGATTTCCAAAATGTTGAAAGGAACTCGAAACATGTCAGCCTTGGTTTTGAGAATCTCTCCCGGAGTTTGAGAGATTTGGACGTGAAAGGGTACCAATCTTGTCGGGGATTGGGAACCCTTCGCCAGAATGTCCAAAGTTTCAGCGGGATTTCCAAAATGTTGAAAGGAACTCGAACCATGTCAACCTTGGTTTTGAGAATCTCTCCCGGAGTTTGAGAGATTTGGACGTGAAAGGGTACCAATCTTGTCGGGGATTGGGAACCCTTCGCGAGCATGTCCAAAGTTTCAGCGGGATTTCCAAAATGTTGAAAGGAACTCGAAACATGTCAACCTTGGTTTTGAGAATCTCTCCCGGAGTTTGAGAGATTTGGACGTGAAAGGGTACCAGTCTTGTCGGGGATTGGGAACCCTTCGCCAGAATGTCCAAAGTTTCAGCGGGATTTCCAAAATGTTGAAAGGAACTCGAAACATGTCAACCTTGGTTTTGAGAATCTCTCCCGGAGTTTGAGAGATTTGGACGTGAAAGGGTACCAATCTTGTCGGGGATTGGGAACCCTTCGCCAGAATGTCCAGAGTTTCAGGGGGATTTCCAAAATGTTGAAAGGAACTCGAAACATGTCAACCTTGGTTTTGAGAATCTCTCCCGGAGTTTGAGAGATTTGGACGTGAAAGGGTACCAATCTTGTCAGGGATTGGGAACCCTTCCCCAGAATGTCCAAAGTTTCAGCGGGATTTCCAAAATGTTGAAAGAAACTCGAAACATGTCAACCTTGCTTTTGAGAATCTCTCCCGGAGTCTGAGAGATTTGGACGTGAAAGGGTACCAATCTTGTCGGGGATTGGGAACCCTTCGCCAGAATGTCCAAAGTTTCAGCGGGATTTCCAAAATGTTGAAAGGAACTTGAAACATGTCAACCTTGGTTTTGAGAATCTCTCCCGGAGTTTGAGAGATTTGGACGTGAAAGGGTACCAATCTTGTCGGGGATTGGGAACCCTTTGCGAGAATGTCCAAAGTTTCAGCGGGATTTCCAAAATGTTGAAACGAACTCGAAACATGTCAACCTTGGTTTTGAGAATCTCTCCCGGAGTTTGAGAGATTTGGACGTGAAAGGGCACCAGTCTTCTCGGGGATTGGGAACCCTTCACGAGAATGTCCAAAGTTTCAGCGGGATTTCCAAAATGTTGAAAGGAACTCGAACCATGTCAACCTTGGTTTTGAGAATCTCTCCCGGAGTTTGAGAGATTTGGACGTGAAAGGGTACCAGTCTTGTCGGGGATTGGGAACCCTTCGCCAGAATGTCCAAAGTTTCAGCGGGATTTCCAAAATGTTGAAAGGAACTCGAAACATGTCAACCTTGGTTTTGAGAATCTCTCCCGGAGTTTGAGAGATTTGGACGTGAAAGGGTACCAATCTTGTCGGGGATTGGGAACCCTTCGCGAGAATGTCCAAAGTTTCAGCGGGATTTCCAAAATGTTGAAAGGAACTCGAAACATGTCAACCTTGGTTTTGAGAATCTCTCCCGGAGTTTGAGAGATTTGGACGTGAAAGGGTACCAATCTTGTCGGGGATTGGGAACCCTTCGCGAGAATGTCCAAAGTTTCAGCGGGATTTCCAAAATGTTGATAGGAACTCGAAACATGTCAACCTTGGTTTTGAGAATCTCTCCCGGAGTTTGAGAGATTTGGACGTGAAAGGGCACCAGTCTTGTCGGGGATTGGGAACCCTTCGCCAGAATGTCCAAAGTTTCAGCGGGATTTCCAAAATGTTGAAAGGAACTCCAAACACGTCAACCTTGGTTTTGAGAATCTCTGCCGGAGTTTGAGAGATTTGGACGTGAAAGGGTACCAATCTTGTCGGGGATTGGGAACCCTTCGCGAGAATGTCCAAAGTTTCAGCGGGATTTACAAAATGTTGAAAGGAACTCGAAACATGTCAACCTTGGTTTTGAGAATCTCTCCCGGAGTTTGAGAGATTTGGACGTGAAAGGGTACCAGTCTTGTCGGGGATTGGGAACCCTTCGCCAGAATGTCCAAAGTTTCAGCGGGATTTCCAAAATGTTGAAAGGAACTCGAAACATGTCAACCTTGGTTTTGAGAATCTCTCCCGGAGTTTGGGAGATTTGGACGTGAAAGGGTACCAATCTTGTCGGGGATTGGGAACCCTTCGCCAGAATGTCCAAAGTTTCAGCGGGATTTCCAAAATGTTGAAAGGAACTCGAAACATGTCAACCTTGGTTTTGAGAATCTCTGCCGGAGTTTGAGAGATTTGGACTTGAAAGGGTACCAATCTTGCCGGGGATTGGGAACCCTTCGCGAGAATGTCCAAAGTTTCAGCGGGATTTCCAAAATGTTGAAAGGAACTCGAAACATGTCAACCTTGGTTTTGAGAATCTCTCCCGGAGTTTGAGAGATTTGGACGTGAAAGGGTACCAATCTTGTCGGGGATTGGGAACCCTTCGCCAGAATGTCCAAAGTTTCAGCGGGATTTCCAAAATGTTGAAAGGAACTCGAAACATGTCAACCTTGGTTTTGAGAATCTCTCCCGGAGTTTGAGAGATTTGGACGTGAAAGGGCACCAGTCTTCTCGGGGATTGGGAACCCTTCACGAGAATGTCCAAAGTTTCAGCGGGATTTCCAAAATGTTGAAAGGAACTCGAAACATGTCAAGCTTGGTTTTGAGAATCTCTCCCGGAGTTTGAGAGATTTGGACGTGAAAGGGTACCAGTCTTGTCGGGGATTGGGAACCCTTCGCCAGAATGTCCAAAGTTTCAGCGGGATTTCCAAAATGTTGAAAGGAACTCGAAACATGTCAACCTTGGTTTTGAGAATCTCTCCCGGAGTTTGAGAGATTTGGACGTGAAAGGGTACCAATCTTGTCGGGGATTGGGAACCCTTCGCCAGAATGTCCAAAGTTTCAGCGGGATTTCCAAAATGTTGAAAGGAACTCGAAACATGTCAACCTTGGTTTTGAGAATCTCTGCCGGAGTTTGAGAGATTTGGACTTGAAAGGGTACCAATCTTGCCGGGGATTGGGAACCCTTCGCCAGAATGTCCAAAGTTTCAGCGGGATTTCCAAAATGTTGAAAGGAACTCGAAACATGTCAACCTTGGTTTTGAGAATCTCTCCCGGAGTTTGAGAGATTTGGACGTGAAAGGGTACCAATCTTGTCGGGGATTGGGAACCCTTCGCCAGAATGTCCAAAGTTTCAGCGGGATTTCCAAAATGTTGAAAGGAACTCGAAACATGTCAACCTTGGTTTTGAGAATCTCTCCTGGAGTTTGAGAGATTTGGACGTGAAAGGGTACCAATCTTGTCAGGGATTGGGAACCCTTCGCGAGAATGTCCAAAGTTTCAGCGGGATTTCCAAAATGTTAAAAGAAACTCGAAACATGTCAACCTTGCTTTTGAGAATCTCTCCCGGAGTCTGAGAGATTTGGACGTGAAAGGGTACCAATCTTGTCGGGGATTGGGAACCCTTCACGAGAATGTCCAAAGTTTCAGCGGGATTTCCAAAATGTTGAAAGGAACTCGAAACATGTCAACCTTGGTTTTGAGAATCTCTCCCGGAGTTTGAGAGATTTGGACGTGAAAGGGTACCAATCTTGTCGGGGATTGGGAACCCTTCGCGACAATGTCCAAAGTTTCAGCGGGATTTCCAAAATGTTGAAAGGAACTCGAAACATGTCAACCTTGGTTTTGAGAATCTCTCCCGGAGTTTGAGAGATTTGGACGTGAAAGGGTACCAATCTTGTCGGGGATTGGGAACCCTTCGCGAGAATGTCCAAAGTTTCAGCGGGATTTCCAAAATGTTGAAAGGAACTTGAAACATGTCAACCTTGGTTTTGAGAATCTCTCCCGGAGTTTGAGAGATTTGGACGTGAAAGGGTACCAATCTTGTCGAGGATTGGGAACCCTTCACGAGAATGTCCAAAGTTTCAGCGGGATTTCCAAAATGTTGAAAGGAATCGAAACATGTCAACCTTGGTTTTGAGAATCTCTCCCGGAGTTTGAGAGATTTGGACGTGAAAGGGTACCAATCTTGTCGGGGATTGGGAACCCTTCGCGAGAATGTCCAAAGTTTCAGCGGGATTTCCAAAATGTTGAAAGGAACTTGAAACATGTCAACCTTGGTTTTGAGAATCTCTCCCGGAGTTTGAGAGATTTGGACGTGAAAGGGTACCAATCTTGTCGAGGATTGGGAACCCTTCACGAGAATGTCCAAAGTTTCAGCGGGATTTCCAAAATGTTGAAAGGAATCGAAACATGTCAACCTTGGTTTTGAGAATCTCTCCCGGAGTTTGAGAGATTTGGACGTGAAAGGGTACCAATCTTGTCGGGGATTGGGAACCCTTCGCGAGAATGTCCAAAGTTTCAGCGGGATTTCCAAAATGTTGAAAGGAACTCGAAACATGTCAACCTTGCTTTTGAGAATCTCTCCCGGAGTTTGAGAGATTTGGACGTGAAAGGGTACCAATCTTGCCGGGGATTGGGAACCCTTCGCGAGAATGTCCAAAGTTTCAGTGGGATTTCCATAATGTTGATAGGAACTCGAAACGTGTCAACCTTGGTTTTGAGAATCTCTCCCGGAGTTTGAGAGATTTGGACGTGAAAGGGCACCAGTCTTGTCGGGGATTGGGAACCCTTCGCGAGAATGTCCAATGTTTCAGCGGGATTTCCAAAATGTTGAAAGGAACTCGAAACACGTCAACCTTGGTTTTGAGAATCTCTCCCGGAGTTTGAGAGATTTGGACGTGAAAGGGTACCAATCTTGTCGGGGATTGGGAACCCTTCGCCAGAATGTCCAAAGTTTCAGCGGGATTTCCAAACTGTTGAAAGGAACTCGAAACATGTCAACCTTGGTTTTGAGAATCTCTCCCGGAGTTTGAGAGATTTGGACGTGAAAGGGTACCAATCTTGTCGGGGATTGGGAACCCTTCGCCAGAATGTCCAAAGTTTCAGCGGGATTTCCAAAATGTTGAAAGGAACTCGAAACATGTCAAGCTTGGTTTTGAGAATCTCTCCCGGAGTTTGAGAGATTTGGACGTGAAAGGGTACCAATCGTGTCGGGGATTGGGAACCCTTCGCGAGAATGTCCAAAGTTTCAGCGAGATTTCCAAAATGTTGAAAGGAACTCGAAACATGTCAACCTTGGTTTTGAGAATCTCTCCCGGAGTTTGAGAGATCTGGACGTGAAAGGGTACCAATCTTGTCGGGGATTGGGAACCCTTCACGAGAATGTCCAAAGTTTCAGCGGGATTTCCAAAATGTTGAAAGGAACTCGAAACATGTCAAGCTTGGTTTTGAGAATCTCTCCCGGAGTTTGAGAGATTTGGACGTGAAAGGGTACCAATCTTGTCGGGGATTGGGAACCCTTCGCGAGAATGTCCAAAGTTTCAGCGGGATTTCCAAAATGTTGAAAGGAACTCGAAACATGTCAACCTTGGTTTTGAGAATCTCTCCCGGAGTTTGAGAGATTTGGACGTGAAAGGGTACCAATCTTGTCGGGGATTGGGAACCCTTCGCGAGAATGTCCAAAGTTTCAGCGGGATTTCCAAAATGTTGAAAGGAACTCGAAACATGTCAACCTTGGTTTTGAGAATCTCTGCCGGAGTTTGAGAGATTTGGACTTGAAAGGGTACCAATCTTGCCGGGGATTGGGAACCCTTCGCCAGAATGTCCAAAGTTTCAGCGGGATTTCCAAAATGTTGAAAGGAACTCGAAACATGTCAACCTTGGTTTTGAGAATCTCTCCCGGAGTTTGAGAGATTTGGACGTGAAAGGGTACCAATCTTGTCGGGGATTGGGAACCCTTCGCCAGAATGTCCAAAGTTTCAGCGGGATTTCCAAAATGTTGAAAGGAACTCGAAACATGTCAACCTTGGTTTTGAGAATCTCTCCTGGAGTTTGAGAGATTTGGACGTGAAAGGGTACCAATCTTGTCAGGGATTGGGAACCCTTCCCCAGAATGTCCAAAGTTTCAGCGGGATTTCCAAAATGTTGAAAGAAACTCGAAACATGTCAACCTTGCTTTTGAGAATCTCTCCCGGAGTCTGAGAGATTTGGACGTGAAAGGGTACCAATCTTGTCGGGGATTGGGAACCCTTCACGAGAATGTCCAAAGTTTCAGCGGGATTTCCAAAATGTTGAAAGGAACTCGAAACATGTCAACCTTGGTTTTGAGAATCTCTCCCGGAGTTTGAGAGATTTGGACGTGAAAGGGTACCAATCTTGTCGGGGATTGGGAACCCTTCGCGACAATGTCCAAAGTTTCAGCGGGATTTCCAAAATGTTGAAAGGAACTCGAAACATGTCAACCTTGGTTTTGATAATCTCTCCCGGAGTTTGAGAGATTTGGACGTGAAAGGGTACCAGTCTTGTCGGGGATTGGGAACCCTTCGCGAGAATGTCCAAAGTTTCAGCGGGATTTCCAAAATGTTGAAAGGAACTCGAAACATGTCAACCTTGGTTTTGAGAATCTCTCCCGGAGTTTGAGAGATTTGGACGTGAAAGGGTACCAATCTTGTCGGGGATTGGGAACCCTTTGCGAGAATGTCCAAAGTTTCAGCGGGATTTCCAAAATGTTGAAACGAACTCGAAACATGTCAACCTTGGTTTTGAGAATCTCTCCCGGAGTTTGAGAGATTTGGACGTGAAAGGGCACCAGTCTTCTCGGGGATTGGGAACCCTTCACGAGAATGTCCAAAGTTTCAGCGGGATTTCCAAAATGTTGAAAGGAACTCGAACCATGTCAACCTTGGTTTTGAGAATCTCTCCCGGAGTTTGAGAGATTTGGACGTGAAAGGGTACCAGTCTTGTCGGGGATTGGGAACCCTTCGCCAGAATGTCCAAAGTTTCAGCGGGATTTCCAAAATGTTGAAAGGAACTCGAAACATGTCAACCTTGGTTTTGAGAATCTCTCCCGGAGTTTGAGAGATTTGGACGTGAAAGGGTACCAATCTTGTCGGGGATTGGGAACCCTTCGCGAGAATGTCCAAAGTTTCAGCGGGATTTCCAAAATGTTGAAAGGAACTCGAAACATGTCAACCTTGGTTTTGAGAATCTCTCCCGGAGTTTGAGAGATTTGGACGTGAAAGGGTACCAATCTTGTCGGGGATTGGGAACCCTTCGCGAGAATGTCCAAAGTTTCAGTGGGATTTCCAAAATGTTGATAGGAACTCGAAACATGTCAACCTTGGTTTTGAGAATCTCTCCCGGAGTTTGAGAGATTTGGACGTGAAAGGGCACCAGTCTTGTCGGGGATTGGGAACCCTTCGCCAGAATGTCCAAAGTTTCAGCGGGATTTCCAAAATGTTGAAAGTAACTCCAAACACGTCAACCTTGGTTTTGAGAATCTCTCCCGGAGTTTGAGAGATTTGGACGTGAAAGGGTACCAATCTTGTCGGGGATTGGGAACCCTTCGCGAGAATGTCCAAAGTTTCAGCGGGATTTACAAAATGTTGAAAGGAACTCGAAACATGTCAACCTTGGTTTTGAGAATCTCTCCCGGAGTTTGAGAGATTTGGACGTGAAAGGGTACCAGTCTTGTCGGGGATTGGGAACCCTTCGCCAGAATGTCCAAAGTTTCAGCGGGATTTCCAAAATGTTGAAAGGAACTCGAAACATGTCAACCTTGGTTTTGAGAATCTCTCCCGGAGTTTGGGAGATTTGGACGTGAAAGGGTACCAATCTTGTCGGGGATTGGGAACCCTTCGCCAGAATGTCCAAAGTTTCAGCGGGATTTCCAAAATGTTGAAAGGAACTCGAAACATGTCAACCTTGGTTTTGAGAATCTCTGCCGGAGTTTGAGAGATTTGGACTTGAAAGGGTACCAATCTTGCCGGGGATTGGGAACCCTTCGCGAGAATGTCCAAAGTTTCAGCGGGATTTCCAAAATGTTGAAAGGAACTCGAAACATGTCAACCTTGGTTTTGAGAATCTCTCCCGGAGTTTGAGAGATTTGGACGTGAAAGGGTACCAATCTTGTCGGGGATTGGGAACCCTTCGCCAGAATGTCCAAAGTTTCAGCGGGATTTCCAAAATGTTGAAAGGAACTCGAAACATGTCAACCTTGGTTTTGAGAATCTCTCCCGGAGTTTGAGAGATTTGGACGTGAAAGGGCACCAGTCTTCTCGGGGATTGGGAACCCTTCACGAGAATGTCCAAAGTTTCAGCGGGATTTCCAAAATGTTGAAAGGAACTCGAAACATGTCAAGCTTGGTTTTGAGAATCTCTCCCGGAGTTTGAGAGATTTGGACGTGAAAGGGTACCAATCTTGTCGGGGATTGGGAACCCTTCGCGAGAATGTCCAAAGTTTCAGCGGGATTTCCAAAATGTTGAAAGGAACTCGAAACATGTCAACCTTGGTTTTGAGAATCTCTCCCGGAGTTTGAGAGATTTGGACGTGAAAGGGTACCAATCTTGTCGGGGATTGGGAACCCTTCGCGAGAATGTCCAAAGTTTCAGTGGGATTTCCAAAATGTTGATAGGAACTCGAAACATGTCAACCTTGGTTTTGAGAATCTCTGCCGGAGTTTGAGAGATTTGGACGTGAAAGGGCACCAGTCTTGTCGGGGATTGGGAACCCTTCGCCAGAATGTCCAAAGTTTCAGCGGGATTTCCAAAATGTTGAAAGGAACTCAAAACACGTCAACCTTGGTTTTGAGAATCTCTCCCGGAGTTTGAGAGATTTGGACGTGAAAGGGTACCAATCTTGTCGGGGATTGGGAACCCTTCGCGAGAATGTCCAAAGTTTCAGCGGGATTTCCAAAATGTTGAAAGGAACTCGAAACATGTCAACCTTGGTTTTGAGAATCTCTCCCGGAGTTTGAGAGATTTGGACGTGAAAGGGTACCAGTCTTGTCGGGGATTGGGAACCCTTCGCCAGAATGTCCAAAGTTTCAGCGGGATTTCCAAAATGTTGAAAGGAACTCGAAACATGTCAACCTTGGTTTTGAGAATCTCTCCCGGAGTTTGAGAGATTTGGACGTGAAAGGGTACCAATCTTGTCGGGGATTGGGAACCCTTCGCCAGAATGTCCAAAGTTTCAGCGGGATTTCCAAAATGTTGAAAGGAACTCGAAACATGTCAACCTTGGTTTTGAGAATCTCTGCCGGAGTTTGAGAGATTTGGACTTGAAAGGGTACCAATCTTGCCGGGGATTGGGAACCCTTCGCCATAATGTCCAAAGTTTCAGCGGGATTTCCAAAATGTTGAAAGGAACTCGAAACATGTCAACCTTGGTTTTGAGAATCTCTGCCGGAGTTTGAGAGATTTGGACGTGAAAGGGTACCAATCTTGTCGGGGATTGGGAACCCTTCGCCAGAATGTCCAAAGTTTCAGCGGGATTTCCAAAATGTTGAAAGGAACTCGAAACATGTCAACCTTGGTTTTGAGAATCTCTCCTGGAGTTTGAGAGATTTGGACGTGAAAGGGTACCAATCTTGTCAGGGATTGGGAACCCTTCGCGAGAATGTCCAAAGTTTCAGCGGGATTTCCAAAATGTTAAAAGAAACTCGAAACATGTCAACCTTGCTTTTGAGAATCTCTCCCGGAGTCTGAGAGATTTGGACGTGAAAGGGTACCAATCTTGTCGGGGATTGGGAACCCTTCACGAGAATGTCCAAAGTTTCAGCGGGATTTCCAAAATGTTGAAAGGAACTCGAAACATGTCAACCTTGGTTTTGAGAATCTCTCCCGGAGTTTGAGAGATTTGGACGTGAAAGGGTACCAATCTTGTCGGGGATTGGGAACCCTTCGCGACAATGTCCAAAGTTTCAGCGGGATTTCCAAAATGTTGAAAGGAACTCGAAACATGTCAACATCGGTTTTGAGAATCTCTCCCGGAGTTTGAGAGATTTGGACGTGAAAGGGTACCAATCTTGTCGGGGATTGGGAACCCTTCGCGAGAATGTCCAAAGTTTCAGCGGGATTTCCAAAATGTTGAAAGGAACTTGAAACATGTCAACCTTGGTTTTGAGAATCTCTCCCGGAGTTTGAGAGATTTGGACGTGAAAGGGTACCAATCTTGTCGAGGATTGGGAACCCTTTGCGAGAATGTCCAAAGTTTCAGCGGGATTTCCAAAATGTTGAAAGGAACTCGAAACATGTCAACCTTGGTTTTGAGAATCTCTCCCGGAGTTTGAGAGATTTGGACGTGAAAGGGCACCAGTCTTGTCGGGGATTGGGAACCCTTCACGAGAATGTCCAAAGTTTCAGCGGGATTTCCAAAATGTTGAAAGGAACTCGAAACATGTCAACCTTGGTTTTGAGAATCTCTCCCGGAGTTTGAGAGATTTGGATGTGAAAGGGCACCAGTCTTGTCGGGGATTGGGAACCCTTCGCGAGAATGTCCAAAGTTTCAGCGGGATTTCCAAAATGTTGAAAGGAACTCGAAACATGTCAACCTTGGTTTTGAGAATCTCTCCTGGAGTTTGAGAGATTTGGACGTGAAAGGGTACCAATCTTGTCGGGGATTGGGAACCCTTCGCGAGAATGTCCAAAGTTTCAGCGGGATTTCCAAAATGTTGAAAGGAACTCGAAACATGTCAACCTTGGTTTTGAGAATCTCTCCCGGAGTTTGAGAGATTTGGACGTGAAAGGGCACCAGTCTTCTCGGGGATTGGGAACCCTTCGCGAGAATGTCCAAAGTTTCAGCGGGATTTCCAAAATGTTGAAAGGAATCGAAACATGTCAACCTTGGTTTTGAGAATCTCTCCCGGAGTTTGAGAGATTTGGACGTGAAAGGGTACCAATCTTGTCGGGGATTGGGAACCCTTCGCGAGAATGTCCAAAGTTTCAGCGGGATTTCCAAAATGTTGAAAGGAACTCGAAACATGTCAACCTTGCTTTTGAGAATCTCTCCCGGAGTTTGAGAGATTTGGACGTGAAAGGGTACCAATCTTGCCGGGGATTGGGAACCCTTCGCGAGAATGTCCAAAGTTTCAGTGGGATTTCCAAAATGTTGATAGGAACTCGAAACGTGTCAACCTTGGTTTTGAGAATCTCTCCCGGAGTTTGAGAGATTTGGACGTGAAAGGGCACCAGTCTTGTCGGGGATTGGGAACCCTTCGCGAGAATGTCCAAAGTTTCAGCGGGATTTCCAAAATGTTGAAAGGAACTCGAAACACGTCAACCTTGGTTTTGAGAATCTCTCCCGGAGTTTGAGAGATTTGGACGTGAAAGGGTACCAATCTTGTCGGGGATTGGGAACCCTTCGCCAGAATGTCCAAAGTTTCAGCGGGATTTCCAAACTGTTGAAAGGAACTCGAAACATGTCAACCTTGGTTTTGAGAATCTCTCCCGGAGTTTGAGAGATTTGGACGTGAAAGGGTACCAATCTTGTCGGGGATTGGGAACCCTTCGCCAGAATGTCCAAAGTTTCAGCGGGATTTCCAAAATGTTGAAAGGAACTCGAAACATGTCAAGCTTGGTTTTGAGAATCTCTCCCGGAGTTTGAGAGATTTGGACGTGAAAGGGTACCAATCGTGTCGGGGATTGGGAACCCTTCGCGAGAATGTCCAAAGTTTCAGCGAGATTTCCAAAATGTTGAAAGGAACTCGAAACATGTCAACCTTGGTTTTGAGAATCTCTCCCGGAGTTTGAGAGATCTGGACGTGAAAGGGTACCAATCTTCTCGGGGATTGGGAACCCTTCACGAGAATGTCCAAAGTTTCAGCGGGATTTCCAAAATGTTGAAAGGAACTCGAAACATGTCAAGCTTGGTTTTGAGAATCTCTCCCGGAGTTTGAGAGATTTGGACGTGAAAGGGTACCAATCTTGTCGGGGATTGGGAACCCTTCGCGAGAATGTCCAAAGTTTCAGCGGGATTTCCAAAATGTTGAAAGGAACTCGAAACATGTCAACCTTGGTTTTGAGAATCTCTCCCGGAGTTTGAGAGATTTGGACGTGAAAGGGTACCAATCTTGTCGGGGATTGGGAACCCTTCGCGAGAATGTCCAAAGTTTCAGTGGGATTTCCAAAATGTTGATAGGAACTCGAAACATGTCAACCTTGGTTTTGAGAATCTCTGCCGGAGTTTGAGAGATTTGGACGTGAAAGGGCACCAGTCTTGTCGGGGATTGGGAACCCTTCGCCAGAATGTCCAAAGTTTCAGCGGGATTTCCAAAATGTTGAAAGGAACTCGAAACACGTCAACCTTGGTTTTGAGAATCTCTCCCGGAGTTTGAGAGATTTGGACGTGAAAGGGTACCAATCTTGTCGGGGATTGGGAACCCTTCGCGAGAATGTCCAAAGTTTCAGCGGGATTTCCAAAATGTTGAAAGGAACTCGAAACATGTCAACCTTGGTTTTGAGAATCTCTCCCGGAGTTTGAGAGATTTGGACGTGAAAGGGTACCAGTCTTGTCGGGGATTGGGAACCCTTCGCCAGAATGTCCAAAGTTTCAGCGGGATTTCCAAAATGTTGAAAGGAACTCGAAACATGTCAACCTTGGTTTTGAGAATCTCTCCCGGAGTTTGAGAGATTTGGACGTGAAAGGGTACCAATCTTGTCGGGGATTGGGAACCCTTCGCGAGAATGTCCAAAGTTTCAGCGGGATTTCCAAAATGTTGAAAGGAACTCGAAACATGTCAACCTTGGTTTTGAGAATCTCTGCCGGAGTTTGAGAGATTTGGACTTGAAAGGGTACCAATCTTGCCGGGGATTGGGAACCCTTCGCCAGAATGTCCAAAGTTTCAGCGGGATTTCCAAAATGTTGAAAGGAACTCGAAACATGTCAACCTTGGTTTTGAGAATCTCTCCCGGAGTTTGAGAGATTTGGACGTGAAAGGGTACCAATCTTGTCGGGGATTGGGAACCCTTCGCCAGAATGTCCAAAGTTTCAGCGGGATTTCCAAAATGTTGAAAGGAACTCGAAACATGTCAACCTTGGTTTTGAGAATCTCTCCTGGAGTTTGAGAGATT
This sequence comes from Streptopelia decaocto, assembly GCF_964273445.1. Lineage (NCBI taxonomy): Eukaryota > Metazoa > Chordata > Aves > Columbiformes > Columbidae > Streptopelia > Streptopelia decaocto. The sequence goes on along the minus strand of NW_028115479.1, from coordinate 263,761 downwards.
TGGACGTGAAAGGGTACCAATCTTGTCAGGGATTGGGAACCCTTCCCCAGAATGTCCAAAGTTTCAGCGGGATTTCCAAAATGTTGAAAGAAACTCGAAACATGTCAACCTTGCTTTTGAGAATCTCTCCCGGAGTCTGAGAGATTTGGACGTGAAAGGGTACCAATCTTGTCGGGGATTGGGAACCCTTCGCGAGAATGTCCAAAGTTTCAGCGGGATTTCCAAAATGTTGAAAGGAACTCGAAACATGTCAACCTTGGTTTTGAGAATCTCTCCCGGAGTTTGAGAGATTTGGACGTGAAAGGGTACCAATCTTGTCGGGGATTGGGAACCCTTCGCGACAATGTCCAAAGTTTCAGCGGGATTTCCAAAATGTTGAAAGGAACTCGAAACATGTCAACCTTGGTTTTGATAATCTCTCCCGGAGTTTGAGAGATTTGGACGTGAAAGGGTACCAGTCTTGTCGGGGATTGGGAACCCTTCGCGAGAATGTCCAAAGTTTCAGCGGGATTTCCAAAATGTTGAAAGGAACTCGAAACATGTCAACCTTGGTTTTGAGAATCTCTCCCGGAGTTTGAGAGATTTGGATGTGAAAGGGCACCAGTCTTGTCGGGGATTGGGAACCCTTCGCGAGAATGTCCAAAGTTTCAGCGGGATTTCCAAAATGTTGAAAGGAACTCGAAACATGTCAACCTTGGTTTTGAGAATCTCTCCCGGAGTTTGAGAGATTTGGACGTGAAAGGGTACCAATCTTGTCGGGGATTGGGAACCCTTCGCGAGAATGTCCAAAGTTTCAGCGGGATTTCCAAAATGTTGAAAGGAACTCGAAACATGTCACCCTTGGTTTTGAGAATCTCTCCCGGAGTTTGAGAGATTTGGACGTGAAAGGGCACCAGTCTTCTCGGGGATTGGGAACCCTTCGCGAGAATGTCCAAAGTTTCAGCGGGATTTCCAAAATGTTGAAAGGAACTCGAAACATGTCAACCTTGGTTTTGAGAATCTCTCCCGGAGTTTGAGAGATTTGGACGTGAAAGGGTACCAATCTTGTCGGGGATTGGGAACCCTTCGCGAGAATGTCCAAAGTTTCAGCGGGATTTCCAAAATGTTGAAAGGAACTCGAAACATGTCAACCTTGCTTTTGAGAATCTCTCCCGGAGTTTGAGAGATTTGGACGTGAAAGGGTACCAATCTTGCCGGGGATTGGGAACCCTTCGCGAGAATGTCCAAAGTTTCAGTGGGATTTCCAAAATGTTGATAGGAACTCGAAACGTGTCAACCTTGGTTTTGAGAATCTCTCCCGGAGTTTGAGAGATTTGGACGTGAAAGGGCACCAGTCTTGTCGGGGATTGGGAACCCTTCGCGAGAATGTCCGAAGTTTCAGCGGGATTTCCAAAATGTTGAAAGGAACTCGAAACACGTCAACCTTGGTTTTGAGAATCTCTCCCGGAGTTTGAGAGATTTGGACGTGAAAGGGTACCAATCTTGTCGGGGATTGGGAACCCTTCGCCAGAATGTCCAAAGTTTCAGCGGGATTTCCAAACTGTTGAAAGGAACTCGAAACATGTCAACCTTGGTTTTGAGAATCTCTCCCGGAGTTTGAGAGATTTGGACGTGAAAGGGTACCAATCTTGTCGGGGATTGGGAACCCTTCGCCAGAATGTCCAAAGTTTCAGCGGGATTTCCAAAATGTTGAAAGGAACTCGAAACATGTCAAGCTTGGTTTTGAGAATCTCTCCCGGAGTTTGAGAGATTTGGACGTGAAAGGGTACCAATCGTGTCGGGGATTGGGAACCCTTCGCGAGAATGTCCAAAGTTTCAGCGAGATTTCCAAAATGTTGAAAGGAACTCGAAACATGTCAACCTTGGTTTTGAGAATCTCTCCCGGAGTTTGAGAGATCTGGACGTGAAAGGGTACCAATCTTGTCGGGGATTGGGAACCCTTCGCGAGAATGTCCAAAGTTTCAGCGGGATTTCCAAAATGTTGAAAGGAACTCGAAACATGTCAACCTTGGTTTTGAGAATCTCTCCCGGAGTTTGAGAGATTTGGACGTGAAAGGGTACCAATCTTGTCGGGGATTGGGAACCCTTTGCGAGAATGTCCAAAGTTTCAGCGGGATTTCCAAAATGTTGAAAGGAACTCGAAACATGTCAACCTTGCTTTTGAGAATCTCTGCTGGAGTTAGAGAGATTTGGACGTGAAAGGGTACCAATCTTGTCGGGGATTGGGAACCCTTCGCGAGAATGTCCAAAGTTTCAGGGGGATTTCCAAAATGTTGAAAGGAACTCGAAACATGTCACCCTTGGTTTTGAGAATCTCTCCCGGAGTTTGAGAGATTTGGACGTGAAAGGGTACCAATCTTGTCGGGGATTGGGAACCCTTCGCGAGAATGTCCAAAGTTTCAGCGGGATTTCCAAAATGTTGAAAGGAACTTGAAACATGTCACCCTTGGTTTTGAGAATCTCTCCCGGAGTTTGAGAGATTTGGACGTGAAAGGGTACCAATCTTGTCGGGGATTGGGAACCCTTCGCGAGAATGTCCAAAGTTTCAGCGGGATTTCCAAAATGTTGAAAGGAACTCGAAACATGTCAACCTTGGTTTTGAGAATCTCTCCCGGAGTTTGAGAGATTTGGACGTGAAAGGGTACCAATCTTGTCGGGGATTGGGAACCCTTCACCAGAATGTCCAAAGTTTCAGCGGGATTTCCAAAATGTTGAAAGGAACTCGAAACATGTCAACCTTGGTTTTGAGAATCTCTCCCGGAGTTTGAGAGATTTGGACGTGAAAGGGTACCAATCTTGTCGGGGATTGGGAACCCTTCACCAGAATGTCCAAAGTTTCAGCGGGATTTCCAAAATGTTGAAAGGAACTCGAAACATGTCAACCTTGGCTTTGAGAATCTCTCCCGGAGTTTGAGAGATTTGGACGTGAAAGGGTACCAATCTTGTCGGGGATTGGGAACCCTTCGCCAGAATGTCCAAAGTTTCAGCGGGATTTCCAAAATGTCGAAAGGAACTCGAAACATGTCAACCTTGGTTTTGAGAATCTCTCCCGGAGTTTGAGAGATTTGGACGTGAAAGGGTACCAATCTTGTCGGGGATTGGGAACCCTTCGCGAGAATGTCCAAAGTTTCAGCGGGATTTCCAAAATGTTGAAAGGAACTCGAAACACGTCAACCTTGGTTTTGAGAATCTCTCCCGGAGTTTGAGAGATTTGGACGTGAAAGGGTACCAATCTTGTCGGGGATTGGGAACCCTTCGCGAGAATGTCCAAAGTTTCAGCGGGATTTCCAAAATGTTGAAAGGAACTCGAAACATGTCACCCTTGGTTTTGAGAATCTCTCCCGGAGTTTGAGAGATTTGGACATGAAAGGGTACCAATCCTGTCGGGGATTGGGAACCCTTCGCGAGAATGTCCAAAGTTTCAGCGGGATTTCCAAAATGTTGAAAGGAACTCGAAACATGTCAACCTTGGTTTTGAGAATCTCTCCCGGAGTTTGAGAGATTTGGACGTGAAAGGGTACCAATCTTGTCGGGGATTGGGAACCCTTCGCCAGAATGTCCAAAGTTTCAGCGGGATTTCCAAAATGTTGAAAGGAACTCGAAACATGTCAACCTTGGTTTTGAGAATCTCTCCCGGAGTTTGAGAGATTTGGACGTGAAAGGGTACCAATCTTGTCGGGGATTGGGAACCCTTCGCCAGAATGTCCAAAGTTTCAGCGGGATTTCCAAAATGTTGAAAGGAACTCGAAACAAGTCGACCTTGGTTTTGAGAATCTCTCCCAGAGTTTGAGAGATTTGGACGTGAAAAGGTACCAATCTTGTCGGGGATTGGGAACCCTTCACCAGAATGTCCAAAGTTTCAGCGGGATTTCCAAAATGTTGAAAGGAACTCGAAACATGTCAACCTTGGTTTTGAGAATCTCTCCCGGAGTTTGAGAGATTTGGATGTGAAAGGGTACCAATCTTGTCGGGGATTGGGAACCCTTCGCGACAATGTCCAAAGTTTCAGCGGGATTTCCAAAATGTTGAAAGGAACTCGAAACATGTCAACCTTGGTTTTGAGAATCTCTCCCGGAGTTTGAGAGATTTGGACGTGAAAGGGTACCAATCTTGTCGGGGGTTGGGAACCCTTCGCGAGAATGTCCAAAGTTTCAGCGGGATTTCCAAAATGTTGAAAGGAACTCGAAACATGTCAACCTTGGTTTTGAGAATCTCTCCCGGACTTTGAGAGATTTGGACGTGAAAGGGTACCAGTCTTGTCAGGGATTGTAAACCCTTCGCCAGAATGTCCAAAGTTTCAGCGGGATTTCCAAAATGTTGAAAGGAACTCGAAACATGTCAACCTTGGTTTTGAGAATCTCTCCCGGAGTTTGAGAGATTTGGACGTGAAAGGGTACCAATCTTGTCGGGGATTGGGAACCCTTCGCCAGAATGTCCAAAGTTTCAGCGGGATTTCCAAAATGTTGAAAGGAACTCGAAACAAGTCGACCTTGGTTTTGAGAATCTCTCCCAGAGTTTGAGAGATTTGGACGTGAAAGGGTACCAATCTTGTCGGGGATTGGGAACCCTTCGCCAGAATGTCCAAAGTTTCAGCGGGATTTCCAAAATGTTGAAAGGAACTCGAAACATGTCAACCTTGGATTTGAGAATCTCTCCCGGAGTTTGAGAGATTTGGATGTGAAAGGGTACCAATCTTGTCGGGGATTGGGAACTCTTCGCGAGAATGTCCAAAGTTTCAGCGGGATTTCCAAAATGTTGAAAGGAACTCGAAACATGTCAACCTTGGTTTTGAGAATCTCTGCCGGAGTTTGAGAGATTTGGACGTGAAAGGGTACCAATCTTGTCGGGGATTGGGAACCCTTTGCGAGAATGTCCAAAGTTTAAGCGGGATTTCCAAAATGTTGAAAGGAACTCGAAACATGTCAACCTTGCTTTTGAGAATCTCTGCTGGAGTTAGAGAGATTTGGACGTGAAAGGGTACCAATCTTGTCGGGGATTGGGAACCCTTCGCGAGAATGTCCAAAGTTTCAGGGGGATTTCCAAAATGTTGAAAGGAACTCGAAACATGTCACCCTTGGTTTTGAGAATCTCTCCCGGAGTTTGAGAGATTTGGACGTGAAAGGGTACCAATCTTGTCGGGGATTGGGAACCCTTCGCGAGAATGTCCAAAGTTTCAGCGGGATTTCCAAAATGTTGAAAGGAACTCGAAACATGTCAGCCTTGGTTTTGAGAATCTCTCCCGGAGTTTGAGAGATTTGGACGTGAAAGGGTACCAATCTTGTCGGGGATTGGGAACCCTTCGCGAGAATGTCCAAAGTTTCAGCGGGATTTCCAAAATGTTGAAAGGAACTCGAAACATGTCAACCTTGGTTTTGAGAATCTCTCCCGGAGTTTGAGAGATTTGGACGTGAAAGGGTACCAATCTTGTCGGGGATTGGGAACCCTTCACCAGAATGTCCAAAGTTTCAGCAGGATTTCCAAAATGTTGAAAGGAACTCGAAACATGTCAACCTTGGTTTTGAGAATCTCTCCCGGAGTTTGAGAGATTTGGACGTGAAAGGGTACCAGTCTTGTCGGGGATTGGGAACCCTTCACCAGAATGTCCAAAGTTTCAGCGGGATTTCCAAAATGTTGAAAGGAACTCGAAACATGTCAACCTTGGCTTTGAGAATCTCTCCCGGAGTTTGAGAGATTTGGACGTGAAAGGGTACCAATCTTGTCGGGGATTGGGAACCCTTCGCCAGAATGTCCAAAGTTTCAGCGGGATTTCCAAAATGTTGAAAGGAACTCGAAACATGTCACCCTTGGTTTTGAGAATCTCTCCCGGAGTTTGAGAGATTTGGACGTGAAAGGGTACCAATCTTGTCGGGGATTGGGAACCCTTCGCGAGAATGTCCAAAGTTTCAGCGGGATTTCCAAAATGTTGAAAGGAACTCGAAACACGTCAACCTTGGTTTTGAGAATCTCTCCCGGAGTTTGAGAGATTTGGACGTGAAAGGGTACCAATCTTGTCGGGGATTGGGAACCCTTCGCCAGAATGTCCAAAGTTTCAGCGGGATTTCGAAAATGTTGAAAGGAACTCGAAACATGTCACCCTTGGTTTTGAGAATCTCTCCCGGAGTTTGAGAGATTTGGACATGAAAGGGTACCAATCTTGTCGGGGATTGGGAACCCTTCGCGAGAATGTCCAAAGTTTCAGCGGGATTTCCAAAATGTTGAAAGGAACTCGAAACATGTCAACCTTGGTTTTGAGAATCTCTCCCGGAGTTTGAGAGATTTGGACGTGAAAGGGTACCAGTCTTGTCGGGGATTGGGAACCCTTCGCGAGAATGTCCAAAGTTTCAGCGGGATTTCCAAAATGTTGAAAGGAACTCGAAACATGTCAACCTTGGTTTTGAGAATCTCTCCCGGAGTTTGAGAGATTTGGACGTGAAAGGGTACCAATCTTGTCGGGGATTGGGAACCCTTCGCCAGAATGTCCAAAGTTTCAGCGGGATTTCCAAAATGTTGTAAGGAACTCGAAACAAGTCGACCTTGGTTTTGAGAATCTCTCCCAGAGTTTGAGAGATTTGGACGTGAAAAGGTACCAATCTTGTCGGGGATTGGGAACCCTTCACCAGAATGTCCAAAGTTTCAGGGGGATTTCCAAAATGTTGAAAGGAACTCGAAACATGTCAACCTTGGTTTTGAGAATCTCTCCCGGAGTTTGAGAGATTTGGACGTGAAAGGGTACCAATCTTGTCGGGGATTGGGAACCCTTCGCCAGAATGTCCAAAGTTTCAGCGGGATTTCCAAAATGTTGAAAGGAACTCGAAACAAGTCGACCTTGGTTTTGAGAATCTCTCCCGGAGTTTGAGAGATTTGGACGTGAAAGGGTACCAATCTTGTCGGGGATTGGGAACCCTTCGCCAGAATGTCCAAAGTTTCAGCGGGATTTCCAAAATGTTGAAAGGAACTCGAAACATGTCAACCTTGGATTTGAGAATCTCTCCCGGAGTTTGAGAGATTTGGATGTGAAAGGGTACCAATCTTGTCGGGGATTGGGAACCCTTCGCGAGAATGTCCAAAGTTTCAGCGGGATTTCCAAAATGTTGAAAGGAACTCGAAACATGTCAACCTTGGTTTTGAGAATCTCTCCCGGAGTTTGACAGATTTGGACGTGAAAGGGTACCAATCTTGTCGGGGGTTGGGAACCCTTCGCGAGAATGTCCAAAGTTTCAGCGGGATTTCCAAAATGTTGAAAGGAACTCGAAACATGTCAACCTTGGTTTTGAGAATCTCTCCCGGAGTTTGAGAGATTTGGACGTGAAAGGGTACCAGTCTTGTCGGGGATTGGGAACCCTTCGCCAGAATGTCCAAAGTTTCAGCGGGATTTCCAAAATGTTGAAAGGAACTCGAAACATGTCAACCTTGGTTTTGAGAATCTCTCCCGGAGTTTGAGAGATTTGGACGTGAAAGGGCACCAGTCTTGTCGGGGATTGGGAACCCTTCGCCAGAATGTCCAAAGTTTCAGCGGGATTTCCAAAATGTTGAAAGGAACTCGAAACATGTCAACCTTGGTTTTGAGAATCTCTCCCAGAGTTTGAGAGATTTGGACGTGAAAGGGTACCAATCTTGTCGGGGATTGGGAACCCTTCGCGAGAATGTCCAAAGTTTCAGCGGGATTTCCAAAATGTTGAAAGGAACTCGAAACATGTCGACCTTGGTTTTGAGAATCTCTCCCGGAGTTTGAGAGATTTGGACGTGAAAGGGTACCAATCTTGTCGGGGATTGGGAACCCTTCGCCAGAATGTCCAAAGTTTCAGCGGGATTTCCAAAATGTTGAAAGGAACTCGAAACATGTCAACCTTGGTTTTGAGAATCTCTGCCGGAGTTTGAGAGATTTGGACGTGAAAGGGTATCAATCTTGTCGGGGATTGGGAAACCTTCGCAAGAATGTCCAAAGTTTCAGCGGGATTTCCAAAATGTTGAAAGGAATTCGAAACATGTCAACCTTGGTTTTTAAATCTCTCCCGGAGTTTGAGAGATTTGGACGTGAAAGGGTACCAATCTTGTCGGGGATTGGGAACCCTTCGCGAGAATGTCCAAAGTTTCAGCGGGATTTACAAAATGTTGAAAGGAACTCGAAACATGTCACCCTTGGTTTTGAGAATCTCTCCCGGAGTTTGAGAGATTTGGACGTGAAAGCGTACCAATCTTGTCGGGGATTGGGAACCCTTCGCCAGAATGTCCAAAGTTTCAGCGGGATTTCCAAAATGTTGAAAGGAACTCGAAACAAGTCGACCTTGGTTTTGAGAATCTCTCCCAGAGTTTGAGAGATTTGGACGTGAAAGGGTACCAATCTTGTCGGGGATTGGGAACCCTTCGCGAGAATGTCCAAAGTTTCAGCGGGATTTCCAAAATGTTGAAAGGAACTCGAAACATGTCAACCTTGGTTTTGAGAATCTCTCCCGGAGTTTGAGAGATTTGGACGTGAAAGGGTACCAGTCTTGTCGGGGATTGGGAACCCTTCGCGAGAATGTCCAAAGTTTCAGCGGGATTTCCAAAATGTTGAAAGGAACTCGAAACATGTCAACCTTGGTTTTGAGAATCTCTCCCGGAGTTTGAGAGATTTGGACGTGAAAGGGTACCAATCTTGTCGGGGATTGGGAACCCTTCGCCAGAATGTCCAAAGTTTCAGGGGGATTTCCAAAATGTTGAAAGGAACTCGAAACAAGTAGACCTTGGTTTTGAGAATCTCTCCCAGAGTTTGAGAGATTTGGACGTGAAAGGGTACCAATCTTGTCGGGGATTGGGAACCCTTCACCAGAATGTCCAAAGTTTCAGCGGGATTTCCAAAATGTTGAAAGGAACTCGAAACATGTCAACCTTGGTTTTGAGAATCTCTCCCGGAGTTTGAGATATTTGGATGTGAAAGGGTACCAATCTTGTCGGGGATTGGGAACCCTTCGCGAGAATGTCCAAAGTTTCAGCGGGATTTCCAAAATGTTGAAAGGAACTCAAAACATGTCAACCTTGGTTTTGAGAATCTCTCCCGGAGTTTGACAGATTTGGACGTGAAAGGGTACCAATCTTGTCGGGGGTTGGGAACCCTTCGCGAGAATGTCCAAAGTTTCAGCGGGATTTCCAAAATGTTGAAAGGAACTCGAAACATGTCAACCTTGGTTTTGAGAATCTCTCCCGGAGTTTGAGAGATTTGGACGTGAAAGGGTACCAGTCTTGTCAGGGATTGGGAACCCTTCGCCAGAATGTCCAAAGTTTCAGCGGGATTTCCAAAATGTTGAAAGGAACTCGAAACATGTCAACCTTGGTTTTGAGAATCTCTCCCGGAGTTTGAGAGATTTGGACGTGAAAGGGTACCAATCTTGTCGGGGATTGGGAACCCTTCGCCAGAATGTCCAAAGTTTCAGCGGGATTTCCAAAATGTTGAAAGGAACTCGAAACAAGTCGACCTTGGTTTTGAGAATCTCTCCCAGAGTTTGAGAGATTTGGACGTGAAAGGGTACCAATCTTGTCGGGGATTGGGAACCCTTCGCCAGAATGTCCAAAGTTTCAGCGGGATTTCCAAAATGTTGAAAGGAACCCGAAACATGTCAACCTTGGATTTGAGAATCTCTCCCGGAGTTTGAGAGATTTGGATGTGAAAGGGTACCAATCTTGTCGGGGATTGGGAACCCTTCGCGACAATGTCCAAAGTTTCAGCGGGATTTCCAAAATGTTGAAAGGAACTCGAAACATGTCAACCTTGGTTTTGAGAATCTCTCCCGGAGTTTGAGAGATTTGGACGTGAAAGGGTACCAATCTTGTCGGGGGTTGGGAACCCTTCGCGAGAATGTCCAAAGTTTCAGCGGGATTTCCAAAATGTTGAAAGGAACTCGAAACATGTCAACCTTGGTTTTGAGAATCTCTCCCGGAGTTTGAGAGATTTGGACGTGAAAGGGTACCAGTCTTGTCGGGGATTGGGAACCCTTCGCCAGAATGTCCAAAGTTTCAGCGGGATTTCCAAAATGTTGAAAGGAACTCGAAACATGTCAACCTTGGTTTTGAGAATCTCTCCCGGAGTTGGAGAGATTTGGACGTGAAAGGGTACCAGTCTTGTCGGGGATTGGGAACCCTTCGCCAGAATGTCCAAAGTTTCAGCGGGATTTCCAAAATGTTGAAAGGAACTCGAAACATGTCGACCTTGGTTTTGAGAATCTCTCTCGGTGTTTGAGAGATTTGGATGTGAAAGGGTACCAATCTTGTCGGGGATTGGGAACCCTTTGCCAGAATGTCCAAAGTTTCAGCGGGATTTCCAAAATGTTGAAAGGAACTCGAAACATGTCAACCTTGGTTTTGAGAATCTCTCCCGGAGTTTGACAGATTCGGACGTGAAAGGGTACCAATCTTGTCGGGGGTTGGGAACCCTTCGCGAGAATGTCCAAAGTTTCAGAAGGATTTCCAAAATGTTGAAAGGAACTCGAACCATGTCAACCTTGGTTTTGAGAATCTCTCCCGGAGTTTGAGAGATTTGGACGTGAAAGGGTACCAGTCTTGTCGGGGATTGGGAACCCTTTGCCAGATTGTCCAAAGTTTCAGCGGGATTTCCAAAATGTTGAAAGGAACTCGAAACATGTCAACCTTGGTTTTGAGAATCTCTCCCGGAGTTTGAGAGATTTGGACGTGAATGGGTACCAATCTTGTCGGGGATTGGGAACCCTTCACGAGAATGTCCAAAGTTTCAGCGGGATTTCCAAAATGTTGAAAGGAACTCGAAACATGTCGACCTTGGTTTTGAGAATCTCTCCCGGAGTTTGAGAGATTTGGACGTGAAAGGGTACCAATCTTGTCGGGGATTGGGAACCCTTCGCGAGAATGTCCAAAGTTTCAGCGGGATTTCCAAAATGTTGAAAGGAACTCGAAACATGTCAACCTTGGTTTTGAGAATCTCTCCTGGAGTTTGAGAGATTTGGATGTGAAAGGGTACCAATCTTGTCGGGGATTGGGAACCCTTCGCGACAATGTCCAAAGTTTCAGCGGGATTTCCAAAATGTTGAAAGGAACTCGAAACATGTCAACCTTGGTTTTGAGAATCTCTCCCGGAGTTTGACAGATTTGGACGTGAAAGGGTACCAATCTTGTCGGGGGTTGGGAACCCTTCGCGAGAATGTCCAAAGTTTCAGCGGGATTTCCAAAATGTTGAAAGGAACTCGAAACATGTCAACCTTGGTTTTGAGAATCTCTCCCGGAGTTTGAGAGATTTGGACGTGAAAGGGTACCAGTCTTGTCAGGGATTGGGAACCCTTCGCCAGAATGTCCAAAGTTTCAGCGGGATTTCCAAAATGTTGAAAGGAACTCGAAACATGTCAACCTTGGTTTTGAGAATCTCTCCCGGAGTTTGAGAGATTTGGACGTGAAAGGGTACCAATCTTGTCGGGGATTGGGAACCCTTCGCCAGAATGTCCAAAGTTTCAGCGGGATTTCCAAAATGTTGAAAGGAACTCGAAACAAGTCGACCTTGGTTTTGAGAATCTCTCCCAGAGTTTGAGAGATTTGGACGTGAAAGGGTACCAGTCTTGTCAGGGATTGGGAACCCTTCGCCAGAATGTCCAAAGTTTCAGCGGGATTTCCAAAATGTTGAAAGGAACTCGAAACATGTCAACCTTGGTTTTGAGAATCTCTCCCGGAGTTTGAGAGATTTGGACGTGAAAGGGTACCAATCTTGTCGGGGATTGGGAACCCTTCGCCAGAATGTCCAAAGTTTCAGCGGGATTTCCAAAATGTTGAAAGGAACCCGAAACATGTCAACCTTGGTTTTGAGAATCTCTCCCGGAGTTTGAGAGATTTGGATGTGAAAGGGTACCAATCTTGTCGGGGATTGGGAACCCTTCGCGACAATGTCCAAAGTTTCAGCGGGATTTCCAAAATGTTGAAAGGAACTCGAAACATGTCAACCTTGGTTTTGAGAATCTCTCCCGGAGTTTGAGAGATTTGGACGTGAAAGGGTACCAGTCTTGTCGGGGATTGGGAACCCTTCGCGAGAATGTCCAAAGTTTCAGCGGGATTTCCAAAATGTTGAAAGGAACTCGAAACATGTCAACCTTGGTTTTGAGAATCTCTCCCGGAGTTTGAGAGGTTTGGACGTGAAAGGGCACCAGTCTTGTCGGGGATTGGGAACCCTTCGCCAGAATGTCCAAAGTTTCAGCGGGATTTCCAAAATGTTGAAAGGAACTCGAAACATGTCAACCTTGGTTTTGAGAATCTCTCCCGGAGTTTGAGAGATTTGGACGTGAATGGGTACCAATCTTGTCGGGGATTGGGAACCCTTCGCCAGAATGTCCAAAGTTTCAGCGGGATTTCCAAAATGTTGAAAGGAACTCGAAACATGTCGACCTTGGTTTTGAGAATCTCTCCCGGAGTTTGAGAGATTTGGACGTGAAAGGGTACCAATCTTGTCGGGGATTGGGAACCCTTCGCCAGAATGTCCAAAGTTTCAGCGGGATTTACAAAATGTTGAAAGGAACTCGAAACATGTCAACCTTGGTTTTGAAATCTCTCCCGGAGTTGGAGAGATTTGGACGTGAAAGGGTACCAATCTTGTCGGGGATTGGGAACCCTTCGCGAGAATGTCCAAAGTTTCAGCGGGATTTACAAAATGTTGAAAGGAACTCGAAACATGTCAACCTTGGTTTTGAGAATCTCTCCCGGAGTTTGAGAGATTTGGACGTGAAAGGGTACCAATCTTGTCGGGGATTGGGAACCCTTCGCCAGAATGTCCAAAGTTTCAGCGGGATTTCGAAAATGTTGAAAGGAACTCGAAACATGTCAACCTTGGTTTTGAGAATCTCTCCCGGAGTTTGAGAGATTTGGACGTGAAAGGGTACCAATCTTGTCGGGGATTGGGAACCCTTCGCCAGAATGTCCAAAGTTTCAGCGGGATTTCCAAAATGTTGAAAGGAACTCGAAACAAGTCGACCTTGGTTTTGAGAATCTCTCCCAGAGTTTGAGAGATTTGGACGTGAAAGGGTACCAATCTTGTCGGGGATTGGGAACCCTTCGCCAGAATGTCCAAAGTTTCAGCGGGATTTCCAAAATGTTGAAAGGAACTCGAAACATGTCAACCTTGGTTTTGAGAATCTCTCTCGGAGTTTGAGAGATTTGGATGTGAAAGGGTACCAATCTTGTCGGGGATTGGGAACCCTTCGCGACAATGTCCAAAGTTTCAGCGGGATTTCCAAAATGTTGAAAGGAACTCGAAACATGTCAACCTTGGTTTTGAGAATCTCTCCCGGAGTTTGAGAGATTTGGACGTGAAAGGGTACCAATCTTGTCGGGGGTTGGGAACCCTTCGCGAGAATGTCCAAAGTTTCAGTGGGATTTCCAAAATGTTGAAAGGAACTCGAAACATGTCAACCTTGGTTTTGAGAATCTCTCCCGGAGTTTGAGAGATTTGGACGTGAAAGGGTACCAATCTTGTCGGGGATTGGGAACCCTTCGCCAGAATGTCCAAAGTTTCAGCGGGATTTCGAAAATGTTGAAAGGAACTCGAAACATGTCACCCTTGGTTTTGAGAATCTCTCCCGGAGTTTGAGAGATTTGGACATGAAAGGGTACCAATCTTGTCGGGGATTGGGAACCCTTCGCGAGAATGTCCAAAGTTTCAGCGGGATTTCCAAAATGTTGAAAGGAACTCGAAACATGTCAACCTTGGTTTTGAGAATCTCTCCCGGAGTTTGAGAGATTTGGACGTGAAAGGGTACCAGTCTTGTCGGGGATTGGGAACCCTTCGCGAGAATGTCCAAAGTTTCAGCGGGATTTCCAAAATGTTGAAAGGAACTCGAAACATGTCAACCTTGGTTTTGAGAATCTCTCCCGGAGTTTGAGAGATTTGGACGTGAAAGGGTACCAATCTTGTCGGGGATTGGGAACCCTTCGCCAGAATGTCCAAAGTTTCAGCGGGATTTCCAAAATGTTGAAAGGAACTCGAAACAAGTCGACCTTGGTTTTGAGAATCTCTCCCAGAGTTTGAGAGATTTGGACGTGAAAGGGTACCAATCTTGTCGGGGATTGGGAACCCTTCGCCAGAATGTCCAAAGTTTCAGCGGGATTTCCAAAATGTTGAAAGGAACTCGAAACATGTCAACCTTGGATTTGAGAATCTCTCCCGGAGTTTGAGAGATTTGGATGTGAAAGGGTACCAATCTTGTCGGGGATTGGGAACCCTTCGCGAGAATGTCCAGAGTTTCAGCGGGATTTCCAAAATGTTGAAAGGAACTCGAAACATGTCAACCTTGGTTTTGAGAATCTCTCCCGGAGTTTGACAGATTTGGACGTGAAAGGGTACCAATCTTGTCGGGGGTTGGGAACCCTTCGCGAGAATGTCCAAAGTTTCAGCGGGATTTCCAAAATGTTGAAAGGAACTCGAAACATGTCAACCTTGGTTTTGAGAATCTCTCCCGGAGTTTGAGAGATTTGGACGTGAAAGGGTACCAGTCTTGTCGGGGATTGGGAACCCTTCGCCAGAATGTCCAAAGTTTCAGCGGGATTTCCAAAATGTTGAAAGGAACTCGAAACATGTCAACCTTGGTTTTGAGAATCTCTCCCGGAGTTTGAGAGATTTGGACGTGAAAGGGCACCAGTCTTGTCGGGGATTGGGAACCCTTCGCGAGAATGTCCAAAGTTTCAGCGGGATTTCCAAAATGTTGAAAGGAACTCGAAACATGTCAACCTTGGTTTTGAGAATCTCTCCCGGAGTTTGAGAGATTTGGACGTGAAAGGGTACCAATCTTGTCGGGGATTGGGAACCCTTCGCGAGAATGTCCAAAGTTTCAGCGGGATTTCCAAAATGTTGAAAGGAACTCGAAACATGTCGACCTTGGTTTTGAGAATCTCTCCCGGAGTTTGAGAGATTTGGACGTGAAAGGGTACCAATCTTGTCGGGGATTGGGAACCCTTCGCCAGAATGTCCAAAGTTTCAGCGGGATTTCCAAAATGTTGAAAGGAACTCGAAACATGTCAACCTTGGTTTTGAGAATCTCTGCCGGAGTTTGAGAGATTTGGACGTGAAAGGGTATCAATCTTGTCGGGGATTGGGAAACCTTCGCAAGAATGTCCAAAGTTTCAGCGGGATTTCCAAAATGTTGAAAGGAATTCGAAACATGTCAACCTTGGTTTTGAAATCTCTCCCGGAGTTGGAGAGATTTGGACGTGAAAGGGTACCAATCTTGTCGGGGATTGGGAACCCTTCGCGAGAATGTCCAAAGTTTCAGCGGGATTTACAAAATGTTGAAAGGAACTCGAAACATGTCACCCTTGGTTTTGAGAATCTCTCCCGGAGTTTGAGAGATTTGGACGTGAAAGGGTACCAATCTTGTCGGGGATTGGGAACCCTTCGCCAGAATGTCCAAAGTTTCAGCGGGATTTCGAAAATGTTGAAAGGAACTCGAAACATGTCAACCTTGGTTTTGAGAATCTCTCCCGGACTTTGAGAGATTTGGACGTGAAAGGGTATCAATCTTGTCGGGGATTGGGAACCCTTCGCCAGAATGTCCAAAGTTTCAGCGGGATTTCCAAAATGTTGAAAGGAACTCGAAACAAGTCGACCTTGGTTTTGAGAATCTCTCCCAGAGTTTGAGAGATTTGGACGTGAAAGGGTACCAATCTTGTCGGGGATTGGGAACCCTTCGCGAGAATGTCCAAAGTTTCAGCGGGATTTCCAAAATGTTGAAAGGAACTCGAAACATGTCACCCTTGGTTTTGAGAATCTCTCCCGGAGTTTGAGAGATTTGGACGTGAAAGGGTACCAATCTTGTCGGGGATTGGGAACCCTTCGCGAGAATGTCCAAAGTTTCAGCGGGATTTCCAAAATGTTGAAAGGAACTCGAAACATGTCACCCTTGGTTTTGAGAATCTCTCCCGGAGTTTGAGAGATTTGGACATGAAAGGGTACCAATCTTGTCGGGGATTGGGAACCCTTCGCGAGAATGTCCAAAGTTTCAGCGGGATTTCCAAAATGTTGAAAGGAACTCGAAACATGTCAACCTTGGTTTTGAGAATCTCTCCCGGAGTTTGAGAGATTTGGACGTGAAAGGGTACCAGTCTTGTCGGGGATTGGGAACCCTTCGCGAGAATGTCCAAAGTTTCAGTGGGATTTCCAAAATGTTGAAAGGAACTCGAAACATGTCAACCTTGGTTTTGAGAATCTCTCCCGGAGTTTGAGAGATTTGGACGTGAAAGGGTACCAATCTTGTCGGGGATTGGGAACCCTTCGCCAGAATGTCCAAAGTTTCAGGGGGATTTCCAAAATGTTGAAAGGAACTCGAAACAAGTAGACCTTGGTTTTGAGAATCTCTCCCAGAGTTTGAGAGATTTGGACGTGAAAGGGTACCAATCTTGTCGGGGATTGGGAACCCTTCACCAGAATGTCCAAAGTTTCAGCGGGATTTCCAAAATGTTGAAAGGAACTCGAAACATGTCAACCTTGGTTTTGAGAATCTCTCCCGGAGTTTGAGAGATTTGGATGTGAAAGGGTACCAATCTTGTCGGGGATTGGGAACCCTTCGCGAGAATGTCCAAAGTTTCAGCGGGATTTCCAAAATGTTGAAAGGAACTCGAAACATGTCAACCTTGGTTTTGAGAATCTCTCCCGGAGTTTGACAGATTTGGACGTGAAAGGGTACCAATCTTGTCGGGGGTTGGGAACCCTTCGCGAGAATGTCCAAAGTTTCAGCGGGATTTCCAAAATGTTGAAAGGAACTCGAAACATGTCAACCTTGGTTTTGAGAATCTCTCCCGGAGTTTGAGAGATTTGGACGTGAAAGGGTACCAGTCTTGTCAGGGATTGGGAACCCTTCGCCAGAATGTCCAAAGTTTCAGCGGGATTTCCAAAATGTTGAAAGGAACTCGAAACATGTCGACCTTGGTTTTGAGAATCTCTCCCGGAGTTTGAGAGATTTGGACGTGAAAGGGCACCAGTCTTGTCGGGGATTGGGAACCCTTCGCCAGAATGTCCAAAGTTTCAGCGGGATTTCCAAAATGTTGAAAGGAACTCGAAACATGTCAACCTTGGTTTTGAGAATCTCTCCCGGAGTTTGAGAGATTTGGACGTGAATGGGTACCAATCTTGTCGGGGATTGGGAACCCTTCGCGAGAATGTCCAAAGTTTCAGCGGGATTTCCAAAATGTTGAAAGGAACTCGAAACATGTCGACCTTGGTTTTGAGAATCTCTCCCGGAGTTTGAGAGATTTGGACGTGAAAGGGTACCAATCTTGTCGGGGATTGGGAACCCTTCGCCAGAATGTCCAAAGTTTCAGCGGGATTTCCAAAATGTTGAAAGGAACTCGAAACATGTCAACCTTGGTTTTGAGAATCTCTGCCGGAGTTTGAGAGATTTGGACGTGAAAGGGTATCAATCTTGTCGGGGATTGGGAAACCTTCGCAAGAATGTCCAAAGTTTCAGCGGGATTTCCAAAATGTTGAAAGGAATTCGAAACATGTCAACCTTGGTTTTGAAATCTCTCCCGGAGTTGGAGAGATTTGGACGTGAAAGGGTACCAATCTTGTCGGGGATTGGGAACCCTTCGCGAGAATGTCCAAAGTTTCAGCGGGATTTACAAAATGTTGAAAGGAACTCGAAACATGTCACCCTTGGTTTTGAGAATCTCTGCCGGAGTTTGAGAGATTTGGACGTGAAAGGGTACCAATCTTGTCGGGGATTGGGAACCCTTCGCCAGAATGTCCAAAGTTTCAGCGGGATTTCGAAAATGTTGAAAGGAACTCGAAACATGTAAACCTTGGTTTTGAGAATCTCTCCCGGAGTTTGAGAGATTTGGACGTGAAAGGGTACCAATCTTGTCGGGGATTGGGAACCCTTCGCCAGAATGTCCAAAGTTTCAGCGGGATTTCCAAAATGTTGAAAGGAACTCGAAACAAGTCGACCTTGGTTTTGAGAATCTCTCCCAGAGTTTGAGAGATTTGGACGTGAAAGGGTACCAATCTTGTCGGGGATTGGGAACCCTTCGCCAGAATGTCCAAAGTTTCAGCGGGATTTCCAAAATGTTGAAAGGAACTCGAAACATGTCAACCTTGGTTTTGAGAATCTCTCTCGGAGTTTGAGAGATTTGGACGTTAAAGGGTACCAATCTTGTCGGGGATTGGGAACCCTTTGCCAGAATGTCCAAAGTTTCAGCGGGATTTCCAAAATGTTGAAAGGAACTCGAAACATGTCAACCTTGGTTTTGAGAATCTCTCCCGGAGTTTGACAGATTCGGACGTGAAAGGGTACCAATCTTGTCGGGGGTTGGGAACCCTTCGCGAGAATGTCCAAAGTTTCAGAAGGATTTCCAAAATGTTGAAAGGAACTCGAAACATGTCAACCTTGGTTTTGAGAATCTCTCCCGGAGTTTGAGAGATTTGGACGTGAAAGGGTACCAGTCTTGTCGGGGATTGGGAACCCTTCGCCAGAATGTCCAAAGTTTCAGCGGGATTTCCAAAATGTTGAAAGGAACTCGAAACATGTCAACCTTGGTTTTGAGAATCTCTCCCGGAGTTTGAGAGATTTGGACGTGAATGGGTACCAATCTTGTCGGGGATTGGGAACCCTTCACGAGAATGTCCAAAGTTTCAGCGGGATTTCCAAAATGTTGAAAGGAACTCGAAACATGTCGACCTTGGTTTTGAGAATCTCTCCCGGAGTTTGACAGATTTGGACGTGAAAGGGTACCAATCTTGTCGGGGATTGGGAACCCTTCGCGAGAATGTCCAAAGTTTCAGCGGGATTTCCAAAATGTTGAAAGGAACTCGAAACATGTCAACCTTGGTTTTGAGAATCTCTCCCGGAGTTTGAGAGATTTGGATGTGAAAGGGTACCAATCTTGTCGGGGATTGGGAACCCTTCGCGACAATGTCCAAAGTTTCAGCGGGATTTCCAAAATGTTGAAAGGAACTCGAAACATGTCAACCTTGGTTTTGAGAATCTCTCCCGGAGTTTGACAGATTTGGACGTGAAAGGGTACCAGTCTTGTCAGGGATTGGGAACCCTTCGCCAGAATGTCCAAAGTTTCAGCGGGATTTCCAAAATGTTGAAAGGAACTCGAAACATGTCAACCTTGGTTTTGAGAATCTCTCCCGGAGTTTGAGAGATTTGGACGTGAAAGGGTACCAATCTTGTCGGGGATTGGGAACCCTTCGCCAGAATGTCCAAAGTTTCAGCGGGATTTCCAAAATGTTGAAAGGAACTCGAAACAAGTCGACCTTGGTTTTGAGAATCTCTCCCAGAGTTTGAGAGATTTGGACGTGAAAGGGTACCAGTCTTGTCAGGGATTGGGAACCCTTCGCCAGAATGTCCAAAGTTTCAGCGGGATTTCCAAAATGTTGAAAGGAACTCGAAACATGTCAACCTTGGTTTTGAGAATCTCTCCCGGAGTTTGAGAGATTTGGACGTGAAAGGGTACCAATCTTGTCGGGGATTGGGAACCCTTCGCCAGAATGTCCAAAGTTTCAGCGGGATTTCCAAAATGTTGAAAGGAACCCGAAACATGTCAACCTTGGTTTTGAGAATCTCTCCCGGAGTTTGAGAGATTTGGATGTGAAAGGGTACCAATCTTGTCGGGGATTGGGAACCCTTCGCGACAATGTCCAAAGTTTCAGCGGGATTTCCAAAATGTTGAAAGGAACTCGAAACATGTCAACCTTGGTTTTGAGAATCTCTCCCGGAGTTTGACAGATTTGGACGTGAAAGGGTACCAATCTTGTCGGGGGTTGGGAACCCTTCGCGAGAATGTCCAAAGTTTCAGCGGGATTTCCAAAATGTTGAAAGGAACTCGAAACATGTCAGCCTTGGTTTTGAGAATCTCTCCCGGAGTTTGAGAGATTTGGACGTGAAAGGGTACCAGTCTTGTCGGGGATTGGGAACCCTTCGCGAGAATGTCCAAAGTTTCAGCGGGATTTCCAAAATGTTGAAAGGAACTCGAAACATGTCGACCTTGGTTTTGAGAATCTCTCCCGGAGTTTGAGAGATTTGGACGTGAAAGAGCACCAGTCTTGTCGGGGATTGGGAACCCTTCGCCAGAATGTCCAAAGTTTCAGCGGGATTTCCAAAATGTTGAAAGGAACTCGAAACATGTCAACCTTGGTTTTGAGAATCTCTCCCGGAGTTTGAGAGATTTGGACGTGAATGGGTACCAATCTTGTCGGGGATTGGGAACCCTTCGCGAGAATGTCCAAAGTTTCAGCGGGATTTCCAAAATGTTGAAAGGAACTCGAAACATGTCGACCTTGGTTTTGAGAATCTCTCCCGGACTTTGAGAGATTTGGACGTGAAAGGGTACCAATCTTGTCGGGGATTGGGAACCCTTCGCCAGACTGTCCAAAGTTTCAGCGGGATTTCCAAAATGTTGAAAGGAACTCGAAACATGTCAACCTTGGTTTTGAGAATCTCTGCCGGAGTTTGAGAGATTTGGATGTGAAAGGGTATCAATCTTGTCGAGGATTGGGAAACCTTCGCCAGAATGTCCAAAGTTTCAGCGGGATTTCCAAAATGTTGAAAGGAATTCGAAACATGTCAACCTTGGTTTTGAAATCTCTCCCGGAGTTGGAGAGATTTGGACGTGAAAGGGTACCAATCTTGTCGGGGATTGGGAACCCTTCGCGAGAATGTCCAAAGTTTCAGCGGGATTTACAAAATGTTGAAAGGAACTCGAAACATGTCACCCTTGGTTTTGAGAATCTCTGCCGGAGTTTGAGAGATTTGGACGTGAAAGGGTACCAATCTTGTCGGGGATTGGGAACCCTTCGCCAGAATGTCCATAGTTTCAGCGGGATTTCGAAAATGTTGAAAGGAACTCGAAACATGTCAACCTTGGTTTTGAGAATCTCTCCCGGAGTTTGAGAGATTTGGACGTGAAAGGGTACCAATCTTGTCGGGGATTGGGAACCCTTCGCCAGAATGTCCAAAGTTTCAGCGGGATTTCCAAAATGTTGAAAGGAACTCGAAACAAGTCGACCTTGGTTTTGAGAATCTCTCCCAGAGTTTGAGAGATTTGGACGTGAAAGGGTACCAATCTTGTCGGGGATTGGGAACCCTTCGCCAGAATGTCCAAAGTTTCAGCGGGATTTCCAAAATGTTGAAAGGAACTCGAAACATGTCAACCTTGGTTTTGAGAATCTCTCTCGGAGTTTGAGAGATTTGGACGTTAAAGGGTACCAGTCTTGTCGGGGATTGGGAACCCTTTGCCAGAATGTCCAAAGTTTCAGCGGGATTTCCAAAATGTTGAAAGGAACTCGAAACATGTCAACCTTGGTTTTGAGAATCTCTCCCGGAGTTTGAGAGATTTGGACGTGAATGGGTACCAATCTTGTCGGGGATTGGGAACCCTTCACGAGAATGTCCAAAGTTTCAGCGGGATTTCCAAAATGTTGAAAGGAACTCGAAACATGTCGACCTTGGTTTTGAGAATCTCTCCCGGAGTTTGACAGATTTGGACGTGAAAGGGTACCAATCTTGTCGGGGATTGGGAACCCTTCGCGAGAATGTCCAAAGTTTCAGCGGGATTTCCAAAATGTTGAAAGGAACTCGAAACATGTCAACCTTGGTTTTGAGAATCTCTCCCGGAGTTTGAGAGATTTGGATGTGAAAGGGTACCAATCTTGTCGGGGATTGGGAACCCTTCGCGACAATGTCCAAAGTTTCAGCGGGATTTCCAAAATGTTGAAAGGAACTCGAAACATGTCAACCTTGGTTTTGAGAATCTCTCCCGGAGTTTGAGAGATTTGGACGTGAAAGGGTAACAATCTTGTCGGGGATTGGGAACCCTTCGCGAGAATGTCCAAAGTTTCAGCGGGATTTCCAAAATGTTGAAAGGAACTCGAAACATGTCAACCTTGGTTTTGAGAATCTCTCCCGGAGTTTGAGAGATTTGGACGTGAAAGGGTACCAGTCTTGTCAGGGATTGGGAACCCTTCGCGAGAATGTCCAAAGTTTCAGCGGGATTTCCAAAATGTTGAAAGGAACTCGAAACATGTCAACCTTGGTTTTGAAATCTCTCCCGGAGTTTGAGAGATTTGGACGTGAAAGGGTACCAATCTTGTCGGGGATTGGGAACCCTTCGCCAGAATGTCCAAAGTTTCAGCGGGATTTCCAAAATGTTGAAAGGAACTCGAAACAAGTCGACCTTGGTTTTGAGAATCTCTCCCAGAGTTTGAGAGATTTGGACGTGAAAGGGTACCAGTCTTGTCAGGGATTGGGAACCCTTCGCCAGAATGTCCAAAGTTTCAGCGGGATTTCCAAAATGTTGAAAGGAACTCGAAACATGTCAACCTTGGTTTTGAGAATCTCTCCCGGAGTTTGAGAGATTTGGACGTGAAAGGGTACCAATCTTGTCGGGGATTGGGAACCCTTCGCCAGAATGTCCAAAGTTTCAGCGGGATTTCCAAAATGTTGAAAGGAACCCGAAACATGTCAACCTTGGTTTTGAGAATCTCTCCCGGAGTTTGAGAGATTTGGATGTGAAAGGGTACCAATCTTGTCGGGGATTGGGAACCCTTCGCGACAATGTCCAAAGTTTCAGCGGGATTTCCAAAATGTTGAAAGGAACTCGAAACATGTCAACCTTGGTTTTGAGAATCTCTCCCGGAGTTTGACAGATTTGGACGTGAAAGGGTACCAATCTTGTCGGGGGTTGGGAACCCTTCGCGAGAATGTCCAAAGTTTCAGCGGGATTTCCAAAATGTTGAAAGGAACTCGAAACATGTCAACCTTGGTTTTGAGAATCTCTCCCGGAGTTTGAGAGATTTGGACGTGAAAGGGTACCAGTCTTGTCGGGGATTGGGAACCCTTCGCGAGAATGTCCAAAGTTTCAGCGGGATTTCCAAAATGTTGAAAGGAACTCGAAACATGTCAACCTTGGTTTTGAGAATCTCTCCCGGAGTTTGAGAGATTTGGACGTGAAAGGGCACCAGTCTTGTCGGGGATTGGGAACCCTTCGCCAGAATGTCCAAAGTTTCAGCGGGATTTCCAAAATGTTGAAAGGAACTCGAAACATGTCAACCTTGGTTTTGAGAATCTCTCCCGGAGTTTGAGAGATTTGGACGTGAATGGGTACCAATCTTGTCGGGGATTGGGAACCCTTCGCCAGAATGTCCAAAGTTTCAGCGGGATTTCCAAAATGTTGAAAGGAACTCGAAACATGTCGACCTTGGTTTTGAGAATCTCTCCCGGAGTTTGAGAGATTTGGACGTGAAAGGGTACCAATCTTGTCGGGGATTGGGAACCCTTCGCCAGAATGTCCAAAGTTTCAGCGGGATTTCCAAAATGTTGAAAGGAACTCGAAACATGTCAACCTTGGTTTTGAGAATCTCTGCCGGAGTTTGAGAGATTTGGACGTGAAAGGGTATCAATCTTCTCGGGGATTGGGAAGCCTTCGCAAGAATGTCCAAAGTTTCAGCGGGATTTCCAAAATGTTGAAAGGAACTCGAAACATGTCAACCTTGGTTTTGAAATCTCTCCCGGAGTTGGAGAGATTTGGACGTGAAAGGGTACCAATCTTGTCGGGGATTGGGAACCCTTCGCGAGAATGTCCAAAGTTTCAGCGGGATTTACAAAATGTTGAAAGGAACTCGAAACATGTCACCCTTGGTTTTGAGAATCTCTCCCGGAGTTTGAGAGATTTGGACGTGAAAGGGTACCAATCTTGTCGGGGATTGGGAACCCTTCGCCAGAATGTCCAAAGTTTCAGCGGGATTTCGAAAATGTTGAAAGGAACTCGAAACATGTCAACCTTAGTTTTGAGAATCTCTCCCGGAGTTTGAGAGATTTGGACGTGAAAGGGTACCAATCTTGTCGGGGATTGGGAACCCTTCGCCAGAATGTCCAAAGTTTCAGCGGGATTTCCAAAATGTTGAAAGGAACTCGAAACAAATCGACCTTGGTTTTGAGAATCTCTCCCAGAGTTTGAGAGATTTGGACGTGAAAGGGTACCAATCTTGTCGGGGATTGGGAACCCTTCGCCAGAATGTCCAAAGTTTCAGCGGGATTTCCAAAATGTTGAAAGGAACTCGAAACATGTCAACCTTGGTTTTGAGAATCTCTCTCGGAGTTTGAGAGATTTGGATGTGAAAGGGTACCAATCTTGTCGGGGATTGGGAACCCTTCGCCAGAATGTCCAAAGTTTCAGCGGGATTTCCAAAATGTTGAAAGGAACTCGAAACATGTCAACCTTGGTTTTGAGAATCTCTCCCGGAGTTTGAGAGATTTGGACGTGAAAGGGTACCAATCTTGTCGGGGATTGGGAACCCTTCGCCAGAATGTCCAAAGTTTCAGCGGGATTTCCAAAATGTTGAAAGGAACTCGAAACATGTCAACCTTGGTTTTGAGAATCTCTCCCGGAGTTTGAGAGATTTGGACGTGAATGGGTAACAATCTTGTCGGGGATTGGGAACCCTTTGCGAGAATGTCCAAAGTTTCAGCGGGATTTCCAAAATGTTGAAAGGAACTCGAAACATGTCGACCTTGGTTTTGAGAATCTCTCCCGGAGTTTGAGAGATTTGGACGTGAAAGGGTACCAATCTTGTCGGGGATTGGGAACCCTTTGCGAGAATGTCCAAAGTTTCAGCGGGATTTTCTAAAATGTTGAAAGGAACTCGAAACATGTCAACCTTGGTTTTGAGAATCTCTCCCGGAGTTTGAGAGATTTGGACGTGAAAGGGTACCAATCTTGTCGGGGGTTGGGAACCCTTCGCCAGAATGTCCAAAGTTTCAGCGGGATTTCCAAAATGTTGAAAGGAACTCAAAACATGTCAACCTTGGTTTTGAGAATCTCTCCCGGAGTTTGAGAGATTTGGACGTGAAAGGGTACCAGTCTTGTCGGGGATTGGGAACCCTTTGCCAGAATGTCCAAAGTTTCAGCGGGATTTCCAAAATGTTGAAAGGAACTCGAAACATGTCAACCTTGGTTTTGAGAATCTCTCCCGGAGTTTGAGAGATTTGGACGTGAAAGGGCACCAGTCTTGTCGGGGATTTGGAACCCTTCGCCAGAATGTCCAAAGTTTCAGCGGGATTTCCAAAATGTTGAAAGGAACTCGAAACAAGTCGACCTTGGTTTTGAGAATCTCTCCCAGAGTTTGAGAGATTTGGACGTGAAAGGGTACCAATCTTGTCGGGGATTGGGAACCCTTCGCGAGAATGTCCAAAGTTTCAGCGGGATTTCCAAAATGTTGAAAGGAACTCGAAACATGTCAACCTTGGATTTGAGAATCTCTCCCGGAGTTTGAGAGATTTGGATGTGAAAGGGTACCAATCTTGTCGGGGATTGGGAACCCTTTGCGACAATGTCCAAAGTTTCAGCGGGATTTCCAAAATGTTGAAAGGAACTCGAAACATGTCAACCTTGGTTTTGAGAATCTCTCCCGGAGTTTGACAGATTTGGACGTGAAAGGGTACCAATCTTGTCGGGGGTTGGGAACCCTTCGCGAGAATGTCCAAAGTTTCAGCGGGATTTCCAAAATGTTGAAAGGAACTCGAAACATGTCAACCTTGGTTTTCAGAATCTCTCCCGGAGTTTGAGAGATTTGGACGTGAAAGGGTACCAGTCTTGTCGGGGATTGGGAACCCTTTGCGAGAATGTCCAAAGTTTCAGCGGGATTTCCAAAATGTTGAAAGGAACTCGAAACATGTCAACCTCGGTTTTGAGAATCTCTCCCGGAGTTTGAGAGATTTGGACGTGAAAGGGCACCAGTCTTGTCGGGGATTGGGAACCCTTCGCCAGAATGTCCAAAGTTTCAGCGGGATTTCCAAAATGTTGAAAGGAACTCGAAACATGTCAACCTTGGTTTTGAGAATCTCTCCCGGAGTTTGAGAGATTTGGACGTGAATGGGTACCAATCTTGTCGGGGATTGGGAACCCTTCACCAGAATGTCCAAAGTTTCAGCGGGATTTCCAAAATGTTGAAAGGAACTCGAAACATGTCGACCTTGGTTTTGAGAATCTCTCCCGGAGTTTGAGAGATTTGGACGTGAAAGGGTACCAATCTTGTCGGGGATTGGGAACCCTTCGCGAGAATGTCCAAAGTTTCAGCGGGATTTCCAAAATGTTGAAAGGAACTCGAAACATGTCAACCTTGGTTTTGAGAATCTCTGCCGGAGTTTGAGAGATTTGGACGTGAAAGGGTATCAATCTTGTCGGGGATTGGGAACCCTTCGCGAGAATGTCCAAAGTTTCAGCGGGATTTCCAAAATGTTGAAAGGAATTCGAAACATGTCAACCTTGGTTTTGAAATCTCTCCCGGAGTTGGAGAGATTTGGACGTGAAAGGGTACCAATCTTGTCGGGGATTGGGAACCCTTCGCCAGAATGTCCAAAGTTTCAGCGGGATTTCCAAAATGTTGAAAGGAACTCGAAACATGTCGACCTTGGTTTTGAGAATCTCTCCCGGAGTTTGAGAGATTTGGACGTGAAAGGGTACCAATCTTGTCGGGGATTGGGAACCCTTCGCCAGAATGTCCAAAGTTTCAGCGGGATTTCGAAAATGTTGAAAGGAACTCGAAACATGTCAACCTTGGTTTTGAGAATCTCTCCCGGAGTTTGAGAGATTTGGACGTGAAAGGGTACCAATCTTGTCGGGGATTGGGAACCCTTCGCCAGAATGTCCAAAGTTTCAGCGTGATTTCCAAAATGTTGAAAGGAACTCGAAACAAGTCGACCTTGGTTTTGAGAATCTCTCCCAGAGTTTGAGAGATTTGGACGTGAAAGGGTACCAATCTTGTCGGGGATTGGGAACCCTTCGCCAGAATGTCCAAAGTTTCAGCGGGATTTCCAAAATGTTGAAAGGAACTCGAAACATGTCAACCTTGGTTTTGAGAATCTCTCTCGGAGTTTGAGAGATTTGGACGTGAAAGGGTACCAATCTTGTCGGGGATTGGGAACCCTTCGCGACAATGTCCAAAGTTTCAGCGGGATTTCCAAAATGTTGAAAGGAACTCGAAACATGTCAACCTTGGTTTTGAGAATCTCTCCCGGAGTTTGAGAGATTTGGACGTGAAAGGGTACCAATCTTGTCGGGGATTGGGAACCCTTCGCCAGAATGTCCAAAGTTTCAGCGGGATTTCCAAAATGTTGAAAGGAACTCGAAACAAGTCGACCTTGGTTTTGAGAATCTCTCCCAGAGTTTGAGAGATTTGGACGTGAAAGGGTACCAATCTTGTCGGGGATTGGGAACCCTTCGCGAGAATGTCCAAAGTTTCAGCGGGATTTCCAAAATGTTGAAAGGAACTCGAAACATGTCAACCTTGGATTTGAGAATCTCTCCCGGAGTTTGAGAGATTTGGATGTGAAAGGGTACCAATCTTGTCGGGGATTGGGAACCCTTCGCGACAATGTCCAAAGTTTCAGCGGGATTTCCAAAATGTTGAAAGGAACTCGAAACATGTCAACCTTGGTTTTGAGAATCTCTCCCGGAGTTTGACAGATTTGGACGTGAAAGGGTACCAATCTTGTCGGGGGTTGGGAACCCTTCGCGAGAATGTCCAAAGTTTCAGCGGGATTTCCAAAATGTTGAAAGGAACTCGAAACATGTCAACCTTGGTTTTCAGAATCTCTCCCGGAGTTTGAGAGATTTGGACGTGAAAGGGCACCAGTCTTGTCGGGGATTGGGAACCCTTCGCCAGAATGTCCAAAGTTTCAGCGGGATTTCCAAAATGTTGAAAGGAACTCGAAACATGTCAAGTTTGGTTTTGAGAATCTCTCCCGGAGTTTGAGAGATTTGGACGTGAAAGGGCACCAGTCTTGTCGGGGATTGGGAACCCTTCGCCAGAATGTCCAAAGTTTCAGCGGGATTTCCAAAATGTTGAAAGGAACTCGAAACATGTCAACCTTGGTTTTGAGAATCTCTCCCGGAGTTTGAGAGATTTGGACGTGAATGGGTACCAATCTTGTCGGGGATTGGGAACCCTTCACCAGAATGTCCAAAGTTTCAGCGGGATTTCCAAAATGTTGAAAGGAACTCGAAACATGTCGACCTTGGTTTTGAGAATCTCTCCCGGAGTTTGAGAGATTTGGACGTGAAAGGGTACCAATCTTGTCGGGGATTGGGAACCCTTCGCGAGAATGTCCAAAGTTTCAGCGGGATTTCCAAAATGTTGAAAGGAACTCGAAACATGTCAACCTTGGTTTTGAGAATCTCTGCCGGAGTTTGAGAGATTTGGACGTGAAAGGGTATCAATCTTGTCGGGGATTGGGAAACCTTCGCGAGAATGTCCAAAGTTTCAGCGGGATTTCCAAAATGTTGAAAGGAATTCGAAACATGTCAACCTTGGTTTTGAAATCTCTCCCGGAGTTGGAGAGATTTGGACGTGAAAGGGTACCAATCTTGTCGGGGATTGGGAACTCTTCGCCAGAATGTCCAAAGTTTCAGCGGGATTTCCAAAATGTTGAAAGGAACTCGAAACATGTCGACCTTGGTTTTGAGAATCTCTCCCGGAGTTTGAGAGATTTGGACGTGAAAGGGTACCAATCTTGTCGGGGATTGGGAACCCTTCGCCAGAATGTCCAAAGTTTCAGCGGGATTTCGAAAATGTTGAAAGGAACTCGAAACATGTCAACCTTGGTTTTGAGAATCTCTCCCGGAGTTTGAGAGATTTGGACGTGAAAGGGTACCAATCTTGTCGGGGATTGGGAACCCTTCGCCAGAATGTCCAAAGTTTCAGCGGGATTTCCAAAATGTTGAAAGGAACTCGAAACAAGTCGACCTTGGTTTTGAGAATCTCTCCCGGAGTTTGAGAGATTTGGACGTGAAAGGGTACCAATCTTGTCGGGGATTGGGAACCCTTCGCCAGAATGTCCAAAGTTTCAGCGGGATTTCCAAAATGTTGAAAGGAACTCGAAACATGTCAACCTTGGTTTTGAGAATCTCTCTCGGAGTTTGAGAGATTTGGACGTGAAAGGGTACCAATCTTGTCGGGGATTGGGAACCCTTCGCGACAATGTCCAAAGTTTCAGCGGGATTTCCAAAATGTTGAAAGGAACTCGAAACATGTCAACCTTGGTTTTGAGAATCTCTCCCGGAGTTTGAGAGATTTGGACGTGAAAGGGTACCAATCTTGTCGGGGGTTGGGAACCCTTCGCGAGAATGTCCAAAGTTTCAGCGGGATTTCCAAAATGTTGAAAGGAACTCGAAACATGTCAACCTTGGTTTTGAGAATCTCTCCCGGAGTTTGAGAGATTTGGACGTGAAAGGGTACCAGTCTTGTCGGGGATTGGGAACCCTTTGCCAGAATGTCCAAAGTTTCAGCGGGATTTCCAAAATGTTGAAAGGAACTCGAAACATGTTGACCTTGGTTTTGAGAATCTCTCCCGGAGTTTGAGAGATTTGGACGTGAAAGGGCACCAGTCTTGTCGGGGATTGGGAACCCTTCGCGAGAATGTCCAAAGTTTCAGTGGGATTTCCAAAATGTTGAAAGGAACTCGAAACCTGTCAACCTTGGTTTTGAGAATCTCTCCCGGAGTTTGAGAGATTTGGACGTGAATGGGTACCAATCTTGTCGGGGATTGGGAACCCTTTGCGAGAATGTCCAAAGTTTCAGTGGGATTTCCAAAATGTTGAAAGGAACTCGAAACATGTCGACCTTGGTTTTGAGAATCTCTCCCGGAGTTTGAGAGATTTGGACGTGAAAGGGTACCAATCTTGTCGGGGATTGGGAACCCTTCGCGAGAATGTCCAAAGTTTCAGCGGGATTTCCAAAATGTTGAAAGGAACTCGAAACATGTCAACCTTGGTTTTGAGAATCTCTGCCGGAGTTTGAGAGATTTGGACGTGAAAGGGTACCAATCTTGTCGGGGATTGGGAACCCTTTGCGAGAATGTCCAAAGTTTCAGCGGGATTTCCAAAATGTTGAAAGGAATTCGAACCATGTCAACCTTGGTTTTGAGAATCTCTCCCGGAGTTTGAGAGATTTGGACGTGAAAGGGTACCAATCTTGTCGGGGATTGGGAACCCTTCGCGAGAATGTCCAAAGTTTCAGCAAGATTTCCAAAATGTTGAAAGGAACTCGAAACATGTCAACCTTGGTTTTGAGAATCTCTCCCGGAGTTTGAGAGATTTGGACGTGAAAGGGCACCAATCTTGTCGGGGATTGGGAACCCTTCGCCAGAATGTCCAAAGTTTCAGCGGGATTTCCAAAATGTTGAAAGGAACTCGAAACATGTCGACCTTGGTTTTGAGAATCTCTCCCGGAGTTTGAGAGATTTGGACGTGAAAGGGTACCAATCTTGTCGGGGATTGGGAACCAATCGCGAGAATGTCCAAAGTTTCGGCGGGATTTTCTAAAATGTTGAAAGGAACTCGAAACATGTCAACCTTGGTTTTGAGAATCTCTCCCGGACTTTGAGAGATTTGGACGTGAAAGGGTACCAATCTTGTCGGGGGTTGGGAACCCTCCGCGAGAATGTCCAAAGTTTCAGCGGGATTTCCAAAATGTTGAAAGGAACTCGAAACATGTCAACCTTGGTTTTGAGAATCTCTCCCGGAGTTTGAGAGATTTGGACGTGAAAGGGTACCAGTCTTGTCGGGGATTGGGAACCCTTCGCCAGAATGTCCAAAGTTTCAGCGGGATTTCCAAAATGTTGAAAGGAACTCGAAACATGTCAACCTTGGTTTTGAGAATCTCTCCCGGAGTTTGAGAGATTTGGACGTGAAAGGGCACCAGTCTTGTCGGGGATTGGGAACCCTTCGCCAGAATGTCCAAAGTTTCAGCGGGATTTCCAAAATGTTGAAAGGAACTCGAAACATGTCAACCTTGGTTTTGAGAATCTCTCCCGGAGTTTGAGAGATTTGGACGTGAAAGGGTACCAATCTTGTCGGGGATTGGGAACCCTTCGCGAGAATGTCCAAAGTTTCAGCGGGATTTCCAAAATGTTGAAAGGAATTCGAACCATGTCAACCTTGGTTTTGAGAATCTCTCCCGGAGTTTGAGAGATTTGGACGTGAAAGGGTACCAATCTTGTCGGGGATTGGGAACCCTTCGCGAGAATGTCCAAAGTTTCAGCAAGATTTCCAAAATGTTGAAAGGAACTCGAAACATGTCAACCTTGGTTTTGAGAATCTCTCCCGGAGTTTGAGAGATTTGGACGTGAAAGGGCACCAGTCTTGTCGGGGATTGGGAACCCTTCGCCAGAATGTCCAAAGTTTCAGCGGGATTTCCAAAATGTTGAAAGGAACTCGAAACATGTCGACCTTGGTTTTGAGAATCTCTCCCGGAGTTTGAGAGATTTGGACGTGAAAGGGTACCAATCTTGTCGGGGATTGGGAACCCTTCGCAAGAATGTCCAAAATTTCAGCGGGATTTCCAAAATGTTGAAAGGAACTCGAAACATGTCAACCTTGGTTTTGAGAATCTCTCCCGGAGTTTGAGAGATTTGGACGTGAAAGGGTACCAATCTTGTCGGGGATTGGGAACCCTTCGCGAGAATGTCCAAAGTTTCAGCGGGATTTCCAAAATGTTGAAAGGAACTCGAAACATGTCAACCTTGGTTTTGAGAATCTCTGCCGGAGTTTGAGAGATTTGGACGTGAAAGGGCACCAGTCTTGTCGGGGATTGGGAACCCTTCGCCAGAATGTCCAAAGTTTCAGCGGGATTTCCAAAATGTTGAAAGGAACTCAAAACATGTTAACCTTGGTTTTGAGAATCTCTCACGGAGTTTGAGAGATTTGGACGTGAAAGGGTACCAATCTTGTCGGGTTTGGGAACCCTTCGCGACAATGTCCAAAGTTTCAGGGGGATTTCCAAAATGTTGAAAGGAACTCAAAACATGTTAACCTTGGTTTTGAGAATCTCTCACGGAGTTTGAGAGATTTGGACGTGAAAGGGTACCAATCTTGTCGGGGATTGGGAACCCTTCGCAAGAATGTCCAAAATTTCAGCGGGATTTCCAAAATGTTGAAAGGAACTGGAAACCTGTCAACCTTGGTTTTGAGAATCTCTCCCGGAGTTTGAGAGATTTGGACGTGAAAGAGCACCAGTCTTGTCGGGGATTGGGAACCCTTCGCCAGAATGTCCAAAGTTTCAGCGGGATTTCCAAAATGTTGAAAGGAACTCGAAACATGTCAACCTTGGTTTTGAGAATCTCTCCCGGACTTTGAGAGATTTGGACGTGAAAGGGTACCAATCTTGTCGGGGATTGGGAACCCTTCGCGAGAATGTCCAAAGTTTCAGCGGGATTTCCAAAATGTTGAAAGGAACTCGAAACATGTCAACCTTGGTTTTGAGAATCTCTCCCGGAGTTTGAGAGATTTGGACGTGAAAGGGTACCAATCTTGTCGAGGATTGGGAACCCTTCGCGAGAATGACCAAAGTTTCAGCGGGATTTCCAAAATGTTGAAAGGAACTCGAAACATGTCGACCTTGGTTTTGAGAATCTCTCCCGGAGTTTGAGAGATTTGGATGTGAAAGCGTACCAATCTTGTCGGGGATTGGGAACCCTTCGCGAAAATGTCCAGAGTTTCAGCGGGATTTCCAAAATGTTGAAAGGAACTCGAAACATGTTGACCTTGGTTTTGAGAATCTCTCCTGGAGTTTGAGAGATTTGGACGTGAAAGCGTACCAATCTTGTCGGGGATTGGGAACCCTTCGCGAGAATGTCCAAAGTTTCAGCGGGATTTCCAAAATGTTGAAAGGAACTCGAAACATGTCGACCTTGGTTTTGAGAATCTCTCCCGGAGTTTGAGAGATTTGGACGTGAAAGGGTACCAATCTTGTCGGGGATTGGGAACCCTTCGCCAGAATGTCCAAAGTTTCAGCGGGATTTCGAAAATGTTGAAAGGAACTCGAAACATGTCAACCTTGGTTTTGAGAATCTCTCCCGGAGTTTGAGAGATTTGGACGTGAAAGGGTACCAATCTTGTCGGGGATTGGGAACCCTTCGCCAGAATGTCCAAAGTTTCAGCGGGATTTCCAAAATGTTGAAAGGAACTCGAAACAAGTCGACCTTGGTTTTGAGAATCTCTCCCGGAGTTTGAGAGATTTGGACGTGAAAGGGTACCAATCTTGTCGGGGATTGGGAACCCTTCGCCAGAATGTCCAAAGTTTCAGCGGGATTTCCAAAATGTTGAAAGGAACTCGAAACATGTCAACCTTGGTTTTGAGAATCTCTCTCGGAGTTTGAGAGATTTGGACGTGAAAGGGTACCAATCTTGTCGGGGATTGGGAACCCTTCGCGACAATGTCCAAAGTTTCAGCGGGATTTCCAAAATGTTGAAAGGAACTCGAAACATGTCAACCTTGGTTTTGAGAATCTCTCCCGGAGTTTGAGAGATTTGGACGTGAAAGGGTACCAATCTTGTCGGGGGTTGGGAACCCTTCGCGAGAATGTCCAAAGTTTCAGCGGGATTTCCAAAATGTTGAAAGGAACTCGAAACATGTCAACCTTGGTTTTGAGAATCTCTCCCGGAGTTTGAGAGATTTGGACGTGAAAGGGTACCAGTCTTGTCGGGGATTGGGAACCCTTTGCCAGAATGTCCAAAGTTTCAGCGGGATTTCCAAAATGTTGAAAGGAACTCGAAACATGTTGACCTTGGTTTTGAGAATCTCTCCCGGAGTTTGAGAGATTTGGACGTGAAAGGGCACCAGTCTTGTCGGGGATTGGGAACCCTTCGCCAGAATGTCCAAAGTTTCAGTGGGATTTCCAAAATGTTGAAAGGAACTCGAAACCTGTCAACCTTGGTTTTGAGAATCTCTCCCGGAGTTTGAGAGATTTGGACGTGAATGGGTACCAATCTTGTCGGGGATTGGGAACCCTTTGCGAGAATGTCCAAAGTTTCAGTGGGATTTCCAAAATGTTGAAAGGAACTCGAAACATGTCGACCTTGGTTTTGAGAATCTCTCCCGGAGTTTGAGAGATTTGGACGTGAAAGGGTACCAATCTTGTCGGGGATTGGGAACCCTTCGCGAGAATGTCCAAAGTTTCAGCGGGATTTCCAAAATGTTGAAAGGAACTCGAAACATGTCAACCTTGGTTTTGAGAATCTCTGCCGGAGTTTGAGAGATTTGGACGTGAAAGGGTACCAATCTTGTCGGGGATTGGGAACCCTTTGCGAGAATGTCCAAAGTTTCAGCGGGATTTCCAAAATGTTGAAAGGAATTCGAACCATGTCAACCTTGGTTTTGAGAATCTCTCCCGGAGTTTGAGAGATTTGGACGTGAAAGGGTACCAATCTTGTCGGGGATTGGGAACCCTTCGCGAGAATGTCCAAAGTTTCAGCAAGATTTCCAAAATGTTGAAAGGAACTCGAAACATGTCAACCTTGGTTTTGAGAATCTCTCCCGGAGTTTGAGAGATTTGGACGTGAAAGGGCACCAATCTTGTCGGGGATTGGGAACCCTTCGCCAGAATGTCCAAAGTTTCAGCGGGATTTCCAAAATGTTGAAAGGAACTCGAAACATGTCGACCTTGGTTTTGAGAATCTCTCCCGGAGTTTGAGAGATTTGGACGTGAAAGGGTACCAATCTTGTCGGGGATTGGGAACCAATCGCGAGAATGTCCAAAGTTTCGGCGGGATTTTCTAAAATGTTGAAAGGAACTCGAAACATGTCAACCTTGGTTTTGAGAATCTCTCCCGGACTTTGAGAGATTTGGACGTGAAAGGGTACCAATCTTGTCGGGGGTTGGGAACCCTCCGCGAGAATGTCCAAAGTTTCAGCGGGATTTCCAAAATGTTGAAAGGAACTCGAAACATGTCAACCTTGGTTTTGAGAATCTCTCCCGGAGTTTGAGAGATTTGGACGTGAAAGGGTACCAGTCTTGTCGGGGATTGGGAACCCTTCGCCAGAATGTCCAAAGTTTCAGCGGGATTTCCAAAATGTTGAAAGGAACTCGAAACATGTCAACCTTGGTTTTGAGAATCTCTCCCGGAGTTTGAGAGATTTGGACGTGAAAGGGCACCAGTCTTGTCGGGGATTGGGAACCCTTCGCCAGAATGTCCAAAGTTTCAGCGGGATTTCCAAAATGTTGAAAGGAACTCGAAACATGTCAACCTTGGTTTTGAGAATCTCTCCCGGAGTTTGAGAGATTTGGACGTGAAAGGGTACCAATCTTGTCGGGGATTGGGAACCCTTCGCGAGAATGTCCAAAGTTTCAGCGGGATTTCCAAAATGTTGAAAGGAATTCGAACCATGTCAACCTTGGTTTTGAGAATCTCTCCCGGAGTTTGAGAGATTTGGACGTGAAAGGGTACCAATCTTGTCGGGGATTGGGAACCCTTCGCGAGAATGTCCAAAGTTTCAGCAAGATTTCCAAAATGTTGAAAGGAACTCGAAACATGTCAACCTTGGTTTTGAGAATCTCTCCCGGAGTTTGAGAGATTTGGACGTGAAAGGGCACCAGTCTTGTCGGGGATTGGGAACCCTTCGCCAGAATGTCCAAAGTTTCAGCGGGATTTCCAAAATGTTGAAAGGAACTCGAAACATGTCGACCTTGGTTTTGAGAATCTCTCCCGGAGTTTGAGAGATTTGGACGTGAAAGGGTACCAATCTTGTCGGGGATTGGGAACCCTTCGCAAGAATGTCCAAAATTTCAGCGGGATTTCCAAAATGTTGAAAGGAACTCGAAACATGTCAACCTTGGTTTTGAGAATCTCTGCCGGAGTTTGAGAGATTTGGACGTGAAAGGGTACCAATCTTGTCGGGGATTGGGAACCCTTCGCGAGAATGTCCAAAGTTTCAGCGGGATTTCCAAAATGTTGAAAGGAACTCGAAACATGTCAACCTTGGTTTTGAGAATCTCTGCCGGAGTTTGAGAGATTTGGACGTGAAAGGGCACCAGTCTTGTCGGGGATTGGGAACCCTTCGCCAGAATGTCCAAAGTTTCAGCGGGATTTCCAAAATGTTGAAAGGAACTCAAAACATGTTAACCTTGGTTTTGAGAATCTCTCACGGAGTTTGAGAGATTTGGACGTGAAAGGGTACCAATCTTGTCGGGTTTGGGAACCCTTCGCGACAATGTCCAAAGTTTCAGGGGGATTTCCAAAATGTTGAAAGGAACTCAAAACATGTTAACCTTGGTTTTGAGAATCTCTCACGGAGTTTGAGAGATTTGGACGTGAAAGGGTACCAATCTTGTCGGGGATTGGGAACCCTTCGCAAGAATGTCCAAAATTTCAGCGGGATTTCCAAAATGTTGAAAGGAACTGGAAACCTGTCAACCTTGGTTTTGAGAATCTCTCCCGGAGTTTGAGAGATTTGGACGTGAAAGAGCACCAGTCTTGTCGGGGATTGGGAACCCTTCGCCAGAATGTCCAAAGTTTCAGCGGGATTTCCAAAATGTTGAAAGGAACTCGAAACATGTCAACCTTGGTTTTGAGAATCTCTCCCGGACTTTGAGAGATTTGGACGTGAAAGGGTACCAATCTTGTCGGGGATTGGGAACCCTTCGCGAGAATGTCCAAAGTTTCAGCGGGATTTCCAAAATGTTGAAAGGAACTCGAAACATGTCAACCTTGGTTTTGAGAATCTCTCCCGGAGTTTGAGAGATTTGGACGTGAAAGGGTACCAATCTTGTCGAGGATTGGGAACCCTTCGCGAGAATGACCAAAGTTTCAGCGGGATTTCCAAAATGTTGAAAGGAACTCGAAACATGTCGACCTTGGTTTTGAGAATCTCTCCCGGAGTTTGAGAGATTTGGATGTGAAAGCGTACCAATCTTGTCGGGGATTGGGAACCCTTCGCGAAAATGTCCAGAGTTTCAGCGGGATTTCCAAAATGTTGAAAGGAACTCGAAACATGTTGACCTTGGTTTTGAGAATCTCTCCTGGAGTTTGAGAGATTTGGACGTGAAAGCGTACCAATCTTGTCGGGGATTGGGAACCCTTCGCGAGAATGTCCAAAGTTTCAGCGGGATTTCCAAAATGTTGAAAGGAACTCGAAACATGTCGACCTTGGTTTTGAGAATCTCTCACGGAGTTTGAGAGATTTGGACGTGAAAGGGTACCAGTCTTATCGGGGATTGGGAACCCTTCGCGAGAATGTCCAAAGTTTCAGCGGGATTTCCAAAATGTTGAAAGGAACTTGAAACATGTCAACCTTGGTTTTGAGAATCTCTCCCGGAGTTTGAGAGATTTGGAGGTGAAAGGGTACCAATCTTGTCGGGGATTGGGAACCCTTCGCGAGAATGTCCAAAGTTTCAGCGGGATTTCCAAAATGTTGAAAGGAACTCGAAACATGTCAACCTTGGTTTTGAGAATCTCTGCCGGAGTTTGAGAGATTTGGACGTGAAAGGGTACCAATCTTGTCGGGGATCGGGAACCCTTCGCGAGAATGACCAAAGTTTCAGCGGGATTTCCAAAATGTTGAAAGGAACTTGAAACATGTCGACCTTGGTTTTGAGAATCTCTCCCGGAGTTTGAGAGATTTGGATGTGAAAGCGTACCAATCTTGTCGGGGATTGGGAACCCTTCGCGACAATGTCCAAAGTTTCAGCGGGATTTCCAAAATGTTGAAAGGAACTCGAAAGATGTTGACCTTGGTTTTGAGAATCTCTCCCGGAGTTTGAGAGATTTGGACGTGAAAGGGTACCAATCTTGTCGGGGATTGGGAACCCTTCGCGAGAATGTCCAAAGTTTCAGCGGGATTTCCAAAATGTTGAAAGGAACTCGAAACATGTCAACCTTGGTTTTGAGAATCTCTCCCGGAGTTTGAGAGATTTGGACGTGAGAGGGTACCAGTCTTGTCGGGGATTGGGAACCCTTCGCGAGAATGGACAAAGTTTCAGCGGGATTTCCAAAATGTTGAAAGGAACTTGAAACATGTCAACCTTGGTTTTGAGAATCTCTCCCGGACTTTGAGAGATTTGGACGTGAAAGGGTACCAATCTTGTCGGGGATTGGGAACCAATCACGAGAATGTCCAAAGTTTCAGCGGGATTTCCAAAATGTTGAAAGGAACTCGAAACATGTCAACCTTGGTTTTGAGAATCTCTCCCGGAGTTTGAGAGATTTGGACGTGAAAGGGTACCAATCTTGTCGGGGATTGGGAACCCTTCGCCAGAATGTCCAAAGTTTCAGCGGGATTTCCAAAATGTTGAAAGGAACTCGAAACATGTCAACCTTGGTTTTGAGAATCTCTGCCGGAGTTTGAGAGATTTGGACGTGAAAGGGTACCAATCTTGTCGGGGATTGGGAACCCTTTGCGAGAATGTCCAAAGTTTCAGCGGGATTTCCAAAATGTTGAAAGGAACTCGAAACATGTCAACCTTGGTTTTGAGAATCTCTCCCGGAGTTTGAGAGATTTGGACGTGAAAGGGTACCAATCTTGTCGGGGATTGGGAACCCTTCGCGAGAATGTCCAAAGTTTCAGCAAGATTTCCAAAATGTTGAAAGGAACTCGAAACATGTCAACCTTGGTTTTGAGAATCTCTCCCGGAGTTTGAGAGATTTGGACGTGAAAGGGCACCAGTCTTGTCGGGGATTGGGAACCCTTCGCCAGAATGTCCAAAGTTTCAGCGGGATTTCCAAAATGTTGAAAGGAACTCGAAACATGTCGACCTTGGTTTTGAGAATCTCTCCCGGAGTTTGAGAGATTTGGACGTGAAAGGGTACCAATCTTGTCGGGGATTGGGAACCCTTCGCCAGAATGTCCAAAGTTTCAGCGGGATTTCCAAAATGTTGAAAGGAACTCGAAACATGTCAACCTTGGTTTTGAGAATCTCTCCCGGAGTTTGAGAGATTTGGACGTGAAAGGGCACCAATCTTGTCGGGGATTGGGAACCCTTCGCGAGAATGTCCAAAGTTTCAGCGGGATTTCCAAAATGTTGAAAGGAACTCGAAGCATGTCAACCTTGGTTTTGAGAATCTCTCCCGGAGTTTGAGAGATTTGGACGTGAAAGGGCACCAGTCTTGTCGGGGATTGGGAACCCTTCGCGAGAATGTCCAAAGTTACAGGGGGATTTCCAAAATGTTGAAAGGAACTCGAAACATGTCAACCTTGGATTTGAGAATCTCTCCCGGAGTTTGAGAGATTTGGACGTGAAAGGGTACCAATCTTGTCGGGGATTGGGAACCCTTCGCCAGAATGTCCAAAGTTTCAGCGGGATTTCCAAAATGTTGAAAGGAACTCGAAACATGTCAACCTTGGTTTTGAGAATCTCTCCCGGAGTTTGAGAGATTTGGACGTGAAAGGGTACCAATCTTGTCAGGGACTGGGAACCCTTCGCGAGAATGTCCAAAGTTTCAGCGGGATTTCCAAAATGTTGAAAGGAACTGGAAACATGTCAACCTTGGTTTTGAAAATCTCTCCCGGAGTTTGAGAGATTTGGACTTGAAAGGGTACCAGTCTTGCCGGGGATTGGGAACCTTTCGCGAGAATGTCCCAAGTTTCAGCGGGATTTCCAAAATGTTGAAAGGAACTCGAAACATGTCAACCTTGGTTTTGAGAATCTCTCCCGGAGTTTGAGAGATTTGGACGTGAAAGGGTACCAATCTTGTAGGGGATCGGGAACCCTTCGCCAGAATGTCCAAAGTTTCAGCGGGATTTCCAAAATGTTGAAAGGAACTCGAAACATGTCAAGCTTGGTTTTGAGAATCTCTCCCGGAGTTTGAGAGATTTGGACGTGAAAGGGTACCAGTCTTGTCGGTGATTGGGAACCCTTCGCGAGAATGGACAAAGTTTCAGCGGGATTTCCAAAATGTCGAAAGGAACTCGAAACATGTCAACCTTGGTTTTGAGAATCTCTGCCGGAGTTTGAGAGATTTGGACGTGAAAGGGTACCAATCTTGTCGGGCATCGGGAACCCTTCGCGACAATGTCCAAAGTTTCAGCGGGATTTCCAAAATGTTGAAAGGAACTCGAAACATGTCGACCTTGGTTTTGAGAATCTCTCCCGGAGTTTGAGAGATTTGGACGTGAAAGCGTACCAATCTTGTCGGGGATTGGGAACCCTTCGCGAGAATGTCCAAAGTTTCAGCGGGATTTCCAAAATGTTGAAAGGAACTGGAAACCTGTCAACCTTGGTTTTGAGAATCTCTCCCGGAGTTTGAGAGATTTGGACGTGAAAGGGCACCAGTCTTGTCGGGGATTGGGAACCCTTCGCGAGAATGTCCAAAGTTTCAGCGGGATTTCCAAAATGTTGAAAGGAACTCGAAACATGTCAACCTTGGTTTTGAGAATCTCTCCCGGACCTTGAGAGATTTGGACGTGAAAGGGTACCAATCTTGTCGGGGATTGGGAACCCTTCGCGAGAATGTCCAAAGTTTCAGCGGGATTTCCAAAATGTTGAAAGGAACTCGAAACATGTCACCCTTGGTTTTGAGAATCTCTCCCGGAGTTTGAGAGATTTGGAGGTGAAAGGGTACCAATCTTGTCGGGGATTGGGAACCCTTCGCGAGAATGTCCAAAGTTTCAGCGGGATTTCCAAAATGTTGAAAGGAACTCGAAACATGTCAACCTTGGTTTTGAGAATCTCTGCCGGAGTTTGAGAGATTTGGACGTGAAAGGGTACCAATCTTGTCGGGGATCGGGAACCCTTCGCGACAATGTCCAAAGTTTCAGCGGGATTTCCAAAATGTTGAAAGGAACTCGAAACATGTCGACCTTGGTTTTGAGAATCTCTCCCGGAGTTTGAGAGATTTGGACGTGAAAGCGTACCAATCTTGTCGGGGATTGGGAACCCTTCGCGACAATGTCCAAAGTTTCAGCGGGATTTCCAAAACGTTGAAAGGAACTCGAAACATGTCGACCTTGGTTTTGAGAATCTCTCCCGGAGTTTGAGAGATTTGGACGTGAAAGCGTACCAATCTTGTCGGGGATTGGGAACCCTTCGCGAGAATGACCAAAGTTTCAGCGGGATTTCCAAAATGTTGAAAGGAACTGAAAACCTGTCAACCTTGGTTTTGAGAATCTCTCCCGGAGTTTGAGAGATTTGGACGTGAAAGGGTACCAGTCTTGTCGGGGATTGGGAACCCTTCGCAAGAATGGACAAAGTTTCAGCGGGATTTCCAAAATGTTGAAAGGAACTCGAAACATGTCAACCTTGGTTTTGAGAATCTCTCCCGGAGTTTGAGAGATTTGGACGTGAAAGGGTACCAATCTTGTCGGGGATTGGGAACCCTTCGCGAGAATGTCCAAAGTTTCAGCGGGATTTCCAAAATGTTGAAAGGAACTCGAACCATGTCAACCTTGGTTTTGAGAATCTCTCCCGGAGTTTGAGAGATTTGGACGTGAAAGGGTACCAATCTTGTCGGGGATTGGGAACCCTTCGTGAGAATGTCCAAAGTTTCAGCGGGATTTCCAAAATGTTGAAAGGAACTCGAAACATGTCAACCTTGGTTTTGAGAATCTCTCCCGGAGTTTGAGAGATTTGGACGTGAAAGGGTACCAATCTTGTCGGGGATCGGGAACCCTTCGCGACAATGTCCAAAGTTTCAGCGGGATTTCCAAAATGTTGAAAGGAACTCGAAACATGTCGACCTTGGTTTTGAGAATCTCTCCCGGACTTTGAGAGATTTGGACGTGAAAGCGTACCAATCTTGTCGGGGATTGGGAACCCTTCGCGACAATGTCCAAAGTTTCAGCGGGATTTCCAAAATGTTGAAAGGAACTCGAAACATGTCGACCTTGGTTTTGAGAATCTCTCCCGGAGTTTGAGAGATTTGGACGTGAAAGCGTACCAATCTTGTCGGGGATTGGGAACCCTTCGCGAGAATGACCAAAGTTTCAGCGGGATTTCCAAAATGTTGAAAGGAACTGAAAACCTGTCAACCTTGGTTTTGAGAATCTCTGCCGGAGTTTGAGAGATTTGGACGTGAAAGGGTACCAATCTTGTCGCTGACTGGGAACCCTTCGCGAGAATGTCCAAAGTTTCAGCGGGATTTCCAAAATGTTGAAAGGAACTCGAAACATGTCAACCTTGGTTTTGAGAATCTCTCCCGGAGTTTGAGAGATTTGGACGTGAAAGGGTACCAATCTTGTCGGGGATCGGGAACCCTTCGCGACAATGTCCAAAGTTTCAGCGGGATTTCCAAAATGTTGAAAGGAACTGGAAACATGTCAAGCTTGGTTTTGAGAATCTCTCCCGGACTTTGAGAGATTTGGATGTGAAAGGGTACCAATCTTGTCGGGGATTGGGAACCCTTCGCGAGAATGTCCAAAGTTTCAGCGGGATTTCCAAAATGTTGAAAGGAACTCGAACCATGTCAACCTTGGTTTTGAGAATCTCTCCCGGACTTTGAGAGATTTGGCGTGAAAGGGTACCAATCTTGTCGGGGATTGGGAACCCTTCGCGAGAATGTCCAAAGTTTCAGCGGGATTTCCAAAATGTCGAAAGGAACTCGAAACATGTCGACCTTGGTTTTGAGAATCTCTCCCGGAGTTTGAGAGATTTGGACGTGAAAGCGTACCAATCTTGTCGGGGATTGGGAACCCTTCGCGAGAATGTCCAAAGTTTCAGCGGGAATTCCAAAATGTTGAAAGGAACTGGAAACCTGTCAACCTTGGTTTTGAGAATCTCTCCCGGAGTTTGAGAGATTTGGACGTGAAAGGGCACCAGTCTTGTCGGGGATTGGGAACCCTTCGCGAGAATGGACAAAGTTTCAGCAGGATTTCCAAAATGTTGAAAGGAACTCGA
Organism: Streptopelia decaocto; assembly: GCF_964273445.1. Lineage (NCBI taxonomy): Eukaryota > Metazoa > Chordata > Aves > Columbiformes > Columbidae > Streptopelia > Streptopelia decaocto. Next base: position 221,186 of record NW_028115479.1, on the reverse strand, counting down.
AACATGTCAACCTTGGTTTTGAGAATCTCTCCCGGAGTTTGACAGATTTGGACGTGAAAGGGTACCAGTCTTGTCGGGGATTGGGAACCCTTCGCCAGAATGTCCAAAGTTTCAGCGGGATTTCCAAAATGTTGAAAGGAATTCGAAACATGTCAACCTTGGTTTTGAGAATCTCTCCCGGACTTTGAGAGATTTCGACGTGAAAGGGTACCAATCTTGTCGGGATTGGGAACCCTTCGCGACAATGTCCAAAGTTTCAGGGGGATTTCCAAAATGTTGAAAGGAACTCAAAACATGTTAACCTTGGTTTTGAGAATCTCTCACGGAGTTTGAGAGATTTGGACGTGAAAGGGTACCAATCTTGTCGGGGATTGGGAACCCTTCGCAAGAATGTCCAAAATTTCAGCGGGATTTCCAAAATGTTGAAAGGAACTCGAAACATGTCAACCTTGGTTTTGAGAATCTCTCCTGGAGTTTGAGAGATTTGGACGTGAAAGGGTACCACTCTTGTCGGGGACTGGGAACCCTTCGCCAGAATGTCCAAAGTTTCAGCGGGATTTCCAAAATGTTGAAAGGAACTCGAAACATGTCAACCTTGGTTTTGAGAATCTCTCCCGGAGTTTGAGAGATTTGGACGTGAAAGGGTACCAATCTTGTCGGGGATTGGGAACCCTTCGCGAGAATGTCCAAAGTTTCAGCGGGATTTCCAAAATGTTGAAAGGAACTCGAAACATGTCAACCTTGGTTTTGAGAATCTCTCCCGGAGTTTGAGAGATTTGGACGTGAAAGGGTACCAGTCTTGTCGGGGATTGGGAACCCTTCGCCAGTATGTCCAAAGTTTCAGCGGGATTTCCAAAATGTTGAAAGGAACTCGAAACATGTCAACCTTGGTTTTGAGAATCTCTCCCGGACTTTGAGAGATTTGGACGTGAAAGGGCACCAGTCTTGTCGGGGATTGGGAACCCTTCGCCAGAATGTCCAAAGTTTCAGCGGGATTTCCAAAATGTTGAAAGGAACTCGAAACATGTCAACCTTGGTTTTGAGAATCTCTCCCGGACTTTGAGAGATTTGGACGTGAAAGGGTACCAATCTTGTCGGGGATTGGGAACCCTTCGCGAGAATGTCCAAAGTTTCAGCGGGATTTCCAAAATGTTGAAAGGAACTCGAAACATGTCAACCTTGGTTTTGAGAATCTCTCCCGGAGTTTGAGAGATTTGGACGTGAAAGGGTACCAATCTTGTCGAGGATCGGGAACCCTTCGCGAGAATGACCAAAGTTTCAGCGGGATTTCCAAAATGTTGAAAGGAACTCGAAACATGTCGACCTTGGTTTTGAGAATCTCTCCCGGAGTTTGAGAGATTTGGATGTGAAAGCGTACCAATCTTGTCGGGGATTGGGAACCCTTCGCGAAAATGTCCAGAGTTTCAGCGGGATTTCCAAAATGTTGAAAGGAACTCGAAACATGTTGACCTTGGTTTTGAGAATCTCTCCCGGAGTTTGAGAGATTTGGACGTGAAAGCGTACCAATCTTGTCGGGGATTGGGAACCCTTTGCGAGAATGTCCAAAGTTTCAGCGGGATTTCCAAAATGTTGAAAGGAACTCGAAACATGTCAACCTTGGTTTTGAGAATCTCTCCCGGAGTTTGAGAGATTTGGACGTGAAAGGGTACCAGTCTTGTCGGGGATTGGGAACCCTTCGCGAGAATGGACAAAGTTTCAGCGGGATTTCCAAAATGTTGAAAGGAACTTGAAACATGTCAACCTTGGTTTTGAGAATCTCTCCCGGAGTTTGAGAGATTTGGAGGTGAAAGGGTACCAATCTTGTCGGGGATTGGGAACCCTTCCCGAGAATGTCCAAAGTTTCAGCGGGATTTCCAAAATGTTGAAAGGAACTCGAAACATGTCAACCTTGGTTTTGAGAATCTCTGCCGGAGTTTGAGAGATTTGGACGTGAAAGGGTACCAATCTTGTCGGGGATCGGGAACCCTTCGCGAGAATGACCAAAGTTTCAGCGGGATTTCCAAAATGTTGAAAGGAACTCGAAACATGTCGACCTTGGTTTTGAGAATCTCTCCCGGAGTTTGAGAGATTTGGATGTGAAAGCGTACCAATCTTGTCGGGGATTGGGAACCCTTCGCGACATTGTCCAAAGTTTCAGCGGGATTTCCAAAATGTTGAAAGGAACTCGAAACATGTTGACCTTGGTTTTGAGAATCTCTCCCGGAGTTTGAGAGATTTGGACGTGAAAGGGTACCAATCTTGTCGGGGATTGGGAACCCTTCGCGAGAATGTCCAAAGTTTCAGCGGGATTTCCAAAATGTTGAAAGGAACTCGAAACATGTCAACCTTGGTTTTGAGAATCTCTCCCGGAGTTTGAGAGATTTGGACGTGAGAGGGTACCAATCTTGTCGGGGATTGGGAACCCTTCGCGAGAATGGACAAAGTTTCAGCGGGATTTCCAAAATGTTGAAAGGAACTTGAAACATGTCAACCTTGGTTTTGAGAATCTCTCCCGGACTTTGAGAGATTTGGACGTGAAAGGGTACCAATCTTGTCGGGGATTGGGAACCCTTCGCCAGAATGTCCAAAGTTTCAGCGGGATTTCCAAAATGTTGAAAGGAACTCGAAACATGTCAACCTTGGTTTTGAGAATCTCTCCCGGACTTTGAGAGATTTGGACTTGAAAGGGTACCAATCTTGCCGGGGATTGGGAACCCTTCGCGAGAATGTCCAAAGTTTCAGCGGGATTTCCAAAATGTTGAAAGGAACTCGAACCATGTCAACCTTGGTTTTGAGAATTTCTCCCGGAGTTTGAGAGATTTGGACGTGAAAGGGTACCAATCTTGTCGGGGATTGGGAACCCTTCGCGAGAATGTCCAAAGTTTCAGCGGGATTTCCAAAATGTCGAAAGGAACTCGAAACATGTCGACCTTGGTTTTGAGAATCTCTCCCGGAGTTTGAGAGATTTGGACGTGAAAGGGTACCAATCTTGTCGGGGACTGGGAACCCTTCGCCAGAATGTCCAAAGTTTCAGCGGGATTTCCAAAATGTGGAAAGGAACTCGAAACATGTCAACCTTGGTTTTGAGAATCTCTGCCGGAGTTTGAGAGATTTGGACGTGAAAGGGTACCAGTCTTGTCGTTGATCGGGAACCCTTCGCGACAATGTCCAAAGTTTCAGCGGGATTTCCAAAATGTTGAAAGGAACTGGAAACATGTCAACCTTGGTTTTGAGAATCTCTCCCGGAGTTTGAGAGATTTGGACGTGAAAGGGTACCAATCTTGTCGGGGATTGGGAACCCTTCGCGACAATGTCCAAAGTTTCAGGGGGATTTCCAAAATGTTGAAAGGAACTCGAAACATGTCAACCTTGGTTTTGAGAATCTCTCCCGGAGTTTGAGAGATTTGGACGTGAAAGGGTACCAATCTTGTCGGGGATTGGGAACCCTTCGCGAGAATGTCCAAAGTTTCAGCGGGATTTCCAAAATGTCGAAAGGAACTCGAAACATGTCAGCCTTGGTTTTGAGAATCTCTCCCGGAGTTTGAGAGATTTGGACGTGAAAGGGTACCAATCTTGTCGGGGATTGGGAACCCTTCGCGAGAATGTCCAAAGTTTCAGCGAGATTTCCAAAATGTTGAAAGGAACTGGAAACATGTCAACCTTGGTTTTGAGAATCTCTCCCGGAGTTTGAGAGATTTGGACGTGAAAGGGTACCAATCTTGTCGGGGACTGGGAACCCTTCGCCAGAATGTCCAAAGTTTCAGCGGGATTTCCGAAATGTTGAAAGGAACTCGAAACATGTCAACCTTGGTTTTGAGAATCTCTGCCGGAGTTTGAGAGATTTGGACGTGAAAGGGTACCAATCTTGTCGGGGATTGGGAACCCTTCGCGAGAATGTCCAAAGTTTCAGCAGGATTTCCAAAATGTTGAAAGGAACTCGAAACATGTCAACCTTGGTTTTGAGAATCTCTGCCGGAGTTTGAGAGATTTGGACGTGAAAGGGTACCAATCTTGTCGGGGATCGGGAACCCTTCGCCAGTATGTCCAAAGTTTCAGCGGGATTTCCAAAATGTTGAAAGGAACTCGAAACATGTCAAGGTTGGTTTTGAGAATCTCTCCCGGAGTTTGAGAGATTTGGACGTGAAAGGGTACCAGTCTTGTCGGGGATTGGGAACCCTTCGCCAGAATGTCCAAAGTTTCAGCGGGATTTCCAAAATGTTGAAAGGAACTCGAAACATGTCAACCTTGGTTTTGAGAATCTCTCCCGGAGTTTGAGAGATTTGGACGTGAAAGGGTACCAGTCTTGTCGGGGATTGGGAACCCTTCGCAAGAATGTCCAAAGTTTCAGCGGGATTTCCAAAATGTTGAAAGGAACTGGAAACATGTCAACCTTGGTTTTGAGAATCTCTCCCGGAGTTTGAGAGATTTGGACGTGAAAGGGTACCAATCTTGTCGGGGATTGGGAACCCTTCGCGACAATGTCCAAAGTTTCAGGGGGATTTCCAAAATGTTGAAAGGAACTCGAAACATGTCAACCTTGGTTTTGAGAATCTCTGCCGGAGTTTGAGAGATTTGGACGTGAAAGGGTACCAATCTTGTCGGGGATTGGGAACCCTTCGCGAGAATGTCCAAAGTTTCAGCGGGATTTCCAAAATGTCGAAAGGAACTCGAAACATGTCAGCCTTGGTTTTGAGAATCTCTCCCGGAGTTTGAGAGATTTGGACGTGAAAGGGTACCAATCTTGTCGGGGATTGGGAACCCTTCGCGAGAATGTCCAAAGTTTCAGCGAGATTTCCAAAATGTTGAAAGGAACTGGAAACATGTCAACCTTGGTTTTGAGAATCTCTCCCGGAGTTTGAGAGATTTGGACGTGAAAGGGTACCAATCTTGTCGGGGACTGGGAACCCTTCGCCAGAATGTCCAAAGTTTCAGCGGGATTTCCGAAATGTTGAAAGGAACTCGAAACATGTCAACCTTGGTTTTGAGAATCTCTGCCGGAGTTTGAGAGATTTGGACGTGAAAGGGTACCAATCTTGTCGGGGATTGGGAACCCTTCGCGAGAATGTCCAAAGTTTCAGCAGGATTTCCAAAATGTTGAAAGGAACTCGAAACATGTCAACCTTGGTTTTGAGAATCTCTGCCGGAGTTTGAGAGATTTGGACGTGAAAGGGTACCAATCTTGTCGGGGATCGGGAACCCTTCGCCAGTATGTCCAAAGTTTCAGCGGGATTTCCAAAATGTTGAAAGGAACTCGAAACATGTCAAGGTTGGTTTTGAGAATCTCTCCCGGAGTTTGAGAGATTTGGACGTGAAAGGGTACCAGTCTTGTCGGGGATTGGGAACCCTTCGCCAGAATGTCCAAAGTTTCAGCGGGATTTCCAAAATGTTGAAAGGAACTCGAAACATGTCAACCTTGGTTTTGAGAATCTCTCCCGGAGTTTGAGAGATTTGGACGTGAAAGGGTACCAGTCTTGTCGGGGATTGGGAACCCTTCGCAAGAATGTCCAAAGTTTCAGCGGGATTTCCAAAATGTTGAAAGGAACTCGAAACATGTCAACCTTGGTTTTGAGAATCTCTCCCGGAGTTTGAGAGATTTGGACGTGAAAGGGTACCAATCTTGTCGGGGATTGGGAACCCTTCGCGACAATGTCCAAAGTTTCAGCGGGATTTCCAAAATGTTGAAAGGAACTCGAAACATGTCAACCTTGGTTTTGAGAATCTCTCCCGGACTTTGAGAGATTTTGACGTGAAAGGGTACCAGTCTTGTCGGGGATTGGGAACCCTTCGCGAGAATGTCCAAAGTTTCAGCGGGATTTCCAAAATGTTGAAAGGAACTCGAAACATGTCAACCTTGGTTTTGAGAATCTCTCCCGGACTTTGAGAGATTTGGACGTGAAAGGGTACCAATCTTGTCGGGGATTGGGAACCCTTCGCGAGAATGTCCAAAGTTTCAGCGGGATTTCCAAAATGTTGAAAGGAACTCGAAACATGTCAACCTTGGTTTTGAGAATCTCTCCCGGAGTTTGAGAGATTTGGACGTGAAAGGGTACCAATCTTGTCGGGGATTGGGAACCCTTCGCGAGAATGTCCAAAGTTTCAGCGGGATTTCCAAAATGTTGAAAGGAACTCGAAACATGTCAACCTTGGTTTTGAGAATCTCTGCCGGAGTTTGAGAGATTTGGACGTGAAAGGGTACCAATCTTGTCGGGGATCGGGAACCCTTCGCGACAATGTCCAAAGTTTCAGCGGGATTTCCAAAATGTTGAAAGGAACTCGAAACATGTCGACCTTGGTTTTGAGAATCTCTCCCGGACTTTGAGAGATTTGGACGTGAAAGGGCACCAATCTTGTCGGGGATTGGGAACCCTTCGCGACAATGTCCAAAGTTTCAGCGGGATTTCCAAAATGTTGAAAGGAACTCGAAACATGTCGACCTTGGTTTTGAGAATCTCTGCCGGAGTTTGAGAGATTTGGACGTGAAAGGGTACCAATCTTGTCGGGGATTGGGAACCCTTCGCGAGAATGACCAAAGTTTCAGCGGGATTTCCAAAATGTTGAAAGGAACTGAAAACCTGTCAACCTTGGTTTTGAGAATCTCTCCCGGAGTTTGAGAGATTTGGACGTGAAAGGGTACCAGTCTTGTCGGGGATTGGGAACCCTTCGCAAGAATGGACAAAGTTTCAGCGGGATTTCCAAAATGTTGAAAGGAACTCGAAACATGTCAACCTTGGTTTTGAGAATCTCTCCCGGACTTTGAGAGATTTGGACGTGAAAGGATACCAATCTTGTCGGGGATTGGGAACCCTTCGCGAGAATGTCCAAAGTTTCAGCGGGATTTCCAAAATGTTGAAAGGAACTCGAACCATGTCAACCTTGGTTTTGAGAATCTCTCCCGGAGTTTGAGAGATTTGGACGTGAAAGGGGACCAATCTTGTCGGGGATTGGGAACCCTTCGTGAGAATGTCCAAAGTTTCAGCGGGATTTCCAAAATGTTGAAAGGAACTCGAAACATGTCAACCTTGGTTTTGAGAATCTGTCCCGGAGTTTGAGAGATTTGGACGTGAAAGGGTACCAATCTTGTCGGGGATCGGGAACCCTTCGCGACAATGTCCAAAGTTTCAGCGGGATTTCCAAAATGTTGAAAGGAACTCGAAACATGTCGACCTTGGTTTTGAGAATCTCTCCCGGAGTTTGAGAGATTTGGACGTGAAAGCGTACCAATCTTGTCGGGGATTGGGAACCCTTCGCGAGAATGTCCAAAGTTTCAGCGGGATTTCCAAAATGTTGAAAGGAACTCGAAACATGTCAACCTTGGTTTTGAGAATCTCTCCCGGAGTTTGAGAGATTTGGACGTGAAAGGGTACCAATCTTGTCGCTGACAGGGAACCCTTCGCGAGAATGTCCAAAGTTTCAGCGGGATTTCCAAAATGTTGAAAGGAACTCGAAACATGTCAACCTTGGTTTTGAGAATCTCTCCCGGAGTTTGAGAGATTTGGACGTGAAAGGGTACCAATCTTGTCGGGGATCGGGAACCCTTCGCGAGAATGTCCAAAGTTTCAGCGGGATTTCCAAAATGTTGAAAGGAACTGGAAACATGTCAACCTTGGTTTTGAGAATCTCTCCCGGACTTTGAGAGATTTGGACGTGAAAGCGTACCAATCTTGTCGGGGATTGGGAACCCTTCGCGAGAATGTCCAAAGTTTCAGCGGGATTTCCAAAATGTTGAAAGGAACTCGAACCATGTCAACCTTGGTTTTGAGAATCTCTCCCGGACTTTGAGAGATTTGGCGTGAAAGGGTACCAATCTTGTCGGGGATTGGGAACCCTTCGCGAGAATGTCCAAAGTTTCAGCGGGATTTCCAAAATGTCGAAAGGAACTCGAAACATGTCGACCTTGGTTTTGAGAATCTCTCCCGGAGTTTGAGAGATTTGGACGTGAAAGCGTACCAATCTTGTCGGGGATTGGGAACCTTTCGCGAGAATGTCCAAAGTTTCAGCGGGAATTCCAAAATGTTGAAAGGAACTGGAAACCTGTCAACCTTGGTTTTGAGAATCTCTCCCGGAGTTTGAGAGATTTGGACGTGAAAGGGCACCAGTCTTGTCGGGGATTGGGAACCCTTCGCGAGAATGGACAAAGTTTCAGCAGGATTTCCAAAATGTTGAAAGGAACTCGAAACATGTCAACCTTGGTTTTGAGAATCTCTCCCGGAGTTTGAGAGATTTGGACGTGAAAGGGTACCAATCTTGTCGGGGATTGGGAACCCTTCGCCAGAATGTCCAAAGTTTCAGCGGGATTTCCAAAATGTTGAAAGGAACTCGAAACATGTCAACCTTGGTTTTGAGAATCTCTCCCGGAGTTTGAGAGATTTGGACTTGAAAGGGTACCAATCTTGTCGGGGATTGGGAACCCTTCGCGAGAATGTCCAAAGTTTCAGCGGGATTTCCAAAATGTTGAAAGGAATTCGAAACATGTCAACCTTGGTTTTGAGAATCTCTCCCGGACTTTGAGAGATTTGGACGTGAAAGGGTACCAATCTTGTCGGGGATTGGGAACCCTTCGCCAGAATGTCCAAAGTTTCAGGGGGATTTCCAAAATGTTGAAAGGAACTCAAAACATGTTAACCTTGGTTTTGAGAATCTCTCACGGAGTTTGAGAGATTTGGACGTGAAAGGGTACCAATCTTGTCGGGGATTGGGAACCCTTCGCAAGAATGTCCAAAATTTCAGCGGGATTTCCAAAATGTTGAAAGGAACTCGAAACATGTCAACCTTGGTTTTGAGAATCTCTCCCGGAGTTTGAGAGATTTGGACGTGAAAGGGTACCACTCTTGTCGGGGACTGGGAACCCTTCGCCAGAATGTCCAAAGTTTCAGCGGGATTTCCAAAATGTCGAAAGGAACTCGAAACATGTCAACCTTGGTTTTGAGAATCTCTCCCGGAGTTTGAGAGATTTGGACGTGAAAGGGTACCAATCTTGTCGGGGATTGGGAACCCTTCGCGAGAATGTCCAAAGTTTCAGCGGGATTTCCAAAATGTTGAAAGGAACTCGAAACCTGTCAACCTTGGTTTTGAGAATCTCTCCCGGAGTTTGAGAGATTTGGACGTGAAAGGGTACCAGTCTTGTCGGGGATTGGGAACCCTTCGCCAGTAGGTCCAAAGTTTCAGCGGGATTTCCAAAATGTTGAAAGGAACTCGAAACATGTCAACCTTGGTTTTGAGAATCTCTCCCGGAGTTTGAGAGATTTGGACGTGAAAGGGCACCAGTCTTGTCGGGGATTGGGAACCCTTCGTGAGAATGTCCAAAGTTTCAGCGGGATTTCCAAAATGTTGAAAGGAACTCGAAACCTGTCAACCTTGGTTTTGAGAATCTCTCCCGGAGTTTGAGAGATTTGGACGTGAAAGGGCACCAGTCTTGTCGGGGATTGGGAACCCTTCGCCAGAATGTCCAAAGTTTCAGCGGGATTTCCAAAATGTTGAAAGGAACTCGAAACATGTCAACCTTGGTTTTGAGAATCTCTCCCGGACTTTGAGAGATTTGGACGTGAAAGGGTACCAATCTTGTCGGGGATTGGGAACCCTTCGCGAGAATGTCCAAAGTTTCAGCGGGATTTCCAAAATGTTGAAAGGAACTCAAAACATGTCAACCTTGGTTTTGAGAATCTCTCCCGGAGTTTGAGAGATTTGGACGTGAAAGGGTACCAATCTTGTCGAGGATCGGGAACCCTTCGCGAGAATGACCAAAGTTTCAGCGGGATTTCCAAAATGTTGAAAGGAACTCGAAACATGTCGACCTTGGTTTTGAGAATCTCTCCCGGAGTTTGAGAGATTTGGATGTGAAAGCGTACCAATCTTGTCGGGGATTGGGAACCCTTCGCGAAAATGTCCAGAGTTTCAGCGGGATTTCCAAAATGTTGAAAGGAACTCGAAACACGTTGACCTTGGTTTTGAGAATCTCTCCTGGAGTTTGAGAGATTTGGACGTGAAAGCGTACCAATCTGGTCGGGGATTGGGAACCCTTTGCGAGAATGTCCAAAGTTTCAGCGGGATTTCCAAAATGTTGAAAGGAACTCGAAACATGTCAACCTTGGTTTTGAGAATCTCTCCCGGAGTTTGAGAGATTTGGACGTGAAAGGGTACCAGTCTTGTCGGGGATTGGGAACCCTTCGCGACAATGTCCAAAGTTTCAGCGGGATTTCCAAAATGTTGAAAGGAACTTGAAACATGTCAACCTTGGTTTTGAGAATCTCTCCCGGAGTTTGAGAGATTTGGACGTGAAAGGGTACCAATCTTGTCGGGGATTGGGAACCCTTCGCGAGAATGTCCAAAGTTTCAGCGGGATTTCCAAAATGTTGAAAGGAACTCGAAACATGTCAACCTTGGTTTTGAGAATCTCTGCCGGAGTTTGAGAGATTTGGACGTGAAAGGGTACCAATCTTGTCGGGGATCGGGAACCCTTCGCGAGAATGACCAAAGTTTCAGCGGGATTTCCAAAATGTTGAAAGGAACTTGAAACATGTCGACCTTGGTTTTGAGAATCTCTCCCGGAGTTTGAGAGATTTGGATGTGAAAGCGTACCAATCTTGTCGGGGATTGGGAACCCTTCGCGACAATGTCCAAAGTTTCAGCGGGATTTCCAAAATGTTGAAAGGAACTCGAAACATGTTGACCTTGGTTTTGAGAATCTCTCCCGGAGTTTGAGAGATTTGGACGTGAAAGGGTACCAATCTTGTCGGGGATTGGGAACCCTTCGCGAGAATGTCCAAAGTTTCAGCGGGATTTCCAAAATGTTGAAAGGAACTCGAAACATGTCAACCTTGGTTTTGAGAATCTCTCCCGGAGTTTGAGAGATTTGGACGTGAGAGGGTACCAGTCTTGTCGGGGATTGGGAACCCTTCGCGAGAATGGACAAAGTTTCAGCGGGATTTCCAAAATGTTGAAAGGAACTTGAAACATGTCAACCTTGGTTTTGAGAATCTCTCCGGACTTTGAGAGATTTGGACGTGAAAGGGTACCAATCTTGTCGGGGATTGGGAACCCTTCGCCAGAATGTCCAAAGTTTCAGCGGGATTTCCAAAATGTTGAAAGGAACTCGAAACATGTCAACCTTGGTTTTGAGAATCTCTCCCGGACTTTGAGAGATTTGGACTTGAAAGGGTACCAGTCTTGCCGGGGATTGGGAACCCTTCGCGAGAATGTCCAAAGTTTCAGCGGGATTTCCAAAATGTTGAAAGGAACTCGAACCATGTCAACCTTGGTTTTGAGAATTTCTCCCGGAGTTTGAGAGATTTGGACGTGAAAGGGTACCAATCTTGTCGGGGATTGGGAACCCTTCGCCAGAATGTCCAAAGTTTCAGCGGGATTTCCAAAATGTTGAAAGGAACTCGAAACATGTCGACCTTGGTTTTGAGAATCTCTCCCGGAGTTTGAGAGATTTGGACGTGAAAGGGTACCAATCTTGTCGGGGACTGGGAACCCTTCGCCAGAATGTCCAAAGTTTCAGCGGGATTTCCAAAATGTGGAAAGGAACTCGAAACATGTCAACCTTGGTTTTGAGAATCTCTGCCGGAGTTTGAGAGATTTGGACGTGAAAGGGTACCAATCTTGTCGTTGATCGGGAACCCTTCGCGACAATGTCCAAAGTTTCAGCGGGATTTCCAAAATGTTGAAAGGAACTGGAAACATGTCAACCTTGGTTTTGAGAATCTCTCCCGGAGTTTGAGAGATTTGGACGTGAAAGGGTACCAATCTTGTCGGGGATTGGGAACCCTTCGCGACAATGTCCAAAGTTTCAGGGGGATTTCCAAAATGTTGAAAGGAACTCGAAACATGTCAACCTTGGTTTTGAGAATCTCTCCCGGAGTTTGAGAGATTTGGACGTGAAAGGGTACCAATCTTGTCGGGGATTGGGAACCCTTCGCGAGAATGTCCAAAGTTTCAGCGGGATTTCCAAAATGTCGAAAGGAACTCGAAACATGTCAGCCTTGGTTTTGAGAATCTCTCCCGGAGTTTGAGAGATTTGGACGTGAAAGGGTACCAATCTTGTCGGGGATTGGGAACCCTTCGCGAGAATGTCCAAAGTTTCAGCGAGATTTCCAAAATGTTGAAAGGAACTGGAAACATGTCAACCTTGGTTTTGAGAATCTCTCCCGGAGTTTGAGAGATTTGGACGTGAAAGGGTACCAATCTTGTCGGGGACTGGGAACCCTTCGCCAGAATGTCCAAAGTTTCAGCGGGATTTCCAAAATGTTGAAAGGAACTCGAAACATGTCAACCTTGGTTTTGAGAATCTCTGCCGGAGTTTGAGAGATTTGGACGTGAAAGGGTACCAATCTTGTCGGGGATTGGGAACCCTTCGCGAGAATGTCCAAAGTTTCAGCAGGATTTCCAAAATGTTGAAAGGAACTCGAAACATGTCAACCTTGGTTTTGAGAATCTCTGCCGGAGTTTGAGAGATTTGGACGTGAAAGGGTACCAATCTTGTCGGGGATCGGGAACCCTTCGCCAGTATGTCCAAAGTTTCAGCGGGATTTCCAAAATGTTGAAAGGAACTCGAAACATGTCAAGGTTGGTTTTGAGAATCTCTCCCGGAGTTTGAGAGATTTGGACGTGAAAGGGTACCAGTCTTGTCGGGGATTGGGAACCCTTCGCCAGAATGTCCAAAGTTTCAGCGGGATTTCCAAAATGTTGAAAGGAACTCGAAACATGTCAACCTTGGTTTTGAGAATCTCTCCCGGAGTTTGAGAGATTTGGACGTGAAAGGGTACCAGTCTTGTCGGGGATTGGGAACCCTTCGCAAGAATGTCCAAAGTTTCAGCGGGATTTCCAAAATGTTGAAAGGAACTCGAAACATGTCAACCTTGGTTTTGAGAATCTCTCCCGGAGTTTGAGAGATTTGGACGTGAAAGGGTACCAGTCTTGTCGGGGATTGGGAACCCTTCGCGACAATGTCCAAAGTTTCAGCGGGATTTCCAAAATGTTGAAAGGAACTCGAAACATGTCAACCTTGGTTTTGAGAATCTCTCCCGGACTTTGAGAGATTTTGACGTGAAAGGGTACCAGTCTTGTCGGGGATTGGGAACCCTTCGCGAGAATGTCCAAAGTTTCAGCGGGATTTCCAAAATGTTTAAAGGAACTCGAAACATGTCAACCTTGGTTTTGAGAATCTCTCCCGGACTTTGAGAGATTTGGACGTGAAAGGGTACCAACCTTGTCGGGGATTGGGAACCCTTCGCGAGAATGTCCAAAGTTTCAGCGGGATTTCCAAAATGTTGAAAGGAACTCGAAACATGTCAACCTTGGTTTTGAGAATCTCTCCCGGAGTTTGAGAGATTTGGACGTGAAAGGGTACCAATCTTGTCGGGGATTGGGAACCCTTCGCGAGAATGCCCAAAGTTTCAGCGGGATTTCCAAAATGTTAAAGGAACTCGAAACATGTCAACCTTGGTTTTGAGAATCTCTCCCGGAGTTTGAGAGATTTGGACGTGAAAGGGCACCAGTCTTGTCGGGGATTGGGAACCCTTCGCGAGAATGTCCAAAGTTTCAGCGGGATTTCCAAAATGTTGAAAGGAACTGGAAACATGTCAACCTTGGTTTTGAGAATCTCTCCTGGAGTTTGAGAGATTTGGACGTGAAAGGGTACCAGTCTTGTCGGGGATTGGGAACCCTTCGCAAGAATGTCCAAAGTTTCAGCGAGATTTCCAAAATGTTGAAAGGAACTTGAAACATGTCACCCTTGGTTTTGAGAATCTCTCCCGGAGTTTGAGAGATTTGGACGTGAAAGGGTACCAGTCTTGTCGGGGATTGGGAACCCTTCGCCAGAATGTCCAAAGTTTCAGCGGGATTTCCAAAATGTTGAAAGGAACTCGAAACATGTCAACCTTGGTTTCGAGAATCTCTCCCGGACTTTGAGAGATTTGGACGTGAAAGGGTACCAATCTTGTCGGGGATTGGGAACCCTTCGCGAGAATGTCCAAAGTTTCAGCGGGATTTCCAAAATGTTGAAAGGAACTCGAAACATGTCAACCTTGCTTTTGAGAATCTCTCCCGGAGTTTGAGAGATTTGGACGTGAAAGGGTACCAATCTTGTCGGGGATTGGGAACCCTTCGCGAGAATGTCCAAAGTTTCAGCGGGATTTCCAAAATGTTGAAAGGAACTCGAAACATGTCAACCTCGGTTTTGAGAATCTCTCCCGGAGTTTGAGAGATTTGGACGTGAAAGGGTACCAATCTTGTCGGGGATTGGGAACCCTTCGCGAGAATGTCCAAAGTTTCAGCGGGATTTCCAAAATGTTGAAAGGAACTCGAAACATGTCAACCTTGGTTTTGAGAATCTCTCCCGGAGTTTGAGAGATTTGGACTTGAAAGGGGACCAGTCTTGCAGGAGATTGGGAACCTTTCGCGAGAATGTCCAAAGTTTCAGCGGGATTTCCAAAATGTTGAAAGGAACTCGAACCATGTCAACCTTGGTTTTGAGAATCTCTCCCGGACTTTGAGAGATTTGGACATGAAAGGGTACCAGTCTTGTCGGGGATTGGGAACCCTTCGCCAGAATGTCCAAAGTTTCAGCGGGATTTCCAAAATGTTGAAAGGAACTCGAAACATGTCAACCTTGGTTTTGAGAATCTCTCCCGGAGTTTGAGAGATTTGGACGTGAAAGGCTACCAATCTTGTTGGGGATTGGGAACCCTTCGCGAGAATGTCCAAAGTTTCAGCGGGATTTCCAAAATGTTGAAAGGAACTCGAAACATGTCAACCTTGGTTTTGAGAATCTCTCCCGGACTTTGAGAGATTTGGACTTGAAAGGGTACCAGTCTTGCCGGGGATTGGGAACCCTTCGCCAGAATGTCCAAAGTTTCAGCGGGATTTCCAAAATGTTGAAAGGAACTCGAAACATGTCAACCTTGCTTTTGAGAATCTCTCCCGGAGTTTGAGAGATTTGGACGTGAAAGGGCACCAGTCTTGTCGGGGATTGGGAACCCTTTGCGAGAATGTCCAAAGTTTCAGCAGGATTTCCAACATGTTGAAAGGAACTCGAAACATGTCAAGCTTGGTTTTGAGAATCTCTCCCGGACTTTGAGAGATTTGGACGTGAAAGGGTACCAGTCTTGTCGGGAATTGGGAACCCTTCGCGAGAATGTCCAAAGTTTCAGCGGGATTTCCAAAATGTTGAAAGGAACTCGAAACATGTCAACCTTGGTTTTGAGAATCTCTCCCGGAGTTTGAGAGATTTGGACTTGAAAGGGTACCAGTCTTGCCGGGGATTGGGAACCCTTTGCGAGAATGTCCAAAGTTTCAGCGGGATTTCCAAAATGTTGAAAGGAACTCGAAACATGTCAAGCTTGCTTTTGAGAATCTCTCCCGGAGTTTGAGAGATTTGGACGTGAAAGGGCACCAGTCTTGTCGGGGATTGGGAACCCTTTGCGAGAATGTCCAAAGTTTCAGCGGGATTTCCAAAATGTTGAAAGGAACTCGAAACATGTCAAACTTGGTTTTGAGAATCTCTCCCGGACTTTGAGAGATTTGGACGTGAAAGGGTACCAATCTTGTCGGGGATTGGGAACCCTTCGCGAGAATGTCCAAAGTTTCAGCGGGATTTCCAAAATGTTGAAAGGAACTCGAAACATGTCAACCTTGGTTTTGAGAATCTCTCCCGGAGTTTGAGAGATTTGGACGTGAAAGGGTACCAATCTTGTCGGGGATTGGGAACCCTTCGCGAGAATGTCCAAAGTTTCAGCGGGATTTCCAAAATGTTGAAAGGAACTCGAAACATGTCAACCTTGGTTTTGAGAATCTCTCCCGGAGTTTGAGAGATTTGGACTTGAAAGGGGACCAGTCTTGCCGGGGATTGGGAACCTTTCGAGAGAATGTCCAAAGTTTCAGCGGGATTTCCAAAATGTTGAAAGGAACTCGAACCATGTCAACCTTGGTTTTGAGAATCTCTCCCGGACTTTGAGAGATTTGGACGTGAAAGGGTACCAGTCTTGTCGGGGATTGGGAACCCTTCGCGAAAATGTCCAGAGTTTCAGCGGGATTTCCAAAATGTTGAAAGGAACTCGAAACATGTCACCCTTGGCTTTGAGAATCTCTCCCGGAGTTTGAGAGATTTGGACGTGAAAGGGTACCAGTCTTGTCGGGGATTGGGAACCCTTCGCCAGAATGTCCAAAGTTTCAGCGGGATTTCCAAAATGTTGAAAGGAACTCGAAACATGTCACCCTTGGTTTTGAGAATCTCTCCCGGAGTTTGAGAGATTTGGACGTGAAAGGGTACCAGTCTTGTCGGGGATTGGGAACCCTTCGCCAGAATGTCCAAAATTTCAGCGGGATTTCCAAAATGTTGAAAGGAACTCGAAACATGTCAACCTTGGTTTTGAGAATCTGTCCCGGACTTTGAGAGATTTGGACGTGAAAGGGTACCAATCTTGTCGGGGTTGGGAACCCTTCACCAGAATGTCCAAAGTTTCAGCGGGATTTCCAAAATGTTGAAAGGAACTCGAAACATGTCAACCTTGGTTTTGAGAATCTCTCCCGGACTTTGAGAGATTTGGACGTGAAAGGGTACCAGTCTTGTCGGGGATTGGGAACCCTTCACCAGAATGTCCAAAGTTTCAGCGGGATTTCCAAAATGTTGAAAGGAACTCGAAACATGTCACCCTTGGTTTTGAGAATCTCTCCCGGAGTTTGAGAGATTTGGACGTGAAAGGGTACCAGTCTTGTCGGGGATTGGGAACCCTTCGCCAGAATGTCCAAAGTTTCAGCGGGATTTCCAAAATGTTGAAAGGAACTCGAAACATGTCAACCTTGGTTTTGAGAATCTCTCCCGGACTTTGAGAGATTTGGACATGAAAGGGCACCAGTCTATTCGGGGATTGGGAACCCTTCGCGAGAATGTCCAAAGTTTCAGCGGGATTTCCAAAATGTTGAAAGGAACTCGAAACATGTCAACCTCGGTTTTCAGAATCTCTCCCGGAGTTTGAGAGGTTTGGACGTGAAAGGGTACCAATCTTGTCGGGGATTGGGAACCCTTCGCCAGAATGTCCAAAGTTTCAGCGGGATTTCCAAAATGTTGAAAGGAACTCGAAACATGTCACCCTTGGTTTTGAGAATCTCTCCCGGAGTTTGAGAGATTTGGACGTGAAAGGGTACCAATCTTGTCGGGGATTGGGAACCCTTCGCCAGAATGTCCAAAGTTTCAGCGGGATTTCCAAAATGTTGAAAGGAACTCGAAACATTTCACCCTTGGTTTTGAGAATCTCTCCTAGAGTTTGAGAGATTTGGACGTGAAAGGGTACCAGTCTTGTCGGGGATTGGGAACCCTTCGCCAGAATGTCCAAAATTTCAGCGGGATTTCCAAAATGTTGAAAGGAACTCGAAACATGTCAACCTTGGTTTTGAGAATCTCTCCCGGAGTTTGAGAGATTTGGACGTGAAAGGGTACCAATCTTGTCGGGGATTGGGAACCCTTCACCAGAATGTCCAAAGTTTCAGCGGGATTTCCAAAATGTTGAAAGGAACTCGAAACATGTCAACCTTGGTTTTGAGAATCTCTCCCGGACTTTGAGAGATTTGGACGTGAAAGGGTACCAGTCTTGTCGGGGATTGGGAACCCTTCGCGAGAATGTCCAAAGTTTCAGCGGGATTTCCAAAATGTTGAGAGGAACTCGAAACATGTCAACCTTGGTTTTGAGAATCTCTCCCGGAGTTTGAGAGATTTGGACGTGAAAGGGTACCAATCTTCTCGGGGATTGGGAACCCTTCGCCAGAATGTCCAAAGTTTCAGCGGGATTTCCAAAATGTTGAAAGGAACTCGAAACATGTCAAGTTTGGTTTTGAGAATCTCTCCCGGAGTTTGAGAGATTTGGACGTGAAAGGGTACCAATCTTGTCGGGGATTGGGAACCCTTCGCGAGAATGTCCAAAGTTTCAGCGGGATTTCCAAAATGTTGAAAGGAACTCGAAACATGTCAACCTTGGTTTTGAGAATCTCTGCCGGAGTTTGAGAGATTTGGACGTGAAAGGGTACCAATCTTGTCGGGGATTGGGAACCCTTCGCGACAATGTCCAAAGTTTCAGGGGGATTTCCAAAATGTTGAAAGGAACTCGAAACATGTCAACCTTGGTTTTCAGAATCTCTCCCGGAGTTTGAGAGATTTGGACGTGAAAGGGTACCAATCTTGTCGGGGATTGGGAACCCTTCGCGAGAATGTCCAAAGTTTCAGCGGGATTTCCAAAATGTTGAAAGGAACTCGAAACATGTCAACCTTGGTTTTGAGAATCTCTCCCGGAGTTTGAGAGATTTGGACTTGAAAGGGGACCAGTCTTGCCGGGGATTGGGAACCTTTCGAGAGAATGTCCAAAGTTTCAGCGGGATTTCCAAAATGTTGAAAGGAACTCGAACCATGTCAACCTTGGTTTTGAGAATCTCTCCCGGACTTTGAGAGATTTGGACGTGAAAGGGTACCAGTCTTGTCGGGGATTGGGAAC
Organism: Streptopelia decaocto; assembly: GCF_964273445.1. Classification (NCBI taxonomy): domain Eukaryota; kingdom Metazoa; phylum Chordata; class Aves; order Columbiformes; family Columbidae; genus Streptopelia; species Streptopelia decaocto. Next base: position 202,707 of record NW_028115479.1, on the reverse strand, counting down.
CCTTCGCGAAAATGTCCAGAGTTTCAGCGGGATTTCCAAAATGTTGAAAGGAACTCGAAACATGTCACCCTTGGCTTTGAGAATCTCTCCCGGAGTTTGAGAGATTTGGACGTGAAAGGGTACCAGTCTTGTCGGGGATTGGGAACCCTTCGCCAGAATGTCCAAAGTTTCAGCGGGATTTCCAAAATGTTGAAAGGAACTCGAAACATGTCACCCTTGGTTTTGAGAATCTCTCCCGGAGTTTGAGAGATTTGGACGTGAAAGGGTACCAGTCTTGTCGGGGATTGGGAACCCTTCGCCAGAATGTCCAAAATTTCAGCGGGATTTCCAAAATGTTGAAAGGAACTCGAAACATGTCAACCTTGGTTTTGAGAATCTGTCCCGGACTTTGAGAGATTTGGACGTGAAAGGGTACCAATCTTGTCGGGGTTGGGAACCCTTCACCAGAATGTCCAAAGTTTCAGCGGGATTTCCAAAATGTTGAAAGGAACTCGAAACATGTCAACCTTGGTTTTGAGAATCTCTCCCGGACTTTGAGAGATTTGGACGTGAAAGGGTACCAGTCTTGTCGGGGATTGGGAACCCTTCACCAGAATGTCCAAAGTTTCAGCGGGATTTCCAAAATGTTGAAAGGAACTCGAAACATGTCACCCTTGGTTTTGAGAATCTCTCCCGGAGTTTGAGAGATTTGGACGTGAAAGGGTACCAGTCTTGTCGGGGATTGGGAACCCTTCGCCAGAATGTCCAAAGTTTCAGCGGGATTTCCAAAATGTTGAAAGGAACTCGAAACATGTCAACCTTGGTTTTGAGAATCTCTCCCGGACTTTGAGAGATTTGGACATGAAAGGGCACCAGTCTATTCGGGGATTGGGAACCCTTCGCGAGAATGTCCAAAGTTTCAGCGGGATTTCCAAAATGTTGAAAGGAACTCGAAACATGTCAACCTCGGTTTTCAGAATCTCTCCCGGAGTTTGAGAGGTTTGGACGTGAAAGGGTACCAATCTTGTCGGGGATTGGGAACCCTTCGCCAGAATGTCCAAAGTTTCAGCGGGATTTCCAAAATGTTGAAAGGAACTCGAAACATGTCACCCTTGGTTTTGAGAATCTCTCCCGGAGTTTGAGAGATTTGGACGTGAAAGGGTACCAATCTTGTCGGGGATTGGGAACCCTTCGCCAGAATGTCCAAAGTTTCAGCGGGATTTCCAAAATGTTGAAAGGAACTCGAAACATTTCACCCTTGGTTTTGAGAATCTCTCCTAGAGTTTGAGAGATTTGGACGTGAAAGGGTACCAGTCTTGTCGGGGATTGGGAACCCTTCGCCAGAATGTCCAAAATTTCAGCGGGATTTCCAAAATGTTGAAAGGAACTCGAAACATGTCAACCTTGGTTTTGAGAATCTCTCCCGGAGTTTGAGAGATTTGGACGTGAAAGGGTACCAATCTTGTCGGGGATTGGGAACCCTTCACCAGAATGTCCAAAGTTTCAGCGGGATTTCCAAAATGTTGAAAGGAACTCGAAACATGTCAACCTTGGTTTTGAGAATCTCTCCCGGAGTTTGAGAGATTTGGACGTGAAAGGGTACCAGTCTTGTCGGGGATTGGGAACCCTTCGCAAGAATGTCCAAAGTTTCAGCGGGATTTCCAAAATGTTGAAAGGAACTCGAAACATGTCACCCTTGGTTTTGAGAATCTCTCCCGGAGTTTGAGAGATTTGGACGTGAAAGGGTACCAGTCTTGTCGGGGATTGGGAACCCTTCGCGAGAATGTCCAAAGTTTCAGCGGGATTTCCAAAATGTTGAAAGGAACTCGAAACATGTCAACCTTGGTTTTGAGAATCTCTCCCGGAGTTTGAGAGATTGGGACGTGAATGGGTACCAGTCTTGTCGGGGATTGGGAACCCTTCGCCAGAATGTCCAAAGTTTCAGCGGGATTTCCAAAATGTTGAAAGGAACTCGAAACATGTCACCCTTGGTTTTGAGAATCTCTCCCGGAGTTTGAGAGATTTGGACGTGAAAGGGTACCAGTCTTGTCGGGGATTGGGAACCCTTCGCCAGAATGTCCAAAATTTCAGCGGGATTTCCAAAATGTTGAAAGGAACTCGAAACATGTCAACCTTGGTTTTGAGAATCTGTCCCGGAGTTTGAGAGATTTGGACGTGAAAGGGTACCAATCTTGTCGGGGTTGGGAACCCTTCACCAGAATGTCCAAAGTTTCAGCGGGATTTCCAAAATGTTGAAAGGAACTCGAAACATGTCAACCTTGGTTTTGAGAATCTCTCCCGGACTTTGAGAGATTTGGACGTGAAAGGGTACCAGTCTTGTCGGGGATTGGGAACCCTTCACCAGAATGTCCAAAGTTTCAGCGGGATTTCCAAAATGTTGAAAGGAACTCGAAACATGTCACCCTTGGTTTTGAGAATCTCTCCTGGAGTTTGAGAGATTTGGACGTGAAAGGGTACCAGTCTTGTCGGGGATTGGGAACCCTTCGCCAGAATGTCCAAAGTTTCAGCGGGATTTCCAAAATGTTGAAAGGAACTCGAAACATGTCAACCTTGGTTTTGAGAATCTCTCCCGGACTTTGAGAGATTTGGACGTGAAAGGGCACCAGTCTGTTCGGGGATTGGGAACCCTTCGCGAGAATGTCCAAAGTTTCAGCGGGATTTCCAAAATGTTGAAAGGAACTCGAAACATTTCACCCTTGGTTTTGAGAATCTCTCCTAGAGTTTGAGAGATTTGGACGTGAAAGGGTACCAGTCTTGTCGGGGATTGGGAACCCTTCGCCAGAATGTCCAAAGTTTCAGCGGGATTTCCAAAATGTTGAAAGGAACTCGAAACATGTCAACCTTGGTTTTGAGAATCTCTCCCGGACTTTGAGAGATTTGGACGTGAAAGGGTACCAATCTTGTCGGGGATTGGGAACCCTTCACCAGAATGTCCAAAGTTTCAGCGGGATTTCCAAAATGTTGAAAGGAACTCGAAACATGTCAACCTTGGTTTTGAGAATCTCTCCCGGAGTTTGAGAGATTTGGACGTGAAAGGGTACCAGTCTTGTCGGGGATTGGGAACCCTTCGCAAGAATGTCCAAAGTTTCAGCGGGATTTCCAAAATGTTGAAAGGAACTCGAAACATGTCACCCTTGGTTTTGAGAATCTCTCCCGGAGTTTGAGAGATTTGGACGTGAAAGGGTACCAGTCTTGTCGGGGATTGGGAACCCTTCGCGAGAATGTCCAAAGTTTCAGCGGGATTTCCAAATGTTGAAAGGAACTCGAAACATGTCAACCTTGGTTTTGAGAATCTCTCCCGGAGTTTGAGAGATTTGGACTTGAAAGGGTACCAGTCTTGCCGGGGATTGGGAACCCTTCACGAGAATATCCAAAGTTTCAGCGGGATTTCCAAAATGTTGAAAGGAACTCGAAACATGTCAACCTCGGTTTTGAGAATCTCTCCCAGAGTTTGAGAGATTTGGACGTGAAAGGGTACCAATCTTGTCGGGGATTGGGAACCCTTCGCGAGAATGTCCAAAGTTTCAGCGGGATTTCCAAAATGTTGAAAGGAACTCGAAACATGTCACCCTTGGTTTTGAGAATCTCTCCTGGAGTTTGAGAGATTTGGACGTGAAAGGGTACCAGTCTTGTCGGGGATTGGGAACCCTTCGCCAGAATGTCCAAAGTTTCAGCGGGATTTCCAAAATGTTGAAAGGAACTCGAAACATGTCAACCTTGGTTTTGAGAATCTCTGCCGGAGTTTGAGAGATTTGGACGTGAAAGGGTACCAACCTTGTCGGGGATTGGGAACCCTTCACCAGAATGTCCAAAGTTTCAGCGGGATTTCCAAAATGTTGAAAGGAACTCGAAACATGTCAACCTTGGTTTTGAGAATCTCTCCCGGAGTTTGAGAGATTTGGACGTGAAAGGGTACCAGTCTTGTCGGGGATTGGGAACCCTTCGCAAGAATGTCCAAAGTTTCAGCGGGATTTCCAAAATGTTGAAAGGAACTCGAAACATGTCACCCTTGGTTTTGAGAATCTCTCCCGGAGTTTGAGAGATTTGGACGTGAAAGGGTACCAGTCTTGTCGGGGATTGGGAACCCTTCGCGAGAATGTCCAAAGTTTCAGCGGGATTTCCAAAATGTTGAAAGGAACTCGAAACATGTCAACCTTGGTTTTGAGAATCTCTCCCGGAGTTTGAGAGATTTGGACTTGAAAGGGTACCAGTCTTGCCGGGGATTGGGAACCCTTCACGAGAATGTCCAAAGTTTCAGCGGGATTTCCAAAATGTTGAAAGGAACTCGAAACATGTCAACCTCGGTTTTGAGAATCTCTCCTGGAGTTTGAGAGATTTGGACGTGAAAGGGTACCAATCTTGTCGGGGATTGGGAACCCTTCGCCAGAATGTCCAAAGTTTCAGCGGGATTTCCAAAATGTTGAAAGGAACTCGAAACATGTCAAGCTTGGTTTTGAGAATCTCTCCCGGAGTTTGAGAGATTTGGACGTGAAAGGGTACCAATCTTGTCGGGGATTGGGAACCCTTCGCCAGAATGTCCAAAGTTTCAGCGTGATTTCCAAAATGTTGAAAGGAACTCGAAACATGTCAACCTTGGTTTTGAGAATCTCTCCCGGACTTTGAGAGATTTGGACGTGAAAGGGTACCAATCTTGTCGGGGATTGGGAACCCTTCGCGAGAATGTCCAAAGTTTCAGCAAGATTTCCAAAATGTTGAAAGGAACTCGAAACATGTCAACCTTGGTTTTGAGAATCTCTCCCGGACTTTGAGAGATTTGGACGTGAAAGGGTACCAGTCTTGTCGGGGATTGGGAACCCTTCGCGAGAATGTCCAAAGTTTCAGCGGGATTTCCAAAATGTTGAAAGGAACTCGAAACATGTCAACCTTGGTTTTGAGAATCTCTCCCGGACTTTGAGAGATTTGGACGTGAAAGGGTACCAGTCTTGTCGGGGATTGGGAACCCTTCGCCAGAATGTCCAAAGTTTCAGCGGGATTTCCAAAATGTTGAAAGGAACTCGAAACATGTCACCCTTGGTTTTGAGAATCTCTCCTGGAGTTTGAGAGATTTGGACGTGAAAGGGTACCAGTCTTGTCGGGGATTGGGAACCCTTCGCCAGAATGTCCAAAGTTTCAGCGGGATTTCCAAAATGTTTAAAGGAACTCGAAACATGTCAACCTTGGTTTTGAGAATCTCTCCCGGACTTTGAGAGATTTGGACGTGAAAGGGTACCAATCTTGTCGGGGATTGGGAACCCTTCACCAGAATGTCCAAAGTTCCAGCGGGATTTCCAAAATGTTGAAAGGAACTCGAAACATGTCAACCTCGGTTTTGAGAATCTCTCCCGGAGTTTGAGAGATTTGGACGTGAAAGGGTACCAATCTTGTCGGGGATTGGGAACCCTTCGCGAGAATGTCCAAAGTTTCAGCGGGATTTCCAAAATGTTGAAAGGAACTCGAAACATGTCAACCTTGGTTTTGAGAATCTCTCCCGGAGTTTGAGAGATTTGGACGTGAAAGGGTACCAATCTTGTCGGGGATTGGGAACCCTTCGCCAGAATGTCCAAAGTTTCAGCGGGATTTCCAAAATGTTGAAAGGAACTCGAAACATGTCAACCTTGGTTTTGAGAATCTCTCCCGGACTTTGAGAGATTTGGACGTGAAAGGGTACCAATCTTGTCGGGGATTGGGAACCCTTCGCCAGAATGTCCAAAGTTTCAGCGGGATTTCCAAAATGTTGAAAGGAACTCGAAACATGTCAACCTTGGTTTTGAGAATCTCTCCCGGAGTTTGAGAGATTTGGACTTGAAAGGGTACCAATCTTGTCGGGGATTGGGAACCCTTCGCGAGAATGTCCAAAGTTTCAGCGGGATTTCCAAAATGTTGAAAGGAACTCGAAACATGTCACCCTTGGTTTTGAGAATCTCTCCCGGAGTTTGAGAGATTTGGACGTGAAAGGGTACCAATCTTGTCGGGGATTGGGAACCCTTCGCGAGAATGTCCAAAGTTTCAGCGGGATTTCCAAAATGTTGAAAGGAATTCGAAACATGTCAACCTTGGTTTTGAGAATCTCTCCCGGAGTTTGAGAGATTTGGACGTGAAAGGGTACCAATCTTGTCGGGGATTGGGAACCCTTCGCCAGAATGTCCAAAGTTTCAGCGGGATTTCCAAAATGTTGAAAGGATCTCGAAACATGTCAACCTTGGTTTTGAGAATCTCTGCCGGAGTTTGAGAGATTTGGATGTGAAAGGGTACCAATCTTGTCGGGGATTGGGAACCCTTCGCGAGAATGTCCAAAGTTTCAGCGGGATTTCCAAAATGTTGAAAGGAACTCGAAACATGTCAACCTTGGTTTTGAGAATGTCTCCCGGAGTTTGAGAGATTTGGACGTGAAAGGGTACCAATCTTGTCGGGGATTGGGAACCCTTCGCCAGAATGTCCAAAGTTTCAGCGGGATTTCCAAAATGTTGAAAGGAACTCGAAACATGTCAACCTTGGTTTTGAGAATCTCTCCCGGAGTTTGAGAGATTTGGACGTGAAAGGGTACCAGTCTTGTCGGGGATTGGGAACCCGTCGCGAGAATGTCCAAAGTTTCAGCGGGATTTCCAAAATGTTGAAAGGAACTCGAAACATTTCAACCTTGGTATTGAGAATCTCTCCCGGAGTTTGAGAGATTTGGACGTGAAAGGGTACCAATCTTGTCGGGGATTGGGAACCCTTCGTGAGAATGTCCAAAGTTTCAGCGGGATTTCCAAAATGTTGAAAGGAACTCGAAACATGTCAACCTTGGTTTTGAGAATCTCTCCCGGACTTTGAGAGATTTGGACGTGAAAGGGTACCAGTCCTCTCGGGGATTGGGAACCCTTCGCGAGAATGTCCAAAGTTTCAGCGGGATTTCCAAAATGTTGAAAGGAACTCGAAACATGTCAACCTTGGTTTTGAGAATCTCTCCCGGAGTTTGAGAGATTTGGACGTGAAAGGGTACCAGTCTTGTCGGGGATTGGGAACCCTTCGCCAGAATGTCCAAAGTTTCAGCGGGATTTCCAAAATGTTGAAAGGAACTCGAAACATGTCACCCTTGGTTTTGAGAATCTCTCCTGGAGTTTGAGAGATTTGGACGTGAAAGGGTACCAGTCTTGTCGGGGATTGGGAACCCTTCGCCAGAATGTCCAAAGTTTCAGCGGGATTTCCAAAATGTTGAAAGGAACTCGAAACATGTCAACCTTGGTTTTGAGAATCTCTGCCGGAGTTTGAGAGATTTGGACGTGAAAGGGTACCAACCTTGTCGGGGATTGGGAACCCTTCACCAGAATGTCCAAAGTTTCAGCGGGATTTCCAAAATGTTGAAAGGAACTCGAAACATGTCAACCTTGGTTTTGAGAATCTCTCCCGGAGTTTGAGAGATTTGGACGTGAAAGGGTACCAGTCTTGTCGGGGATTGGGAACCCTTCGCAAGAATGTCCAAAGTTTCAGCGGGATTTCCAAAATGTTGAAAGGAACTCGAAACATGTCACCCTTGGTTTTGAGAATCTCTCCCGGAGTTTGAGAGATTTGGACGTGAAAGGGTACCAGTCTTGTCGGGGATTGGGAACCCTTCGCGAGAATGTCCAAAGTTTCAGCGGGATTTCCAAAATGTTGAAAGGAACTCGAAACATGTCAACCTTGGTTTTGAGAATCTCTCCCGGAGTTTGAGAGATTTGGACTTGAAAGGGTACCAGTCTTGCCGGGGATTGGGAACCCTTCACGAGAATGTCCAAAGTTTCAGCGGGATTTCCAAAATGTTGAAAGGAACTCGAAACATGTCAACCTCGGTTTTGAGAATCTCTCCTGGAGTTTGAGAGATTTGGACGTGAAAGGGTACCAATCTTGTCGGGGATTGGGAACCCTTCGCCAGAATGTCCAAAGTTTCAGCGGGATTTCCAAAATGTTGAAAGGAACTCGAAACATGTCAAGCTTGGTTTTGAGAATCTCTCCCGGAGTTTGAGAGATTTGGACGTGAAAGGGTACCAATCTTGTCGGGGATTGGGAACCCTTCGCCAGAATGTCCAAAGTTTCAGCGTGATTTCCAAAATGTTGAAAGGAACTCGAAACATGTCAACCTTGGTTTTGAGAATCTCTCCCGGACTTTGAGAGATTTGGACGTGAAAGGGTACCAATCTTGTCGGGGATTGGGAACCCTTCGCGAGAATGTCCAAAGTTTCAGCAAGATTTCCAAAATGTTGAAAGGAACTCGAAACATGTCAACCTTGGTTTTGAGAATCTCTCCCGGACTTTGAGAGATTTGGACGTGAAAGGGTACCAGTCTTGTCGGGGATTGGGAACCCTTCGCGAGAATGTCCAAAGTTTCAGCGGGATTTCCAAAATGTTGAAAGGAACTCGAAACATGTCAACCTTGGTTTTGAGAATCTCTCCCGGACTTTGAGAGATTTGGACGTGAAAGGGTACCAGTCTTGTCGGGGATTGGGAACCCTTCGCCAGAATGTCCAAAGTTTCAGCGGGATTTCCAAAATGTTGAAAGGAACTCGAAACATGTCACCCTTGGTTTTGAGAATCTCTCCTGGAGTTTGAGAGATTTGGACGTGAAAGGGTACCAGTCTTGTCGGGGATTGGGAACCCTTCGCCAGAATGTCCAAAGTTTCAGCGGGATTTCCAAAATGTTTAAAGGAACTCGAAACATGTCAACCTTGGTTTTGAGAATCTCTCCCGGACTTTGAGAGATTTGGACGTGAAAGGGTACCAATCTTGTCGGGGATTGGGAACCCTTCACCAGAATGTCCAAAGTTCCAGCGGGATTTCCAAAATGTTGAAAGGAACTCGAAACATGTCAACCTCGGTTTTGAGAATCTCTCCCGGAGTTTGAGAGATTTGGACGTGAAAGGGTACCAATCTTGTCGGGGATTGGGAACCCTTCGCGAGAATGTCCAAAGTTTCAGCGGGATTTCCAAAATGTTGAAAGGAACTCGAAACATGTCAACCTTGGTTTTGAGAATCTCTCCCGGAGTTTGAGAGATTTGGACGTGAAAGGGTACCAATCTTGTCGGGGATTGGGAACCCTTCGCCAGAATGTCCAAAGTTTCAGCGGGATTTCCAAAATGTTGAAAGGAACTCGAAACATGTCAACCTTGGTTTTGAGAATCTCTCCCGGACTTTGAGAGATTTGGACGTGAAAGGGTACCAATCTTGTCGGGGATTGGGAACCCTTCGCCAGAATGTCCAAAGTTTCAGCGGGATTTCCAAAATGTTGAAAGGAACTCGAAACATGTCAACCTTGGTTTTGAGAATCTCTCCCGGAGTTTGAGAGATTTGGACTTGAAAGGGTACCAATCTTGTCGGGGATTGGGAACCCTTCGCGAGAATGTCCAAAGTTTCAGCGGGATTTCCAAAATGTTGAAAGGAACTCGAAACATGTCACCCTTGGTTTTGAGAATCTCTCCCGGAGTTTGAGAGATTTGGACGTGAAAGGGTACCAATCTTGTCGGGGATTGGGAACCCTTCGCGAGAATGTCCAAAGTTTCAGCGGGATTTCCAAAATGTTGAAAGGAATTCGAAACATGTCAACCTTGGTTTTGAGAATCTCTCCCGGAGTTTGAGAGATTTGGACGTGAAAGGGTACCAATCTTGTCGGGGATTGGGAACCCTTCGCCAGAATGTCCAAAGTTTCAGCGGGATTTCCAAAATGTTGAAAGGATCTCGAAACATGTCAAGCTTGGTTTTGAGAATCTCTGCCGGAGTTTGAGAGATTTGGATGTGAAAGGGTACCAATCTTGTCGGGGATTGGGAACCCTTCGCGAGAATGTCCAAAGTTTCAGCGGGATTTCCAAAATGTTGAAAGGAACTCGAAACATGTCAACCTTGGTTTTGAGAATGTCTCCCGGAGTTTGAGAGATTTGGACGTGAAAGGGTACCAATCTTGTCGGGGATTGGGAACCCTTCGCCAGAATGTCCAAAGTTTCAGCGGGATTTCCAAAATGTTGAAAGGAACTCGAAACATGTCAACCTTGGTTTTGAGAATCTCTCCCGGAGTTTGAGAGATTTGGACGTGAAAGGGTACCAGTCTTGTCGGGGATTGGGAACCCGTCGCGAGAATGTCCAAAGTTTCAGCGGGATTTCCAAAATGTTGAAAGGAACTCGAAACATTTCAACCTTGGTATTGAGAATCTCTCCCGGAGTTTGAGAGATTTGGACGTGAAAGGGTACCAATCTTGTCGGGGATTGGGAACCCTTCGTGAGAATGTCCAAAGTTTCAGCGGGATTTCCAAAATGTTGAAAGGAACTCGAAACATGTCAACCTTGGTTTTGAGAATCTCTCCCGGACTTTGAGAGATTTGGACGTGAAAGGGTACCAGTCCTCTCGGGGATTGGGAACCCTTCGCGAGAATGTCCAAAGTTTCAGCGGGATTTCCAAAATGTTGAAAGGAACTCGAAACATGTCAACCTTGGTTTTGAGAATCTCTCCCGGAGTTTGAGAGATTTGGACGTGAAAGGGTACCAGTCTTGTCGGGGATTGGGAACCCTTCGCCAGAATGTCCAAAGTTTCAGCGGGATTTCCAAAATGTTGAAAGGAACTCGAAACATGTCACCCTTGGTTTTGAGAATCTCTCCTGGAGTTTGAGAGATTTGGACGTGAAAGGGTACCAGTCTTGTCGGGGATTGGGAACCCTTCGCCAGAATGTCCAAAGTTTCAGCGGGATTTCCAAAATGTTTAAAGGAACTCGAAACATGTCAACCTTGGTTTTGAGAATCTCTCCCGGACTTTGAGAGATTTGGACGTGAAAGGGTACCAATCTTGTCGGGGATTGGGAACCCTTCACCAGAATGTCCAAAGTTCCAGCGGGATTTCCAAAATGTTGAAAGGAACTCGAAACATGTCAACCTCGGTTTTGAGAATCTCTGCTGGAGTTTGAGAGATTTGGACGTGAAAGGGTACCAATCTTGTCGGGGATTGGGAACCCTTCGCGAGAATGTCCAAAGTTTCAGGGGGATTTCCAAAATGTTGAAAGGAACTCGAAACATGTCAACCTTGGTTTTGAGAATCTCTCCCGGAGTTTGAGAGATTTGGACGTGAAAGGGTACCAATCTTGTCGGGGATTGGGAACCCTTCGCCAGAATGTCCAAAGTTTCAGCGGGATTTCCAAAATGTTGAAAGGAACTCGAAACATGTCAACCTTGGTTTTGAGAATCTCTCCCGGACTTTGAGAGATTTGGACGTGAAAGGGTACCAATCTTGTCGGGGATTGGGAACCCTTCGCCAGAATGTCCAAAGTTTCAGCGGGATTTCCAAAATGTTGAAAGGAACTCGAAACATGTCAGCCTTGGTTTTGAGAATCTCTCCCGGAGTTTGAGAGATTTGGACTTGAAAGGGTACCAATCTTGTCGGGGATTGGGAACCCTTCGCGAGAATGTCCAAAGTTTCAGGGGGATTTCCAAAATGTTGAAAGGAACTCGAAACCTGTCAACCTTGGTTTTGAGAATCTCTCCCGGAGTTTGAGAGATTTGGACGTGAAAGGGTACCAATCTTGTCGGGGATTGGGAACCCTTCGCGAGAATGTCCAAAGTTTCAGCGGGATTTCCAAAATGTTGAAAGGAATTCGAAACATGTCAACCTTGGTTTTGAGAATCTCTCCCGGAGTTTGAGAGATTTGGACGTGAAAGGGTACCAATCTTGTCGGGGATTGGGAACCCTTCGCGAGAATGTCCAAAGTTTCAGCGGGATTTCCAAAATGTTGAAAGGATCTCGAAACATGTCAAGCTTGGTTTTGAGAATCTCTGCCGGAGTTTGAGAGATTTGGATGTGAAAGGGTACCAATCCTGTCGGGGATTGGGAACCCTTCGCGAGAATGTCCAAAGTTTCAGCGGGATTTCCAAAATGTTGAAAGGAACTCGAAACATGTCAACCTTGGTTTTTAGAATGTCTCCCGGACTTTGAGAGATTTGGACGTGAAAGGGTACCAATCTTGTCGGGGATTGGGAACCCTTCGCGAGAATGTCCAAAATTTCAGCGGGATTTCCAAGATGTTGAAAGGAACTCGAAACATGTCAACCTTGGTTTTGAGAATCTCTCCCGGAGTTTGAGAGATTTGGACGTGAAAGGGTACCAATCTTGTCGGGGATTGGGAACCCTTCGCCAGAATGTCCAAAGTTTCAGCGGGATTTCCAAAATGTTGAAAGGAACTCGAAACATGTCAACCTTGGTTTTGAGAATCTCTCCCGGAGTTTGAGAGATTTGGACGTGAAAGGGTACCAGTCTTGTCGGGGATTGGGAACCCTTCGCCAGAATGTCCAAAGTTTCAGCGGGATTTCCAAAATGTTGAAAGGAACTCGAAACATGTCACCCTTGGTTTTGAGAATCTCTCCCGGAGTTTGAGAGATTTGGACGTGAAAGGGTACCAGTCTTGTCGGGGATTGGGAACCCTTCGCCAGAATGTCCAAAGTTTCAGCGTGATTTCCAAAATGTTGAAAGGAACTCGAAACATGTCAACCTTTGTTTTGAGAGTCTCTCCCGGAGTTTGAGAGATTTGGACGTGAAAGGGTACCAATCTTGTCGGGGATTGGGAACCCTTCGCGAGAATGTCCAAAGTTTCAGCGGGATTTCCAAAATGTTGAAAGGAACTCAAAACATGTCAACCTTGGTTTTGAGAATCTCTCCCGGAGTTTGAGAGATTTGGACTTGAAAGGGGACCAGTCTTGCCGGGGATTGGGAACCTTTCGCGAGAATGTCCAAAGTTTCAGCGGGATTTCCAAAATGTTGAAAGGAACTCGAAACATGTCAACCTTGGTTTTGAGAATCTCTCCCGGAGTTTGAGAGATTTGGACGTGAAAGGGTACCAATCTTGTCGGGGATTGGGAACCCTTCGCCAGAATGTCCAAAGTTTCAGCGGGATTTCCAAAATGTTGAAAGGAACTCGAGCCATGTCAAGCTTGGTTTTGAGAATCTCTCCCGGAGTTTGAGAGATTTGGACGTGAAAGGGTACCAATCTTGTCGGGGATTGGGAACCCTTCACCAGAATGTCCAAAGTTTCAGCGGGATTTCCAAAATGTTGAAAGGAACTCGAAACCTGTCAACCTTGGTTTTGAGAATCTCTCCCGGAGTTTGAGAGATTTGGACGTGAAAGGGTACCAATCTTGTCGGGGATTGGGAACCCTTCGTGAGAATGTCCAAAGTTTCAGCGGGATTTCCAAAATGTTGAAAGGAACTCGAAACATGTCAACCTTGGTTTTGAGAATCTCTCCCGGAGTTTGAGAGATTTGGACGTGAAAGGGTACCAGTCCTCTCGGGGATTGGGAACCCTTCGCGAGAATGTCCAAAGTTTCAGCGGGATTTCCAAAATGTTGAAAGGAACTCGAAACATGTCAACCTTGGTTTTGAGAATCTCTCCCGGAGTTTGAGAGATTTGGACGTGAAAGGGTACCAGTCTTGTCGGCGATTGGGAACCCTTCGCCAGAATGTCCAAAGTTTCAGCGGGATTTCCAAAATGTTGAAAGGAACTCGAAACATGTCACCCTTGGTTTTGAGAATCTCTCCCGGAGTTTGAGAGATTTGGACGTGAAAGGGTACCAGTCTTGTCGGGGATTGGGAACCCTTCGCCAGAATATCCAAAGTTTCAGCGTGATTTCCAAAATGTTGAAAGGAACTCGAAACATGTCAACCTTGGTTTTGAGAATCTCTCCCGGAGTTTGAGAGATTTGGACGTGAAAGGGTACCAATCTTGTCGGGGATTGAGAACCCTTCGCGAGAATGTCCAAAGTTTCAGCGGGATTTCCCAAATGTTGAAAGGAACTCGAAACATGTCAACCTTGGTTTTGAGAATCTCTGCCGGAGTTTGAGAGATTTGGACTTGAAAGGGGACAAGTCTTGCCGGGGATGGGGAACCTTTCGCGAGAATGTCCAAAGTTTCAGCGGGATTTCCAAAATGTTGAAAGGAACTCGAAACATGTCAAGCTTGGTTTTGAGAATCTCTCCCGGAGTTTGAGAGATTTGGACGTGAAAGGGTACCAGTCTTGTCGGGGATTGGGAACCCTTCGCCAGAATGTCCAAAGTTTCAGCGGGATTTCCAAAATGTTGAAAGGAACTCGAAACATGTCACCCTTGGCTTTGAGAATCTCTCCCGGAGTTTGAGAGATTTGGACGTGAAAGGGTACCAGTCTTGTCGGGGATTGGGAACCCTTCGCGAGAATGTCCAAAGTTTCAGCGGGATTTCCAAAATGTTGAAAGGAACTCGAAACATGTCAACCTTGGTTTTGAGAACCTCTCCCGGAGTTTGAGAGATTTGGACGTGAAAGGGTACCAATCTTGTCGGGGATTGGGAACCCTTCGCCAGAATGTCCAAAGTTTCAGCGGGATTTCCAAAATGTTGAAATGAACTCGAAACATGTCAACCTTGGTTTTGAGAATCTCTCCCGGAGTTTGAGAGATTTGGACTTGAAAGGGTACCAGTCTTGCCGGGGATTGGGAACCCTTCGCGAGAATGTCCAAAGTTTCAGCGGGATTTCCAAAATGTTGAAAGGAACTCGAAACATGTCAAGCTTGGTTTTGAGAATCTCTCCCGGAGTTTGAGAGATTTGGACGTGAAAGGGTACCAATCTTGTCGGGGATTGGGAACCCTTCGCCAGAATGTCCAAAGTTTCAGCGGGATTTCCAAAATGTTGAAAGGAACTCGAAACATGTCACCCTTGGTTTTGAGAATCTGTCCCAGAGTTTTAGAGATTTGGATGTGAAAGGGTACCAATCTTGTCGGGGACTGTAAGCCTTCGCGAGAATGTCCAAAGTTTCAGCGGGATTTCCAAAATGTTGAAAGGAATTCGAAACATGTCAAGCTTGGTTTTGAGAATCTCTCCCGGAGTTTGAGAGATTTGGACGTGAAAGGGCACCAGTCTTGTCGGGGATTGGGAACCCTTCGCGAGAATGTCCAAAGTTTCAGCGGGATTTCCAAAATGTTGAAAGGAACTCGAAACATGTCAAACTTGGTTTTGAGAATCTCTCCCGGAGTTTGAGAGATTTGGACGTGAAAGGGTACCAATCTTGTCGGGGATTGGGAACCCTTCGCGAGAATGTCCAAAGTTTCAGCGGGATTTCCAAAATGTTGAAAGGAACTCGAAACATGTCAACCCTGGTTTTGAGAATCTCTCCCGGACTTTGAGAGATTTGGACGTGAAAGGGTACCAATCTTGTCGGGGATTGGGAACCCTTCGCGAGAATGTCCAAAGTTTCAGCGGGATTTCCAAAATGTTGAAAGGAACTCGAAACATGTCAACCTTGGTTTTGAGAATCTCTCCCGGAGTTTGAGAGATTTGGACGTGAAAGGGTACCAATCTTGTCGGGGGTTGGGAACCATTCGCGACAATGTCCAAAGTTTCAGCGGGATTTCCAAAATGTTGAAAGGAATTCGAAACATGTCAACCTTGCTTTTGAGAATCTCTCCCGGAGTTTGAGAGATTTGGACGTGAAAGGGTACCAATCTTGTCGGGGATTGGGAACCCTTCGCGAGAATGTCCAAAGTTTCAGCGGGATTTCCAAAATGTTGAAAGGAACTCGAAACATGTCAACCTTGGTTTTGAGAATCTCTCCCGGAGTTTGAGAGATTTGGACGTGAAAGGGTACCAATCTTGTCGGGGATTGGGAACCCTTCGCGAGAATGTCCATAGTTTCAGGGGGATTTCCAAAATGTTGAAAGGAACTCGAAACATGTCAACCTTGGTTTTGAGAATCTCTGCCGGAGTTTGAGAGATTTGAACTTGAAAGGGTACCAGTCTTGCCGGGGATTGGGAACCCTTCGCGAGAATGTCCAAAGTTTCAGCGGGATTTCCAAAATGTTGAAAGGAACTCGAAACATGTCAACCTTGGTTTTGAGAATCTCTCCTGGAGTTTGAGAGATTGGGACGTGAAAGGGCACCAGTCTTGTCGGGGATTGGGAACCCTTCGCGAGAATGGACAAAGTTTCATCGGGATTTCCAAAATGTTGAAAGGAACTCGAAACATGTCAAGCTTGGTTTTGAGAATCTCTCCCGGAGTTTGAGAGATTTGGACGTGAAAGGGTACCAATCTTGTCGGGGATTGGGAACCCTTCGCGAGAATGTCCAAAGTTTCAGCGGGATTTCCAAAATGTTGAAAGGAACTCGAACCATGTCAACCTTGGTTTTGAGAATCTCTCCTGGAGTTTGAGAGATTTGGACTTGAAAGGGTACCAGTCTTGCCGGGGATTGGGAACCCTTCGCGAGAATGTCCAAAGTTTCAGCGGGATTTCCAAAATGTTGAAAGGAACTCGAAACATGTCAACCTTGGTTTTGAGAATCTCTCCCGGAGTTTGAGAGATTTGGACGTGAAAGGGTACCAGTCTTGTCGGGGATTGGGAACCCTTTGCGAGAATGTCCAAAGTTTCAGCGGGATTTCCAAAATGTTGAAAGGAACTCGAGCCATGTCAAGCTTGGTTTTGAGAATCTCTGCCGGAGTTTGAGAGATTTGGACGTGAAAGGGTACCAATCTTGTCGGGGATTGGGAACCCTTCGCGAGAATGTCCAAAGTTTCAGGGGGATTTCCAAAATGTTGAAAGGAACTGGAAACATGTCAACCTTGGTTTTGAGAATCTCTCCCGGAGTTTGAGAGATTTGGACTTGAAAGGGTACCAGTCTTGCCGGGGATTGGGAACCCTTCACGAGAATGTCCAAAGTTTCAGCGGGATTTCCAAAATGTTGAAAGGAACTCGAAACATGTCAACCTTGCTTTTGAGAATCTCTCCCGGAGTTTGAGAGATTTGGACGTGAAAGGGCACCAGTCTTGTCGGGGATTGGGAACCCGTCGCGAGAATGTCCAAAGTTTCAGTGGGATTTCCAAAATGTTGAAAGGAACTCGAAACATGTCAACCTTGGTTTTGAGAATCTCTCCCGGAGTTTGAGAGATTTGGACGTGAAAGGGTACCAATCTTGTCGGGGATTGGGAACCCTTCGCCAGAATGTCCAAAGTTTCAGCGGGATTTCCAAAATGTTGAAAGGAACTCGAAACATGTCAGCCTTGGTTTTGAGAATCTGTCCCAGATTTTTAGAGATTTGGATGTGAAAGGGTACCAATCTTGTCGGGGATTGTAAGCCTTCGCGAGAATGTCCAAAGTTTCAGCGGGATTTCCAAAATGTTGAAAGGAATTCGAAACATGTCAACCTTGGTTTTGAGAATCTCTGCCGGAGTTTGAGAGATTTGAACTTGAAAGGGTACCAGTCTTGCCGGGGATTGGGAACCCTTCGCGAGAATGTCCAAAGTTTCAGCGGGATTTCCAAAATGTTGAAAGGAACTCGAAACATGTCAACCTTGGTTTTGAGAATCTCTCCTGGAGTTTGAGAGATTGGGACGTGAAAGGGCACCAGTCTTGTCGGGGATTGGGAACCCTTCGCGAGAATGGACAAAGTTTCATCGGGATTTCCAAAATGTTGAAAGGAACTCGAAACATGTCAAGCTTGGTTTTGAGAATCTCTCCCGGAGTTTGAGAGATTTGGACGTGAAAGGGTACCAATCTTGTCGGGGATTGGGAACCCTTCGCGAGAATGTCCAAAGTTTCAGCGGGATTTCCAAAATGTTGAAAGGAACTCGAACCATGTCAACCTTGGTTTTGAGAATCTCTCCTGGAGTTTGAGAGATTTGGACTTGAAAGGGTACCAGTCTTGCCGGGGATTGGGAACCCTTCGCGAGAATGTCCAAAGTTTCAGCGGGATTTCCAAAATGTTGAAAGGAACTCGAAACATGTCAACCTTGGTTTTGAGAATCTCTCCCGGAGTTTGAGAGATTTGGACGTGAAAGGGTACCAGTCTTGTCGGGGATTGGGAACCCTTTGCGAGAATGTCCAAAGTTTCAGCGGGATTTCCAAAATGTTGAAAGGAACTCGAGCCATGTCAAGCTTGGTTTTGAGAATCTCTGCCGGAGTTTGAGAGATTTGGACGTGAAAGGGTACCAATCTTGTCGGGGATTGGGAACCCTTCGCGAGAATGTCCAAAGTTTCAGGGGGATTTCCAAAATGTTGAAAGGAACTCGAAACATGTCAACCTTGGTTTTGAGAATCTCTCCCGGAGTTTGAGAGATTTGGACTTGAAAGGGTACCAGTCTTGCCGGGGATTGGGAACCCTTCACGAGAATGTCCAAAGTTTCAGCGGGATTTCCAAAATGTTGAAAGGAACTCGAAACATGTCAACCTTGCTTTTGAGAATCTCTCCCGGAGTTTGAGAGATTTGGACGTGAAAGGGCACCAGTCTTGTCGGGGATTGGGAACCCGTCGCGAGAATGTCCAAAGTTTCAGTGGGATTTCCAAAATGTTGAAAGGAACTCGAAACATGTCAACCTTGGTTTTGAGAATCTCTCCCGGAGTTTGAGAGATTTGGACGTGAAAGGGTACCAATCTTGTCGGGGATTGGGAACCCTTCGCCAGAATGTCCAAAGTTTCAGCGGGATTTCCAAAATGTTGAAAGGAACTCGAAACATGTCAGCCTTGGTTTTGAGAATCTGTCCCAGATTTTTAGAGATTTGGATGTGAAAGGGTACCAATCTTGTCGGGGATTGTAAGCCTTCGCGAGAATGTCCAAAGTTTCAGCGGGATTTCCAAAATGTTGAAAGGAATTCGAAACATGTCAAGCTTGGTTTTGAGAATCTCTCCCGGAGTTTGAGAGATTTGGACGTGAAAGGGCACCAGTCTTGTCGGGGATTGGGAACCCTTCGCGAGAATGTCCAAAGTTTCAGCGGGATTTCCAAAATGTTGAAAGGAACTCGAAACATGTCAAACTTGGTTTTGAGAATCTCTCCCGGAGTTTGAGAGATTTGGACGTGAAAGGGTACCAATCTTCTCGGGGATTGGGAACCCTTCGCGAGAATGTCCAAAGTTTCAGCGGGATTTCCAAAATGTTGAAAGGAACTCGAAACATGTCAACCTTGGTTTTGAGAATCTCTCCCGGAGTTTGAGAGATTTGGACGTGAAAGGGTACCAATCTTGTCGGGGATTGGGAACCCTTCGCGACAATGTCCAAAGTTTCAGCGGGATTTCCAAAATGTTGAAAGGAACTCGAAACATGTCAACCTTGGTTTTGAGAATCTCTCCCGGAGTTTGAGAGATTTGGACGTGAAAGGGTACCAATCTTGTCGGGGATTGGGAACCCTTCGCGAGAATGTCCAAAGTTTCAGCGGGATTTCCAAAATGTTGAAAGGAACTCGAAACATGTCAACCTTGGTTTTGAGAATCTCTCCCGGAGTTTGAGAGATTTGGACTTGAAAGGGTACCAGTCTTGCCGGGGATTGGGAACCCTTCACGAGAATGTCCAAAGTTTCAGCGGGATTTCCAAAATGTTGAAAGGAACTCGAAACATGTCAACCTTGCTTTTGAGAATCTCTCCTGGAGTTTGAGAGATTTGGACGTGAAAGGGCACCAGTCTTGTCGGGGATTGGGAACCCGGCGCGAGAATGTCCAAAGTTTCAGTGGGATTTCCAAAATGTTGAAAGGAACTCGAAACATGTCAACCTTGGTTTTGAGAATCTCTCCCGGAGTTTGAGAGATTTGGACGTGAAAGGGTACCAATCTTGTCGGGGATTGGGAACCCTTCGCCAGAATGTCCAAAGTTTCAGCGGGATTTCCAAAATGTTGAAAGGAACTCGAAACATGTCAGCCTTGGTTTTGAGAATCTGTCCCAGATTTTTAGAGATTTGGATGTGAAAGGGTACCAATCTTGTCGGGGATTGTAAGCCTTCGCGAGAATGTCCAAAGTTTCAGCGGGATTTCCAAAATGTTGAAAGGAATTCGAAACATGTCAAGCTTGGTTTTGAGAATCTCTCCCGGAGTTTGAGAGATTTGGACGTGAAAGGGCACCAGTCTTGTCGGGGATTGGGAAGCCTTCGCGAGAATGTCCAAAGTTTCAGCGGGATTTCCAAAATGTTGAAAGGAACTCGAAACATGTCAAACTTGGTTTTGAGAATCTCTCCCGGAGTTTGAGAGATTTGGACGTGAAAGGGTACCAATCTTCTCGGGGATTGGGAACCCTTCGCGAGAATGTCCAAAGTTTCAGCGGGATTTCCAAAATGTTGAAAGGAACTCGAAACATGTCAACCTTGGTTTTGAGAATCTCTCCCGGAGTTTGAGAGATTTGGACGTGAAAGGGTACCAATCTTGTCGGGGATTGGGAACCCTTCGCGACAATGTCCAAAGTTTCAGCGGGATTTCCAAAATGTTGAAAGGAACTCGAAACATGTCAACCTTGGTTTTGAGAATCTCTCCCGGAGTTTGAGAGATTTGGACGTGAAAGGGTACCAATCTTGTCGGGGATTGGGAACCCTTCGCGAGAATGTCCATAGTTTCAGGGGGATTTCCAAAATGTTGAAAGGAACTCGAAACATGTCAACCTTGGTTTTGAGAATCTCTCCCGGAGTTTGAGAGATTTGAACTTGAAAGGGTACCAGTCTTGCCGGGGATTGGGAACCCTTCGCGAGAATGTCCAAAGTTTCAGCGGGATTTCCAAAATGTTGAAAGGAACTCGAAACATGTCAACCTTGGTTTTGAGAATCTCTCCTGGAGTTTGAGAGATTGGGACGTGAAAGGGCACCAGTCTTGTCGGGGATTGGGAACCCTTCGCGAGAATGGACAAAGTTTCATCGGGATTTCCAAAATGTTGAAAGGAACTCGAAACATGTCAACCTTGGTTTTGAGAATCTCTCCCGGAGTTTGAGAGATTTGGACGTGAAAGGGTACCAATCTTGTCGGGGACTGGGAACCCTTCGCCAGAATGTCCAAAGTTTCAGCGGGATTTCCAAAATGTTGAAAGGAACTCGAAACATGTCAGCCTTGGTTTTGAGAATCTCTCCCGGAGTTTGAGTGATTTGGACTTGAAAGCGTACCAATCTTGTTGGGGAATGGGAACCCTTCGCGAGAATGTCCAAAGTTTCAGGGGGATTTCCAAAATGTTGAAAGGAACTCGAAACATGTCAGCCTTGGTTTTGAGAATCTCTCCCGGAGTTTGAGAGATTTGGACGGGAAAGGGTACCAATCTTGTCGGGGATTTGGAACCCTTCGCGAGAATGTCCAAAGTTTCAGGGGGATTTCCAAAATGTTGAAAGGAACTCGAAACATGTCAAGTTTGGTTTTGAGAATCTCTCCCGGAGTTTGAGAGATTTGGACGTGAAAGGGTACCAATCTTGTCGGGGATTGGGAACCCTTCGCGAGAATGGACAAAGTTTCATCGGGATTTCCAAAATGTTGAAAGGAACTCGAAACATGTCAAGCTTGGTTTTGAGAATCTCTCCCGGAGTTTGAGAGATTTGGACGTGAAAGGGTACCAATCTTGTCGGGGATTGGGAACCCTTCGCGAGAATGTCCAAAGTTTCAGGGGGATTTCCAAAATGTTGAAAGGAACTCGAACCATGTCAACCTTGGTTTTGAGAATCTCTCCTGGAGTTTGAGAGATTTGGACTTGAAAGGGTACCAGTCTTGCCGGGGATTGGGAACCCTTCGCGAGAATGTCCAAAGTTTCAGCGGGATTTCCAAAATGTTGAAAGGAACTCGAAACATGTCAACCTTGGTTTTGAGAATCTCTCCCGGAGTTTGAGAGATTTGGACGTGAAAGGGTACCAGTCTTGTCGGGGATTGGGAACCCTTTGCGAGAATGTCCAAAGTTTCAGCGGGATTTCCAAAATGTTGAAAGGAACTCGAGCCATGTCAAGCTTGGTTTTGAGAATCTCTGCCGGAGTTTGAGAGATTTGGACGTGAAAGGGTACCAATCTTGTCGGGGATTGGGAACCCTTCGCGAGAATGTCCAAAGTTTCAGGGGGATTTCCAAAATGTTGAAAGGAACTGGAAACATGTCAACCTTGGTTTTGAGAATCTCTCCCGGAGTTTGAGAGATTTGGACTTGAAAGGGTACCAGTCTTGCCGGGGATTGGGAACCCTTCACGAGAATGTCCAAAGTTTCAGCGGGATTTCCAAAATGTTGAAAGGAACTCGAAACATGTCAACCTTGCTTTTGAGAATCTCTCCCGGAGTTTGAGAGATTTGGACGTGAAAGGGCACCAGTCTTGTCGGGGATTGGGAACCCGTCGCGAGAATGTCCAAAGTTTCAGTGGGATTTCCAAAATGTTGAAAGGAACTCGAAACATGTCAACCTTGGTTTTGAGAATCTCTCCCGGAGTTTGAGAGATTTGGACGTGAAAGGGTACCAATCTTGTCGGGGATTGGGAACCCTTCGCCAGAATGTCCAAAGTTTCAGCGGGATTTCCAAAATGTTGAAAGGAACTCGAAACATGTCAGCCTTGGTTTTGAGAATCTGTCCCAGATTTTTAGAGATTTGGATGTGAAAGGGTACCAATCTTGTCGGGGATTGTAAGCCTTCGCGAGAATGTCCAAAGTTTCAGCGGGATTTCCAAAATGTTGAAAGGAATTCGAAACATGTCAACCTTGGTTTTGAGAATCTCTGCCGGAGTTTGAGAGATTTGAACTTGAAAGGGTACCAGTCTTGCCGGGGATTGGGAACCCTTCGCGAGAATGTCCAAAGTTTCAGCGGGATTTCCAAAATGTTGAAAGGAACTCGAAACATGTCAACCTTGGTTTTGAGAATCTCTCCTGGAGTTTGAGAGATTGGGACGTGAAAGGGCACCAGTCTTGTCGGGGATTGGGAACCCTTCGCGAGAATGGACAAAGTTTCATCGGGATTTCCAAAATGTTGAAAGGAACTCGAAACATGTCAAGCTTGGTTTTGAGAATCTCTCCCGGAGTTTGAGAGATTTGGACGTGAAAGGGTACCAATCTTGTCGGGGATTGGGAACCCTTCGCGAGAATGTCCAAAGTTTCAGCGGGATTTCCAAAATGTTGAAAGGAACTCGAACCATGTCAACCTTGGTTTTGAGAATCTCTCCTGGAGTTTGAGAGATTTGGACTTGAAAGGGTACCAGTCTTGCCGGGGATTGGGAACCCTTCGCGAGAATGTCCAAAGTTTCAGCGGGATTTCCAAAATGTTGAAAGGAACTCGAAACATGTCAACCTTGGTTTTGAGAATCTCTCCCGGAGTTTGAGAGATTTGGACGTGAAAGGGTACCAGTCTTGTCGGGGATTGGGAACCCTTTGCGAGAATGTCCAAAGTTTCAGCGGGATTTCCAAAATGTTGAAAGGAACTCGAGCCATGTCAAGCTTGGTTTTGAGAATCTCTGCCGGAGTTTGAGAGATTTGGACGTGAAAGGGTACCAATCTTGTCGTGGATTGGGAACCCTTCGCGAGAATGTCCAAAGTTTCAGGGGGATTTCCAAAATGTTGAAAGGAACTCGAAACATGTCAACCTTGGTTTTGAGAATCTCTCCCGGAGTTTGAGAGATTTGGACTTGAAAGGGTACCAGTCTTGCCGGGGATTGGGAACCCTTCACGAGAATGTCCAAAGTTTCAGCGGGATTTCCAAAATGTTGAAAGGAACTCGAAACATGTCAACCTTGCTTTTGAGAATCTCTCCCGGAGTTTGAGAGATTTGGACGTGAAAGGGCACCAGTCTTGTCGGGGATTGGGAACCCGTCGCGAGAATGTCCAAAGTTTCAGTGGGATTTCCAAAATGTTGAAAGGAACTCGAAACATGTCAACCTTGGTTTTGAGAATCTCTCCCGGAGTTTGAGAGATTTGGACGTGAAAGGGTACCAATCTTGTCGGGGATTGGGAACCCTTCGCCAGAATGTCCAAAGTTTCAGCGGGATTTCCAAAATGTTGAAAGGAACTCGAAACATGTCAGCCTTGGTTTTGAGAATCTGTCCCAGATTTTTAGAGATTTGGATGTGAAAGGGTACCAATCTTGTCGGGGATTGTAAGCCTTCGCGAGAATGTCCAAAGTTTCAGCGGGATTTCCAAAATGTTGAAAGGAATTCGAAACATGTCAAGCTTGGTTTTGAGAATCTCTCCCGGAGTTTGAGAGATTTGGACGTGAAAGGGCACCAGTCTTGTCGGGGATTGGGAACCCTTCGCGAGAATGTCCAAAGTTTCAGCGGGATTTCCAAAATGTTGAAAGGAACTCGAAACATGTCAACCTTGGTTTTGAGAATCTCTCCCGGAGTTTGAGAGATTTGGACGTGAAAGGGTACCAATCTTCTCGGGGATTGGGAACCCTTCGCGAGAATGTCCAAAGTTTCAGCGGGATTTCCAAAATGTTGAAAGGAACTCGAAACATGTCAACCTTGGTTTTGAGAATCTCTCCCGGAGTTTGAGAGATTTGGACGTGAAAGGGTACCAATCTTGTCGGGGATTGGGAACCCTTCGCGACAATGTCCAAAGTTTCAGCGGGATTTCCAAAATGTTGAAAGGAACTCGAAACATGTCAACCTTGGTTTTGAGAATCTCTCCCGGAGTTTGAGAGATTTGGACGTGAAAGGGTACCAATCTTGTCGGGGATTGGGAACCCTTCGCGAGAATGTCCAAAGTTTCAGCGGGATTTCCAAAATGTTGAAAGGAACTCGAAACATGTCAACCTTGGTTTTGAGAATCTCTCCCGGAGTTTGAGAGATTTGGACTTGAAAGGGTACCAGTCTTGCCGGGGATTGGGAACCCTTCACGAGAATGTCCAAAGTTTCAGCGGGATTTCCAAAATGTTGAAAGGAACTCGAAACATGTCAACCTTGCTTTTGAGAATCTCTCCTGGAGTTTGAGAGATTTGGACGTGAAAGGGCACCAGTCTTGTCGGGGATTGGGAACCCGTCGCGAGAATGTCCAAAGTTTCAGTGGGATTTCCAAAATGTTGAAAGGAACTCGAAACATGTCAACCTTGGTTTTGAGAATCTCTCCCGGAGTTTGAGAGATTTGGACGTGAAAGGGTACCAATCTTGTCGGGGATTGGGAACCCTTCGCCAGAATGTCCAAAGTTTCAGCGGGATTTCCAAAATGTTGAAAGGAACTCGAAACATGTCAGCCTTGGTTTTGAGAATCTGTCCCAGATTTTTAGAGATTTGGATGTGAAAGGGTACCAATCTTGTCGGGGATTGTAAGCCTTCGCGAGAATGTCCAAAGTTTCAGCGGGATTTCCAAAATGTTGAAAGGAATTCGAAACATGTCAAGCTTGGTTTTGAGAATCTCTCCCGGAGTTTGAGAGATTTGGACGTGAAAGGGCACCAGTCTTGTCGGGGATTGGGAAGCCTTCGCGAGAATGTCCAAAGTTTCAGCGGGATTTCCAAAATGTTGAAAGGAACTCGAAACATGTCAAACTTGGTTTTGAGAATCTCTCCCGGAGTTTGAGAGATTTGGACGTGAAAGGGTACCAATCTTCTCGGGGATTGGGAACCCTTCGCGAGAATGTCCAAAGTTTCAGCGGGATTTCCAAAATGTTGAAAGGAACTCGAAACATGTCAACCTTGGTTTTGAGAATCTCTCCCGGAGTTTGAGAGATTTGGACGTGAAAGGGTACCAATCTTGTCGGGGATTGGGAACCCTTCGCGAGAATGTCCATAGTTTCAGGGGGATTTCCAAAATGTTGAAAGGAACTCGAAACATGTCAACCTTGGTTTTGAGAATCTCTCCCGGAGTTTGAGAGATTTGAACTTGAAAGGGTACCAGTCTTGCCGGGGATTGGGAACCCTTCGCGAGAATGTCCAAAGTTTCAGCGGGATTTCCAAAATGTTGAAAGGAACTCGAAACATGTCAACCTTGGTTTTGAGAATCTCTCCTGGAGTTTGAGAGATTGGGACGTGAAAGGGCACCAGTCTTGTCGGGGATTGGGAACCCTTCGCGAGAATGGACAAAGTTTCATCGGGATTTCCAAAATGTTGAAAGGAACTCGAAACATGTCAACCTTGGTTTTGAGAATCTCTCCCGGAGTTTGAGAGATTTGGACGTGAAAGGGTACCAATCTTGTCGGGGACTGGGAACCCTTCGCCAGAATGTCCAAAGTTTCAGCGGGATTTCCAAAATGTTGAAAGGAACTCGAAACATGTCAGCCTTGGTTTTGAGAATCTCTCCC
This sequence comes from Streptopelia decaocto, assembly GCF_964273445.1. Classification (NCBI taxonomy): domain Eukaryota; kingdom Metazoa; phylum Chordata; class Aves; order Columbiformes; family Columbidae; genus Streptopelia; species Streptopelia decaocto. The sequence continues at coordinate 176,784 of NW_028115479.1, read as the reverse complement.
GGAGTTTGAGTGATTTGGACTTGAAAGCGTACCAATCTTGTTGGGGAATGGGAACCCTTCGCGAGAATGTCCAAAGTTTCAGGGGGATTTCCAAAATGTTGAAAGGAACTCGAAACATGTCAGCCTTGGTTTTGAGAATCTCTCCCGGAGTTTGAGAGATTTGGACGGGAAAGGGTACCAACCTTGTCGGGGATTGGGAACCCTTCGCGAGAATGTCCAAAGTTTCAGGGGGATTTCCAAAATGTTGAAAGGAACTCGAAACATGTCAAGTTTGGTTTTGAGAATCTCTCCCGGAGTTTGAGAGATTTGGACGTGAAAGGGTACCAATCTTGTCGGGGATTGGGAACCCTTCGCGAGAATGTCCAAAGTTTCAGCGTGATTTCCAAAATGTTGAAAGGAACTCGAAACATGTCAACCTTGGTTTTGAGAATCTCTGCCGGAGTTTGAGAGATTTGGACGTGAAAGGGTACCAATCTTGTCGGGGATTGGGAACCCTTCGCGAGAATGTCCAAAGTTTCAGCGGGATTTCCAAAATGTTGAAAGGAACTCGAAACATGTCACCCTTGGTTTTGAGAATCTCTCCCGGAGTTTGAGAGATTTGGACATGAAAGGGTACCAATCTTGTCGGGGATTGGGAACCCTTTGCGAGAATGTCCAAAGTTTCAGCGGGATTTCCAAAATGTTGAAAGGAACTCGAAACATGTCAGCCTTGGTTTTGAGAATCTCTGCCGGAGTTTGAGAGATTTGGACGTGAAAGGGTACCAATCTTCTCGGGGATTGGGAACCCTTCGCGACAATGTCCAAAGTTTCAGCGGGATTTCCAAAATGTTGAAAGGAACTCGAAACATGTCAACTTTGGTTTTGAGAATCTCTCCCGGAGTTTGAGAGATTTGGACGTGAAAGGGTACCAATCTTGTCGGGGATTGGGAACCCTTTGCGAGAATGTCCAAAGTTTCAGCGGGATTTCCAAAATGTTGAAAGGAACTCGAAACATGTCAAGCTTGGTTTTGAGAATCTCTCCCGGAGTTTGAGAGATTTGGACGTGAAAGGGTACCAATCTTGTCGGGGATTGGGAACCCTTCGCGAGAATGTCCAAAGTTTCAGCGGGATTTCCAAAATGTTGAAAGGAACTCGAAACATGTCAACCTTGGTTTTGAGAATCTCTCCCGGAGTTTGAGAGATTTGGACTTGAAAGGGTACCAGTCTTGCCGGGGATTGGGAACCCTTCACGAGAATGTCCAAAGTTTCAGCGGGATTTCCAAAATGTTGAAAGTAACTCGAACCATGTCAACCTTGCTTTTGAGAATCTCTCCCGGAGTTTGAGAGATTGGGACGTGAAAGGTTACCAGTCTTGTCGGGGATTGGGAACCCGTCGCGAGAATGTCCAAAGTTTCAGCGGGATTTCCAAAATGTTGAAAGGAACTCGAAAGATGTCAACCTTGGTTTTGAGAATCTCTCCCGGACTTTGAGAGATTTGCACGTGAAAGGGTACCAATCTTGTCGGGGATTGGGAACCCTTCGCCAGAATGTCCAAAGTTTCAGCGGGATTTCCAAAATGTTGAAAGGAACTCGAAACATGTCAGCCTTGGTTTTGAGAATCTGTCCCAGAGTTTTAGAGATTTGGATGTGAAAGGGTACCAATCTTGTCGGGGATTGTAAGCCTTCGCGAGAATGTCCAAAGTTTCAGCGTGATTTCCAAAATGTTGAAAGGAATTCGAAACATGTCAAGCTTGGTTTTGAGAATCTCTCCCAGAGTTTGAGAGATTTGGACGTGAAAGGGCACCAGTCTTGTCGGGGATTGGGAACCCTTCGCGAGAATGTCCAAAGTTTCAGCGGGATTTCCAAAATGTTGAAAGGAACTCGAAACATGTCAGCCTTGGTTTTGAGAATCTCTCCTGGAGTTTGAGAGATTTGGACGTGAAAGGGTACCAATCTTCTCGGGGATTGGGAACCCTTCGCGAGAATGTCCAAAGTTTCAGCGGGATTTCCAAAATGTTGAAAGGAACTCGAAACATGTCAACCTTGGTTTTGAGAATCTCTCCCGGAGTTTGAGAGATTTGGACGTGAAAGGGTACCAATCTTGTCGGGGATTGGGAACCCTTCGCGAGAATGTCCAAAGTTTCAGCGGGATTTCCAAAATGTTGAAAGGAACTCGAAACATGTCAACCTTGGTTTTGAGAATCTCTGCCGGAGTTTGAGAGATTTGGACGTGAAAGGGTACCAATCTTCTCGGGGATTGGGAACCATTCGCGACAATGTCCAAAGTTTCAGCGGGATTCCCAAAATGTTGAAAGGAATTCGAAACATGTCAACCTTGCTTTTGAGAATCTCTCCCGGAGTTTGAGAGATTTGGACGTGAAAGGGCACCAGTCCTGTCGGGGATTGGGAACCCTTTGCGAGAATGTCCAAAGTTTCAGCGGGATTTCCAAAATGTTGAAAGGAACTCGAAACATGTCAACCTTGGTTTTGAGAATCTCTCCCGGACTTTGAGAGATTTGGACGTGAAAGGGTACCAATCTTGTCGGGGATTGGGAACCCTTCGCCAGAATGTCCACAGTTTCAGCGGGATTTCCAAAATGTTGAAAGGAACTCGAAACATGTCAGCCTTGGTTTTGAGAATCTCTCCCGGAGTTTGAGAGATTTGGACATGAAAGGGTACCAATCTTGTCGGGGATTGGGAACCCTTTGCGAGAATGTCCAAAGTTTCAGCGGGATTTCCAAAATGTTGAAAGGAACTCGAAACATGTCAACCTTGGTTTTGAGAATCTCTGCCGGAGTTTGAGAGATTTGGACGTGAAAGGGTACCAATCTTGTCGGGGATTGGGAACCCTTCGCGAGAATGTCCAAAGTTTCAGCGGGATTTCCAAAATGTTGAAAGGAACTCGAAACATGTCAAGCTTGGTTTTGAGAATCTCTCCCGGAGTTTGAGAGATTTGGACGTGAAAGGGTACCAATCTTGTCGGGGATTGGGAACCCTTCGCGAGAATGTCCAAAGTTTCAGCGGGATTTCCAAAATGTTGAAAGGAACTCGAAACATGTCAACCTTGGTTTTGAGAATCTCTCCCGGAGTTTGAGAGATTTGGACGTGAAAGGGTACCAATCTTGTCGGGGATTGGAACCCTTCGCGAGAATGTCCAAAGTTTCAGCGGGATTTCCAAAATGTTGAAAGGAACTCGAAACATGTCAACCTTGGTTTTGAGAATCTCTCCCGGAGTTTGAGAGATTTGGACGTGAAAGGGTACCAATCTTGTCGGGGATTGGGAACCCTTCGCGAGAATGTCCAAAGTTACAGCAGGATTTCCAAAATGTTGAAAGGAATTCGAAACATGTCAAGCTTGGTTTTGAGAATCTCTCCCGGAGTTTGAGAGATTTGGACGTGAAAGGGTACCAATCTTGTCGGGGATTGGGAACCCTTCGCGAGAATGTCCAAAGTTTCAGCGGGATTTCCAAAATGTTGAAAGGAACTCGAAACATGTCAACCTTGGTTTTGAGAATCTCTGCCGGAGTTTGAGAGATTTGGACGTGAAAGGGTACCAATCTTGTCGGGGATTGGGAACCCTTCGCGAGAATGTCCAAAGTTTCAGGGGGATTTCCAAAATGTTGAAAGGAACTCGAAACCTGTCAACCTTGGTTTTGAGAATCTCTCCCGGAGTTTGAGAGATTTGGACGTGAAAGGGTACCAATCTTGTCGGGGATTGGGAACCCTTCGCGAGAATGTCCAAAGTTTCAGCGGGATTTCCAAAATGTTGAAAGGAATTCGAAACATGTCAAGCTTGGTTTTGAGAATCTCTGCTGGAGTTTGAGAGATTTGGACGTGAAAGGGTACCAATCTTGTCGGGGATTGGGAACCCTTCGCGAGAATGTCCAAAGTTTCAGCGGGATTTCCAAAATGTTGAAAGGAACTCGAAACATGTCAACCTTGGTTTTGAGAATCTCTCCCGGACTTTGAGAGATTTGGACGTGAAAGGGTACCAATCTTGTCGGGGATTGGGAACCCTTCGCCAGAATGTCCAAAGTTTCAGCGGGATTTCCAAAATGTTGAAAGGAACTCGAAACATGTCAACCTTGGTTTTGAGAATCTCTCCCGGACTTTGAGAGATTTGGACGTGAAAGGGTACCAATCTTGTCGGGGATTGGGAACCCTTCGCCAGAATGTCCAAAGTTTCAGCGGGATTTCCAAAATGTTGAAAGGAACTCGAAACATGTCAGCCTTGGTTTTGAGAATCTCTCCCAGAGTTTGAGTGATTTGGACTTGAAAGCGTACCAATCTTGTCGGGGAATGGGAACCCTTCGCGAGAATGTCCAAAGTTTCAGGGGGATTTCCAAAATGTTGAAAGGAACTCGAAACATGTCAGCCTTGGTTTTGAGAATCTCTCCCGGAGTTTGAGAGATTTGGACGTGAAAGGGTACCAATCTTGTCAGGGATTGGGAACCCTTCGCGAGAATGTCCAAAGTTTCAGCGGGATTTCCAAAATGTTGAAAGGAACTCGAAACATGTCAACTTTGGTTTTGAGAATCTCACCCGGAGTTTGAGAGATTTGGACGTGAAAGGGTACCAATCTTGTCGGGGATTGGGAACCCTTTGCGAGAATGTCCAAAGTTTCAGCGGGATTTCCAAAATGTTGAAAGGAACTCGAAACATGTCAACCTTGGTTTTGAGAATCTCTGCCGGAGTTTGAGAGATTTGGACTTGAAAGGGTACCAGTCTTGCCGGGGATTGGGAACCCTTCGCGAGAATGTCCCAAGTTTCAGCGGGATTTCCAAAATGTTGAAAGGAACGCGAACCATGTCAACCTTGGTTTTGAGAATCTCTCCTGGAGTTTGAGAGATTGGGACGTGAAAGGGCACCAGTCTTGTCGGGGATTGGGAACCCTTCGCGAGAATGTCCAAAGTTTCAGCGGGATTTCCAAAATGTTGAAAGGAACTCGAAACATGTCAACCTTGGTTTTGAGAATCTCTGCCGGACTTTGAGAGATTTGGACGTGAAAGGGTACCAATCTTCTCGGGGATTGGGAACCCTTCGCGACAATGTCCAAAGTTTCAGCGGGATTTCCAAAATGTTGAAAGGAATTCGAAACATGTCAGCCTTGGTTTTGAGAATCTCTCCCGGAGTTTGAGAGATTTGGACGTGAAAGGGTACCAATCTTGTCGGGGATTGGGAACCCTTCGCGAGAATGTCCAAAGTTTCAGCGGGATTTCCAAAATGTTGAAAGGAACTCGAAACATGTCAAGCTTGGTTTTGAGAATCTCTCCCGGAGTTTGAGAGATTTGGACGTGAAAGGGTACCAATCTTGTCGGGGATTGGGAACCCTTCGCCAGAATGTCCAAAGTTTCAGCAGGATTTCCAAAATGTTGAAAGGAATTCGAAACATGTCAAGCTTGGTTTTGAGAATCTCTGCTGGAGTTTGAGAGATTTGGACGTGAAAGGGTACCAATCTTGTCGGGGATTGGGAACCCTTCGCGAGAATGTCCAAAGTTTCAGGGGGATTTCCAAAATGTTGAAAGGAACTCGAAACATGTCAACCTTGGTTTTGAGAATCTCTCCCGGACTTTGAGAGCTTTGGACGTGAAAGGGTACAAATCTTGTCGGGGATTGGGAACCCTTTGCGAGAATGTCCAAAGTTGCAGCGGGATTTCCAAAATGTTGAAAGGAACTCGAAACATGTCAACCTTGGTTTTGAGAATCTCTCCCGGAGTTTGAGAGATTTGGACGTGAAAGGGTACCAATCTTGTCGGGGATTGGGAACCCTTCGCGAGAATGTCCATAGTTTCAGGGGGATTTCCAAAATGTTGAAAGGAACTCGAAACATGTCAACCTTGGTTTTGAGAATCTCTCCCGGAGTTTGAGAGATTTGGACTTGAAAGGGTACCAGTCTTGCCGGGGATTGGGAACCCTTCGCGAGAATGTCCAAAGTTTCAGCGGGATTTCCAAAATGTTGAAAGGAACTCGAAACATGTCAACCTTGGTTTTGAGAATCTCTCCTGGAGTTTGAGAGATTGGGACGTGAAAGGGCACCAGTCTTGTCGGGGATTGGGAACCCTTCGCGAGAATGTCCAAAGTTTCATCGGGATTTCCAAAATGTTGAAAGGAACTCGAAACATGTCAAGCTTGGTTTTGAGAATCTCTCCCGGACTTTGAGAGATTTGGACGTGAAAGGGTACCAATCTTGTCGGGGATTGGGAACCCTTTTGCCAGAATGTCCAAAGTTTCAGCGGGATTTCCAAAATGTTGAAAGGAACTCGAAACATGTCAGCCTTGGTTTTGAGAATCTCTCCCGGAGTTTAAGTGATTTGGACTTGAAAGCGTACCAATCTTGTCGGGGATTGGGAACCCTTCGTGGGAATGTCCAAAGTTTCAGCGGGATTTCCAAAATGTTGAAAGGAACTCGAAACATGTCAAGTTTGGTTTTGAGAATCTCTCCCGGAGTTTGAGAGATTTGGACGTGAAAGGGTACCAACCTTGTCGGGGATTGGGAACCCTTCGCGAGAATGTCCAAAGTTTCAGCGGGATTTCCAAAATGTTGAAAGGAACTCGAAACATGTCAACCTTGGTTTTGAGAATCTCTGCCGGAGTTTGAGAGATTTGGACGTGAAAGGGTACCAATCTTGCCGGGGATTGGGAACCCTTCGCGAGAATGTCCCAAGTTTCAGCGGGATTTCCAAAATGTTGAAAGGAACTCGAACCATGTCAACCTTGCTTTTGAGAATCTCTCCTGGAGTTTGAGAGATTGGGACGTGAAAGGGCACCAGTCTTGTCGGGGATTGGGAACCCTTCGCGAGAATGGACAAAGTTTCAGCGGGATTTCCAAAATGTTGAAAGGAACTCGAAACATGTCAACCTTGGTTTTGAGAATCTCTCCCGGAGTTTGAGAGATTTGGACGTGAATGGGTACCAATCTTGTCGGGGATTGGGAACCCTTCGCCAGAATGTCCAAAGTTTCAGCGGGATTTCCAAAATGTTGAAAGGAACTCGAAACATGTCAACCTTGGTTTTGAGAATCTCTCCCGGACTTTGAGAGATTTGGACGTGAAAGGGTACCAATCTTGTCGGGGATTGGGAACCCTTCGCCAGAATGTCCAAAGTTTCAGCGGGATTTCCAAAATGTTGAAAGGAACTTGAAACATGTCAGCCTTGGTTTTGAGAATCTCTCCCGGAGTTTGAGTGATTTGGACTTGAAAGGGTACCAATCTTGTCGGGGATTGGGAACCCTTCGCGAGAATGTCCAAAGTTTCAGGGGGATTTCCAAAATGTTGAAAGGAACTCGAAACCTGTCAACCTTGGTTTTGAGAATCTCTCCCGGAGTTTGAGAGATTTGGACGTGAAAGGGTACCAATCTTGTCGGGGATTGGGAACCCTTCGCGAGAATGTCCAAAGTTTCAGCGGGATTTCCAAAATGTTGAAAGGAATTCGAAACATGTCAAGCTTGGTTTTGAGAATCTCTGCTGGAGTTTGAGAGATTTGGACGTGAAAGGGTACCAATCTTGTCGGGGATTGGGAACCCTTCGCGAGAATGTCCAAAGTTTCAGCGGGATTTCCAAAATGTTGAAAGGAACTCGAAACATGTCAACCTTGGTTTTGAGAATCTCTCCCGGACTTTGAGAGATTTGGACGTGAAAGGGTACCAATCTTGTCGGGGATTGGGAACCCTTCGCCAGAATGTCCAAAGTTTCAGCGGGATTTCCAAAATGTTGAAAGGAACTCGAAACATGTCAACCTTGGTTTTGAGAATCTCTCCCGGACTTTGAGAGATTTGGACGTGAAAGGGTACCAATCTTGTCGGGGATTGGGAACCCTTCGCCAGAATGTCCAAAGTTTCAGCGGGATTTCCAAAATGTTGAAAGGAACTCGAAACATGTCAGCCTTGGTTTTGAGAATCTCTCCCAGAGTTTGAGTGATTTGGACTTGAAAGCGTACCAATCTTGTCGGGGAATGGGAACCCTTCGCGAGAATGTCCAAAGTTTCAGGGGGATTTCCAAAATGTTGAAAGGAACTCGAAACATGTCAGCCTTGGTTTTGAGAATCTCTCCCGGAGTTTGAGAGATTTGGACGTGAAAGGGTACCAATCTTGTCAGGGATTGGGAACCCTTCGCGAGAATGTCCAAAGTTTCAGCGGGATTTCCAAAATGTTGAAAGGAACTCGAAACATGTCAACTTTGGTTTTGAGAATCTCACCCGGAGTTTGAGAGATTTGGACGTGAAAGGGTACCAATCTTGTCGGGGATTGGGAACCCTTTGCGAGAATGTCCAAAGTTTCAGCGGGATTTCCAAAATGTTGAAAGGAACTCGAAACATGTCAACCTTGGTTTTGAGAATCTCTGCCGGAGTTTGAGAGATTTGGACTTGAAAGGGTACCAGTCTTGCCGGGGATTGGGAACCCTTCGCGAGAATGCTCCAAGTTTCAGCGGGATTTCCAAAATGTTGAAAGGAACGCGAACCATGTCAACCTTGGTTTTGAGAATCTCTCCTGGAGTTTGAGAGATTGGGACGTGAAAGGGCACCAGTCTTGTCGGGGATTGGGAACCCTTCGCGAGAATGTCCAAAGTTTCAGCGGGATTTCCAAAATGTTGAAAGGAACTCGAAACATGTCAACCTTGGTTTTGAGAATCTCTGCCGGACTTTGAGAGATTTGGACGTGAAAGGGTACCAATCTTCTCGGGGATTGGGAACCCTTCGCGACAATGTCCAAAGTTTCAGCGGGATTTCCAAAATGTTGAAAGGAATTCGAAACATGTCAGCCTTGGTTTTGAGAATCTCTCCCGGAGTTTGAGAGATTTGGACGTGAAAGGGTACCAATCTTGTCGGGGATTGGGAACCCTTCGCGAGAATGTCCAAAGTTTCAGCGGGATTTCCAAAATGTTGAAAGGAACTCGAAACATGTCAAGCTTGGTTTTGAGAATCTCTCCCGGAGTTTGAGAGATTTGGACGTGAAAGGGTACCAATCTTGTCGGGGATTGGGAACCCTTCGCCAGAATGTCCAAAGTTTCAGCAGGATTTCCAAAATGTTGAAAGGAATTCGAAACATGTCAAGCTTGGTTTTGAGAATCTCTGCTGGAGTTTGAGAGATTTGGACGTGAAAGGGTACCAATCTTGTCGGGGATTGGGAACCCTTCGCGAGAATGTCCAAAGTTTCAGGGGGATTTCCAAAATGTTGAAAGGAACTCGAAACATGTCAACCTTGGTTTTGAGAATCTCTCCCGGACTTTGAGAGCTTTGGACGTGAAAGGGTACAAATCTTGTCGGGGATTGGGAACCCTTTGCGAGAATGTCCAAAGTTGCAGCGGGATTTCCAAAATGTTGAAAGGAACTCGAAACATGTCAACCTTGGTTTTGAGAATCTCTCCCGGAGTTTGAGAGATTTGGACGTGAAAGGGTACCAATCTTGTCGGGGATTGGGAACCCTTCGCGAGAATGTCCATAGTTTCAGGGGGATTTCCAAAATGTTGAAAGGAACTCGAAACATGTCAACCTTGGTTTTGAGAATCTCTCCCGGAGTTTGAGAGATTTGGACTTGAAAGGGTACCAGTCTTGCCGGGGATTGGGAACCCTTCGCGAGAATGTCCAAAGTTTCAGCGGGATTTCCAAAATGTTGAAAGGAACTCGAAACATGTCAACCTTGGTTTTGAGAATCTCTCCTGGAGTTTGAGAGATTGGGACGTGAAAGGGCACCAGTCTTGTCGGGGATTGGGAACCCTTCGCGAGAATGTCCAAAGTTTCATCGGGATTTCCAAAATGTTGAAAGGAACTCGAAACATGTCAAGCTTGGTTTTGAGAATCTCTCCCGGACTTTGAGAGATTTGGACGTGAAAGGGTACCAATCTTGTCGGGGATTGGGAACCCTTTTGCCAGAATGTCCAAAGTTTCAGCGGGATTTCCAAAATGTTGAAAGGAACTCGAAACATGTCAGCCTTGGTTTTGAGAATCTCTCCCGGAGTTTAAGTGATTTGGACTTGAAAGCGTACCAATCTTGTCGGGGATTGGGAACCCTTCGTGGGAATGTCCAAAGTTTCAGCGGGATTTCCAAAATGTTGAAAGGAACTCGAAACATGTCAAGTTTGGTTTTGAGAATCTCTCCCGGAGTTTGAGAGATTTGGACGTGAAAGGGTACCAACCTTGTCGGGGATTGGGAACCCTTCGCGAGAATGTCCAAAGTTTCAGCGGGATTTCCAAAATGTTGAAAGGAACTCGAAACATGTCAACCTTGGTTTTGAGAATCTCTGCCGGAGTTTGAGAGATTTGGACGTGAAAGGGTACCAATCTTGCCGGGGATTGGGAACCCTTCGCGAGAATGTCCCAAGTTTCAGCGGGATTTCCAAAATGTTGAAAGGAACTCGAACCATGTCAACCTTGCTTTTGAGAATCTCTCCTGGAGTTTGAGAGATTGGGACGTGAAAGGGCACCAGTCTTGTCGGGGATTGGGAACCCTTCGCGAGAATGGACAAAGTTTCAGCGGGATTTCCAAAATGTTGAAAGGAACTCGAAACATGTCAACCTTGGTTTTGAGAATCTCTCCCGGAGTTTGAGAGATTTGGACGTGAATGGGTACCAATCTTGTCGGGGATTGGGAACCCTTCGCCAGAATGTCCAAAGTTTCAGCGGGATTTCCAAAATGTTGAAAGGAACTCGAAACATGTCAACCTTGGTTTTGAGAATCTCTCCCGGACTTTGAGAGATTTGGACGTGAAAGGGTACCAATCTTGTCGGGGATTGGGAACCCTTCGCCAGAATGTCCAAAGTTTCAGCGGGATTTCCAAAATGTTGAAAGGAACTTGAAACATGTCAGCCTTGGTTTTGAGAATCTCTCCCGGAGTTTGAGTGATTTGGACTTGAAAGCGTACCAATCTTGTCGGGGAATGGGAACCCTTCGCGAGAATGTCCAAAGTTTCAGGGGGATTTCCAAAATGTTGAAAGGAACTCGAAACATGTCAGCCTTGGTTTTGAGAATCTCTCCCGGAGTTTGAGAGATTTGGACGTGAAAGGGTACCAATCTTGTCAGGGATTGGGAACCCTTCGCGAGAATGTCCAAAGTTTCAGCGGGATTTCCAAAATGTTGAAAGGAACTCGAAACATGTCAACTTTGGTTTTGAGAATCTCTCCCGGAGTTTGAGAGATTTGGACGTGAAAGGGTACCAATCTTGTCGGGGATTGGGAACCCTTCGCGAGAATGTCCAAAGTTTCAGCGGGATTTCCAAAATGTTGAAAGGAACTCGAAACATGTCAATCTTGGTTTTGAGAATCTCTGCCGGAGTTTGAGAGATTTGGACTTGAAAGGGTACCAGTCTTGCCGGGGATTGGGAACCCTTCGCGAGAATGTCCCAAGTTTCAGCGGGATTTCCAAAATGTTGAAAGGAACGCGAACCATGTCAACCTTGGTATTGAGAATCTCTGCCGGAGTTTGAGAGATTGGGACGTGAAAGGGCACCAGTCTTGTCGGGGATTGGGAACCCTTCGCGAGAATGTCCAAAGTTTCAGCGGGATTTCCAAAATGTTGAAAGGAACTCGAAACATGTCAACCTTGGTTTTGAGAATCTCTGCCGGAGTTTGAGAGATTTGGACGTGAAAGGGTACCAATCTTCTCGGGGATTGGGAACCCTTCGCGACAATGTCCAAAGTTTCAGCGGGATTTCCAAAATGTTGAAAGGAATTCGAAACATGTCAGCCTTGGTTTTGAGAATCTCTCCCGGAGTTTGAGAGATTTGGACGTGAAAGGGTACCAATCTTGTCGGGGATTGGGAACCCTTCGCGAGAATGTCCAAAGTTTCAGTGGGATTTCCAAAATGTTGAAAGGAACTCGAAACATGTCAACCTTGGTTTTGAGAATCTCTCCCGGAGTTTGAGAGATTTGGACTTGAAAGGGCACCAGTCTTGCCGGGGATTGGGAACCCTTCGCGAGAATGTCCAAAGTTTCAGCGGGATTTCCAAAATGTTGAAAGGAACTCGAAACATGTCAACCTTGGTTTTGAGAATCTCTCCTGGAGTTTGAGAGATTGGGACGTGAAAGGGCACCAGTCTTGTCGGGGATTGGGAACCCTTCGCGAGAATGTCCAAAGTTTCATCGGGATTTCCAAAATGTTGAAAGGAACTCGAAACATGTCAAGCTTGGTTTTGAGAATCTCTCCCGGACTTTGAGAGATTTGGACGTGAAAGGGTACCAATCTTGTCGGGGATTGGGAACCCTTTTGCCAGAATGTCCAAAGTTTCAGCGGGATTTCCAAAATGTTGAAAGGAACTCGAAACATGTCAGCCTTGGTTTTGAGAATCTCTCCCGGAGTTTAAGTGATTTGGACTTGAAAGCGTACCAATCTTGTCGGGGATTGGGAACCCTTCGTGGGAATGTCCAAAGTTTCAGCGGGATTTCCAAAATGTTGAAAGGAACTCGAAACATGTCAGCCTTGGTTTTGAGAATCTCTCCCGGAGTTTAAGTGATTTGGACTTGAAAGCGTACCAATCTTGTCGGGGATTGGGAACCCTTCGTGGGAATGTCCAAAGTTTCAGCGGGATTTCCAAAATGTTGAAAGGAACTCGAAACATGTCAAGTTTGGTTTTGAGAATCTCTCCCGGAGTTTGAGAGATTTGGACGTGAAAGGGCACCAGTCTTGTCGGGGATTGGGAACCCTTCGCGAGAATGTCCAAAGTTTCAGCGGGATTTCCAAAATGTTGAAAGGAACTCGAAACATGTCAGCCTTGGTTTTGAGAATCTCTCCTGGAGTTTGAGAGATTTGGACGTGAAAGGGTACCAATCTTCTCGGGGATTGGGAACCCTTCGCGAGAATGTCCAAAGTTTCAGCGGGATTTCCAAAATGTTGAAAGGAACTCGAAACATGTCAACCTTGGTTTTGAGAATCTCTCCCGGAGTTTGAGAGATTTGGACGTGAAAGGGTACCAATCTTGTCGGGGATTGGGAACCCTTCGCGAGAATGTCCAAAGTTTCAGCGGGATTTCCAAAATGTTGAAAGGAACTCGAAACATGTCAACCTTGGTTTTGAGAATCTCTGCCGGAGTTTGAGAGATTTGGACGTGAAAGGGTACCAATCTTCTCGGGGATTGGGAACCATTCGCGACAATGTCCAAAGTTTCAGCGGGATTCCCAAAATGTTGAAAGGAATTCGAAACATGTCAACCTTGCTTTTGAGAATCTCTCCCGGAGTTTGAGAGATTTGGACGTGAAAGGGCACCAGTCCTGTCGGGGATTGGGAACCCTTTGCGAGAATGTCCAAAGTTTCAGCGGGATTTCCAAAATGTTGAAAGGAACTCGAAACATGTCAACCTTGGTTTTGAGAATCTCTCCCGGACTTTGAGAGATTTGGACGTGAAAGGGTACCAATCTTGTCGGGGATTGGGAACCCTTCGCCAGAATGTCCACAGTTTCAGCGGGATTTCCAAAATGTTGAAAGGAACTCGAAACATGTCAGCCTTGGTTTTGAGAATCTCTCCCGGAGTTTGAGAGATTTGGACATGAAAGGGTACCAATCTTGTCGGGGATTGGGAACCCTTTGCGAGAATGTCCAAAGTTTCAGCGGGATTTCCAAAATGTTGAAAGGAACTCGAAACATGTCAACCTTGGTTTTGAGAATCTCTGCCGGAGTTTGAGAGATTTGGACGTGAAAGGGTACCAATCTTGTCGGGGATTGGGAACCCTTCGCGAGAATGTCCAAAGTTTCAGCGGGATTTCCAAAATGTTGAAAGGAACTCGAAACATGTCAAGCTTGGTTTTGAGAATCTCTCCCGGAGTTTGAGAGATTTGGACGTGAAAGGGTACCAATCTTGTCGGGGATTGGGAACCCTTCGCGAGAATGTCCAAAGTTTCAGCGGGATTTCCAAAATGTTGAAAGGAACTCGAAACATGTCAACCTTGGTTTTGAGAATCTCTCCCGGAGTTTGAGAGATTTGGACGTGAAAGGGTACCAATCTTGTCGGGGATTGGAACCCTTCGCGAGAATGTCCAAAGTTTCAGCGGGATTTCCAAAATGTTGAAAGGAACTCGAAACATGTCAACCTTGGTTTTGAGAATCTCTCCCGGAGTTTGAGAGATTTGGACGTGAAAGGGTACCAATCTTGTCGGGGATTGGGAACCCTTCGCGAGAATGTCCAAAGTTACAGCAGGATTTCCAAAATGTTGAAAGGAATTCGAAACATGTCAAGCTTGGTTTTGAGAATCTCTCCCGGAGTTTGAGAGATTTGGACGTGAAAGGGTACCAATCTTGTCGGGGATTGGGAACCCTTCGCGAGAATGTCCAAAGTTTCAGCGGGATTTCCAAAATGTTGAAAGGAACTCGAAACATGTCAACCTTGGTTTTGAGAATCTCTGCCGGAGTTTGAGAGATTTGGACGTGAAAGGGTACCAATCTTGTCGGGGATTGGGAACCCTTCGCGAGAATGTCCAAAGTTTCAGGGGGATTTCCAAAATGTTGAAAGGAACTCGAAACCTGTCAACCTTGGTTTTGAGAATCTCTCCCGGAGTTTGAGAGATTTGGACGTGAAAGGGTACCAATCTTGTCGGGGATTGGGAACCCTTCGCGAGAATGTCCAAAGTTTCAGCGGGATTTCCAAAATGTTGAAAGGAATTCGAAACATGTCAAGCTTGGTTTTGAGAATCTCTGCTGGAGTTTGAGAGATTTGGACGTGAAAGGGTACCAATCTTGTCGGGGATTGGGAACCCTTCGCGAGAATGTCCAAAGTTTCAGCGGGATTTCCAAAATGTTGAAAGGAACTCGAAACATGTCAACCTTGGTTTTGAGAATCTCTCCCGGACTTTGAGAGATTTGGACGTGAAAGGGTACCAATCTTGTCGGGGATTGGGAACCCTTCGCCAGAATGTCCAAAGTTTCAGCGGGATTTCCAAAATGTTGAAAGGAACTCGAAACATGTCAACCTTGGTTTTGAGAATCTCTCCCGGACTTTGAGAGATTTGGACGTGAAAGGGTACCAATCTTGTCGGGGATTGGGAACCCTTCGCCAGAATGTCCAAAGTTTCAGCGGGATTTCCAAAATGTTGAAAGGAACTCGAAACATGTCAGCCTTGGTTTTGAGAATCTCTCCCAGAGTTTGAGTGATTTGGACTTGAAAGCGTACCAATCTTGTCGGGGAATGGGAACCCTTCGCGAGAATGTCCAAAGTTTCAGGGGGATTTCCAAAATGTTGAAAGGAACTCGAAACATGTCAGCCTTGGTTTTGAGAATCTCTCCCGGAGTTTGAGAGATTTGGACGTGAAAGGGTACCAATCTTGTCAGGGATTGGGAACCCTTCGCGAGAATGTCCAAAGTTTCAGCGGGATTTCCAAAATGTTGAAAGGAACTCGAAACATGTCAACTTTGGTTTTGAGAATCTCACCCGGAGTTTGAGAGATTTGGACGTGAAAGGGTACCAATCTTGTCGGGGATTGGGAACCCTTTGCGAGAATGTCCAAAGTTTCAGCGGGATTTCCAAAATGTTGAAAGGAACTCGAAACATGTCAACCTTGGTTTTGAGAATCTCTGCCGGAGTTTGAGAGATTTGGACTTGAAAGGGTACCAGTCTTGCCGGGGATTGGGAACCCTTCGCGAGAATGTCCCAAGTTTCAGCGGGATTTCCAAAATGTTGAAAGGAACGCGAACCATGTCAACCTTGGTTTTGAGAATCTCTCCTGGAGTTTGAGAGATTGGGACGTGAAAGGGCACCAGTCTTGTCGGGGATTGGGAACCCTTCGCGAGAATGTCCAAAGTTTCAGCGGGATTTCCAAAATGTTGAAAGGAACTCGAAACATGTCAACCTTGGTTTTGAGAATCTCTGCCGGACTTTGAGAGATTTGGACGTGAAAGGGTACCAATCTTCTCGGGGATTGGGAACCCTTCGCGACAATGTCCAAAGTTTCAGCGGGATTTCCAAAATGTTGAAAGGAATTCGAAACATGTCAGCCTTGGTTTTGAGAATCTCTCCCGGAGTTTGAGAGATTTGGACGTGAAAGGGTACCAATCTTGTCGGGGATTGGGAACCCTTCGCGAGAATGTCCAAAGTTTCAGCGGGATTTCCAAAATGTTGAAAGGAACTCGAAACATGTCAAGCTTGGTTTTGAGAATCTCTCCCGGAGTTTGAGAGATTTGGACGTGAAAGGGTACCAATCTTGTCGGGGATTGGGAACCCTTCGCCAGAATGTCCAAAGTTTCAGCAGGATTTCCAAAATGTTGAAAGGAATTCGAAACATGTCAAGCTTGGTTTTGAGAATCTCTGCTGGAGTTTGAGAGATTTGGACGTGAAAGGGTACCAATCTTGTCGGGGATTGGGAACCCTTCGCGAGAATGTCCAAAGTTTCAGGGGGATTTCCAAAATGTTGAAAGGAACTCGAAACATGTCAACCTTGGTTTTGAGAATCTCTCCCGGACTTTGAGAGCTTTGGACGTGAAAGGGTACAAATCTTGTCGGGGATTGGGAACCCTTTGCGAGAATGTCCAAAGTTGCAGCGGGATTTCCAAAATGTTGAAAGGAACTCGAAACATGTCAACCTTGGTTTTGAGAATCTCTCCCGGAGTTTGAGAGATTTGGACGTGAAAGGGTACCAATCTTGTCGGGGATTGGGAACCCTTCGCGAGAATGTCCATAGTTTCAGGGGGATTTCCAAAATGTTGAAAGGAACTCGAAACATGTCAACCTTGGTTTTGAGAATCTCTCCCGGAGTTTGAGAGATTTGGACTTGAAAGGGTACCAGTCTTGCCGGGGATTGGGAACCCTTCGCGAGAATGTCCAAAGTTTCAGCGGGATTTCCAAAATGTTGAAAGGAACTCGAAACATGTCAACCTTGGTTTTGAGAATCTCTCCTGGAGTTTGAGAGATTGGGACGTGAAAGGGCACCAGTCTTGTCGGGGATTGGGAACCCTTCGCGAGAATGTCCAAAGTTTCATCGGGATTTCCAAAATGTTGAAAGGAACTCGAAACATGTCAAGCTTGGTTTTGAGAATCTCTCCCGGACTTTGAGAGATTTGGACGTGAAAGGGTACCAATCTTGTCGGGGATTGGGAACCCTTTTGCCAGAATGTCCAAAGTTTCAGCGGGATTTCCAAAATGTTGAAAGGAACTCGAAACATGTCAGCCTTGGTTTTGAGAATCTCTCCCGGAGTTTAAGTGATTTGGACTTGAAAGCGTACCAATCTTGTCGGGGATTGGGAACCCTTCGTGGGAATGTCCAAAGTTTCAGCGGGATTTCCAAAATGTTGAAAGGAACTCGAAACATGTCAAGTTTGGTTTTGAGAATCTCTCCCGGAGTTTGAGAGATTTGGACGTGAAAGGGTACCAACCTTGTCGGGGATTGGGAACCCTTCGCGAGAATGTCCAAAGTTTCAGCGGGATTTCCAAAATGTTGAAAGGAACTCGAAACATGTCAACCTTGGTTTTGAGAATCTCTGCCGGAGTTTGAGAGATTTGGACGTGAAAGGGTACCAATCTTGCCGGGGATTGGGAACCCTTCGCGAGAATGTCCCAAGTTTCAGCGGGATTTCCAAAATGTTGAAAGGAACTCGAACCATGTCAACCTTGCTTTTGAGAATCTCTCCTGGAGTTTGAGAGATTGGGACGTGAAAGGGCACCAGTCTTGTCGGGGATTGGGAACCCTTCGCGAGAATGGACAAAGTTTCAGCGGGATTTCCAAAATGTTGAAAGGAACTCGAAACATGTCAACCTTGGTTTTGAGAATCTCTCCCGGAGTTTGAGAGATTTGGACGTGAATGGGTACCAATCTTGTCGGGGATTGGGAACCCTTCGCCAGAATGTCCAAAGTTTCAGCGGGATTTCCAAAATGTTGAAAGGAACTCGAAACATGTCAACCTTGGTTTTGAGAATCTCTCCCGGACTTTGAGAGATTTGGACGTGAAAGGGTACCAATCTTGTCGGGGATTGGGAACCCTTCGCCAGAATGTCCAAAGTTTCAGCGGGATTTCCAAAATGTTGAAAGGAACTTGAAACATGTCAGCCTTGGTTTTGAGAATCTCTCCCGGAGTTTGAGTGATTTGGACTTGAAAGGGTACCAATCTTGTCGGGGATTGGGAACCCTTCGCGAGAATGTCCAAAGTTTCAGGGGGATTTCCAAAATGTTGAAAGGAACTCGAAACCTGTCAACCTTGGTTTTGAGAATCTCTCCCGGAGTTTGAGAGATTTGGACGTGAAAGGGTACCAATCTTGTCGGGGATTGGGAACCCTTCGCGAGAATGTCCAAAGTTTCAGCGGGATTTCCAAAATGTTGAAAGGAATTCGAAACATGTCAAGCTTGGTTTTGAGAATCTCTGCTGGAGTTTGAGAGATTTGGACGTGAAAGGGTACCAATCTTGTCGGGGATTGGGAACCCTTCGCGAGAATGTCCAAAGTTTCAGCGGGATTTCCAAAATGTTGAAAGGAACTCGAAACATGTCAACCTTGGTTTTGAGAATCTCTCCCGGACTTTGAGAGATTTGGACGTGAAAGGGTACCAATCTTGTCGGGGATTGGGAACCCTTCGCCAGAATGTCCAAAGTTTCAGCGGGATTTCCAAAATGTTGAAAGGAACTCGAAACATGTCAACCTTGGTTTTGAGAATCTCTCCCGGACTTTGAGAGATTTGGACGTGAAAGGGTACCAATCTTGTCGGGGATTGGGAACCCTTCGCCAGAATGTCCAAAGTTTCAGCGGGATTTCCAAAATGTTGAAAGGAACTCGAAACATGTCAGCCTTGGTTTTGAGAATCTCTCCCAGAGTTTGAGTGATTTGGACTTGAAAGCGTACCAATCTTGTCGGGGAATGGGAACCCTTCGCGAGAATGTCCAAAGTTTCAGGGGGATTTCCAAAATGTTGAAAGGAACTCGAAACATGTCAGCCTTGGTTTTGAGAATCTCTCCCGGAGTTTGAGAGATTTGGACGTGAAAGGGTACCAATCTTGTCAGGGATTGGGAACCCTTCGCGAGAATGTCCAAAGTTTCAGCGGGATTTCCAAAATGTTGAAAGGAACTCGAAACATGTCAACTTTGGTTTTGAGAATCTCACCCGGAGTTTGAGAGATTTGGACGTGAAAGGGTACCAATCTTGTCGGGGATTGGGAACCCTTTGCGAGAATGTCCAAAGTTTCAGCGGGATTTCCAAAATGTTGAAAGGAACTCGAAACATGTCAACCTTGGTTTTGAGAATCTCTGCCGGAGTTTGAGAGATTTGGACTTGAAAGGGTACCAGTCTTGCCGGGGATTGGGAACCCTTCGCGAGAATGTCCCAAGTTTCAGCGGGATTTCCAAAATGTTGAAAGGAACGCGAACCATGTCAACCTTGGTTTTGAGAATCTCTCCTGGAGTTTGAGAGATTGGGACGTGAAAGGGCACCAGTCTTGTCGGGGATTGGGAACCCTTCGCGAGAATGTCCAAAGTTTCAGCGGGATTTCCAAAATGTTGAAAGGAACTCGAAACATGTCAACCTTGGTTTTGAGAATCTCTGCCGGACTTTGAGAGATTTGGACGTGAAAGGGTACCAATCTTCTCGGGGATTGGGAACCCTTCGCGACAATGTCCAAAGTTTCAGCGGGATTTCCAAAATGTTGAAAGGAATTCGAAACATGTCAGCCTTGGTTTTGAGAATTTCTCCCGGAGTTTGAGAGATTTGGACGTGAAAGGGTACCAATCTTGTCGGGGATTGGGAACCCTTCGCGAGAATGTCCAAAGTTTCAGCGGGATTTCCAAAATGTTGAAAGGAACTCGAAACATGTCAAGCTTGGTTTTGAGAATCTCTCCCGGAGTTTGAGAGATTTGGACGTGAAAGGGTACCAATCTTGTCGGGGATTGGGAACCCTTCGCCAGAATGTCCAAAGTTTCAGCAGGATTTCCAAAATGTTGAAAGGAATTCGAAACATGTCAAGCTTGGTTTTGAGAATCTCTGCTGGAGTTTGAGAGATTTGGACGTGAAAGGGTACCAATCTTGTCGGGGATTGGGAACCCTTCGCGAGAATGTCCAAAGTTTCAGGGGGATTTCCAAAATGTTGAAAGGAACTCGAAACATGTCAACCTTGGTTTTGAGAATCTCTCCCGGACTTTGAGAGCTTTGGACGTGAAAGGGTACAAATCTTGTCGGGGATTGGGAACCCTTTGCGAGAATGTCCAAAGTTGCAGCGGGATTTCCAAAATGTTGAAAGGAACTCGAAACATGTCAACCTTGGTTTTGAGAATCTCTCCCGGAGTTTGAGAGATTTGGACGTGAAAGGGTACCAATCTTGTCGGGGATTGGGAACCCTTCGCGAGAATGTCCATAGTTTCAGGGGGATTTCCAAAATGTTGAAAGGAACTCGAAACATGTCAACCTTGGTTTTGAGAATCTCTCCCGGAGTTTGAGAGATTTGGACTTGAAAGGGTACCAGTCTTGCCGGGGATTGGGAACCCTTCGCGAGAATGTCCAAAGTTTCAGCGGGATTTCCAAAATGTTGAAAGGAACTCGAAACATGTCAACCTTGGTTTTGAGAATCTCTCCTGGAGTTTGAGAGATTGGGACGTGAAAGGGCACCAGTCTTGTCGGGGATTGGGAACCCTTCGCGAGAATGTCCAAAGTTTCATCGGGATTTCCAAAATGTTGAAAGGAACTCGAAACATGTCAAGCTTGGTTTTGAGAATCTCTCCCGGACTTTGAGAGATTTGGACGTGAAAGGGTACCAATCTTGTCGGGGATTGGGAACCCTTTTGCCAGAATGTCCAAAGTTTCAGCGGGATTTCCAAAATGTTGAAAGGAACTCGAAACATGTCAGCCTTGGTTTTGAGAATCTCTCCCGGAGTTTAAGTGATTTGGACTTGAAAGCGTACCAATCTTGTCGGGGATTGGGAACCCTTCGCCAGAATGTCCAAAGTTTCAGCGGGATTTCCAAAATGTTGAAAGGAACTCGAAACATGTCAAGTTTGGTTTTGAGAATCTCTCCCGGAGTTTGAGAGATTTGGACGTGAAAGGGTACCAACCTTGTCGGGGATTGGGAACCCTTCGCGAGAATGTCCAAAGTTTCAGCGGGATTTCCAAAATGTTGAAAGGAACTCGAAACATGTCAACCTTGGTTTTGAGAATCTCTGCCGGAGTTTGAGAGATTTGGACGTGAAAGGGTACCAATCTTGCCGGGGAT
The DNA here is from genome assembly GCF_964273445.1 of Streptopelia decaocto. Lineage (NCBI taxonomy): Eukaryota > Metazoa > Chordata > Aves > Columbiformes > Columbidae > Streptopelia > Streptopelia decaocto. The sequence continues at coordinate 155,710 of NW_028115479.1, read as the reverse complement.
TGGGAACCCTTCGCGAGAATGTCCCAAGTTTCAGCGGGATTTCCAAAATGTTGAAAGGAACTCGAACCATGTCAACCTTGCTTTTGAGAATCTCTCCTGGAGTTTGAGAGATTGGGACGTGAAAGGGCACCAGTCTTGTCGGGGATTGGGAACCCTTCGCGAGAATGGACAAAGTTTCAGCGGGATTTCCAAAATGTTGAAAGGAACTCGAAACATGTCAACCTTGGTTTTGAGAATCTCTCCCGGAGTTTGAGAGATTTGGACGTGAATGGGTACCAATCTTGTCGGGGATTGGGAACCCTTCGCCAGAATGTCCAAAGTTTCAGCGGGATTTCCAAAATGTTGAAAGGAACTCGAAACATGTCAACCTTGGTTTTGAGAATCTCTCCCGGACTTTGAGAGATTTGGACGTGAAAGGGTACCAATCTTGTCGGGGATTGGGAACCCTTCGCCAGAATGTCCAAAGTTTCAGCGGGATTTCCAAAATGTTGAAAGGAACTTGAAACATGTCAGCCTTGGTTTTGAGAATCTCTCCCGGAGTTTGAGTGATTTGGACTTGAAAGCGTACCAATCTTGTCGGGGAATGGGAACCCTTCGCGAGAATGTCCAAAGTTTCAGGGGGATTTCCAAAATGTTGAAAGGAACTCGAAACATGTCAGCCTTGGTTTTGAGAATCTCTCCCGGAGTTTGAGAGATTTGGACGTGAAAGGGTACCAATCTTGTCAGGGATTGGGAACCCTTCGCGAGAATGTCCAAAGTTTCAGCGGGATTTCCAAAATGTTGAAAGGAACTCGAAACATGTCAACTTTGGTTTTGAGAATCTCTCCCGGAGTTTGAGAGATTTGGACGTGAAAGGGTACCAATCTTGTCGGGGATTGGGAACCCTTCGCGAGAATGTCCAAAGTTTCAGCGGGATTTCCAAAATGTTGAAAGGAACTCGAAACATGTCAATCTTGGTTTTGAGAATCTCTGCCGGAGTTTGAGAGATTTGGACTTGAAAGGGTACCAGTCTTGCCGGGGATTGGGAACCCTTCGCGAGAATGTCCCAAGTTTCAGCGGGATTTCCAAAATGTTGAAAGGAACGCGAACCATGTCAACCTTGGTATTGAGAATCTCTGCCGGAGTTTGAGAGATTGGGACGTGAAAGGGCACCAGTCTTGTCGGGGATTGGGAACCCTTCGCGAGAATGTCCAAAGTTTCAGCGGGATTTCCAAAATGTTGAAAGGAACTCGAAACATGTCAACCTTGGTTTTGAGAATCTCTGCCGGAGTTTGAGAGATTTGGACGTGAAAGGGTACCAATCTTCTCGGGGATTGGGAACCCTTCGCGACAATGTCCAAAGTTTCAGCGGGATTTCCAAAATGTTGAAAGGAATTCGAAACATGTCAGCCTTGGTTTTGAGAATCTCTCCCGGAGTTTGAGAGATTTGGACGTGAAAGGGTACCAATCTTGTCGGGGATTGGGAACCCTTCGCGAGAATGTCCAAAGTTTCAGTGGGATTTCCAAAATGTTGAAAGGAACTCGAAACATGTCAACCTTGGTTTTGAGAATCTCTCCCGGAGTTTGAGAGATTTGGACTTGAAAGGGCACCAGTCTTGCCGGGGATTGGGAACCCTTCGCGAGAATGTCCAAAGTTTCAGCGGGATTTCCAAAATGTTGAAAGGAACTCGAAACATGTCAACCTTGGTTTTGAGAATCTCTCCTGGAGTTTGAGAGATTGGGACGTGAAAGGGCACCAGTCTTGTCGGGGATTGGGAACCCTTCGCGAGAATGTCCAAAGTTTCATCGGGATTTCCAAAATGTTGAAAGGAACTCGAAACATGTCAAGCTTGGTTTTGAGAATCTCTCCCGGACTTTGAGAGATTTGGACGTGAAAGGGTACCAATCTTGTCGGGGATTGGGAACCCTTTTGCCAGAATGTCCAAAGTTTCAGCGGGATTTCCAAAATGTTGAAAGGAACTCGAAACATGTCAGCCTTGGTTTTGAGAATCTCTCCCGGAGTTTAAGTGATTTGGACTTGAAAGCGTACCAATCTTGTCGGGGATTGGGAACCCTTCGTGGGAATGTCCAAAGTTTCAGCGGGATTTCCAAAATGTTGAAAGGAACTCGAAACATGTCAAGTTTGGTTTTGAGAATCTCTCCCGGAGTTTGAGAGATTTGGACGTGAAAGGGTACCAACCTTGTCGGGGATTGGGAACCCTTCGCGAGAATGTCCAAAGTTTCAGCGGGATTTCCAAAATGTTGAAAGGAACTCGAAACATGTCAACCTTGGTTTTGAGAATCTCTGCCGGAGTTTGAGAGATTTGGACGTGAAAGGGTACCAATCTTGCCGGGGATTGGGAACCCTTCGCGAGAATGTCCCAAGTTTCAGCGGGATTTCCAAAATGTTGAAAGGAACTCGAACCATGTCAACCTTGCTTTTGAGAATCTCTCCTGGAGTTTGAGAGATTGGGACGTGAAAGGGCACCAGTCTTGTCGGGGATTGGGAACCCTTCGCGAGAATGGACAAAGTTTCAGCGGGATTTCCAAAATGTTGAAAGGAACTCGAAACATGTCAACCTTGGTTTTGAGAATCTCTCCCGGAGTTTGAGTGATTTGGACTTGAAAGCGTACCAATCTTGTCGGGGAATGGGAACCCTTCGCGAGAATGTCCAAAGTTTCAGGGGGATTTCCAAAATGTTGAAAGGAACTCGAAACATGTCAGCCTTGGTTTTGAGAATCTCTCCCGGAGTTTGAGAGATTTGGACGTGAAAGGGTACCAATCTTGTCAGGGATTGGGAACCCTTCGCGAGAATGTCCAAAGTTTCAGCGGGATTTCCAAAATGTTGAAAGGAACTCGAAACATGTCAACTTTGGTTTTGAGAATCTCTCCCGGAGTTTGAGAGATTTGGACGTGAAAGGGTACCAATCTTGTCGGGGATTGGGAACCCTTCGCGAGAATGTCCAAAGTTTCAGCGGGATTTCCAAAATGTTGAAAGGAACTCGAAACATGTCAATCTTGGTTTTGAGAATCTCTGCCGGAGTTTGAGAGATTTGGACTTGAAAGGGTACCAGTCTTGCCGGGGATTGGGAACCCTTCGCGAGAATGTCCCAAGTTTCAGCGGGATTTCCAAAATGTTGAAAGGAACGCGAACCATGTCAACCTTGGTATTGAGAATCTCTGCCGGAGTTTGAGAGATTGGGACGTGAAAGGGCACCAGTCTTGTCGGGGATTGGGAACCCTTCGCGAGAATGTCCAAAGTTTCAGCGGGATTTCCAAAATGTTGAAAGGAACTCGAAACATGTCAACCTTGGTTTTGAGAATCTCTGCCGGAGTTTGAGAGATTTGGACGTGAAAGGGTACCAATCTTCTCGGGGATTGGGAACCCTTCGCGACAATGTCCAAAGTTTCAGCGGGATTTCCAAAATGTTGAAAGGAATTCGAAACATGTCAGCCTTGGTTTTGAGAATCTCTCCCGGAGTTTGAGAGATTTGGACGTGAAAGGGTACCAATCTTGTCGGGGATTGGGAACCCTTCGCGAGAATGTCCAAAGTTTCAGCGGGATTTCCAAAATGTTGAAAGGAACTCGAAACATGTCAACCTTGGTTTTGAGAATCTCTGCCGGAGTTTGAGAGATTTGGACGTGAAAGGGTACCAATCTTGTCGGGGATTGGGAACCCTTCGCCAGAATGTCCACAGTTTCAGCGGGATTTCCAAAATGTTGAAAGGAACTCGAAACATGTCAAGCTTGGTTTTGAGAATCTCTCCCGGAGTTTGAGAGATTTGGACGTGAAAGGGTACCAATCTTGTCGGGGATTGGGAACCCTTCGCGAGAATGTCCAAAGTTTCAGCGGGATTTCCAAAATGTTGAAAGGAATTCGAAACATGTCAAGCTTGGTTTTGAGAATCTCTGCTGGAGTTTGAGAGATTTGGACGTGAAAGGGTACCAATCTTGTCGGGGATTGGGAACCCTTCGCGAGAATGTCCAAAGTTTCAGGGGGATTTCCAAAATGTTGAAAGGAACTCGAAACATGTCAACCTTGGTTTTGAGAATCTCTCCCGGACTTTGAGAGCTTTGGACGTGAAAGGGTACCAATCTTGTCGGGGATTGGGAACCCTTTGCGAGAATGTCCAAAGTTGCAGCGGGATTTCCAAAATGTTGAAAGGAACTCGAAACATGTCAACTTTGGTTTTGAGAATCTCTCCCGGAGTTTGAGAGATTTGGACGTGAAAGGGTACCAATCTTGTCGGGGATTGGGAACCCTTCGCGAGAATGTCCATAGTTTCAGGGGGATTTCCAAAATGTTGAAAGGAACTCGAAACATGTCAACCTTGGTTTTGAGAATCTCTCCCGGAGTTTGAGAGATTTGGACTTGAAAGGGTACCAGTCTTGCCGGGGATTGGGAACCCTTCGCGAGAATGTCCAAAGTTTCAGCGGGATTTCCAAAATGTTGAAAGGAACTCGAAACATGTCAACCTTGGTTTTGAGAATCTCTCCTGGAGTTTGAGAGATTGGGACGTGAAAGGGCACCAGTCTTGTCGGGGATTGGGAACCCTTCGCGAGAATGTCCAAAGTTTCAGCGGGATTTCCAAAATGTTGAAAGGAACTCGAAAGATGTCAACCTTGGTTTTGAGAATCTCTCCCGGACTTTGAGAGATTTGGACGTGAAAGGGTACCAATCTTGTCGGGGATTGGGAACCCTTTTGCCAGAATGTCCAAAGTTTCAGCGGGATTTCCAAAATGTTGAAAGGAACTCGAAACATGTCAGCCTTGGTTTTGAGAATCTCTCCCGGAGTTTGAGTGATTTGGACCTGAAAGCGTACCAATCTTGTCGGGGATTGGGAACCCTTCGCGGGAATGCCCAAAGTTTCAGCGGGATTTCCAAAATGTTGAAAGGAACTCGAAACATGTCAAGTTTGGTTTTGAGAATCTCTCCCGGAGTTTGAGAGATTTGGACGTGAAAGGGTACCAATCTTGTCAGGGATTGGGAACCCTTCGCGAGAATGTCCAAAGTTTCAGCGGGATTTCCAAAATGTTGAAAGGAACTCGAAACATGTCAACCTTGGTTTTGAGAATCTCTGCCGGAGTTTGAGAGATTTGGACTTGAAAGGGTACCAGTCTTGCCGGGGATTGGGAACCCTTCGCGAGAATGTCCCAAGTTTCAGCGGGATTTCCAAAATGTTGAAAGGAACTCGAACCATGTCAACCTTGGTTTTGAGAATCTCTCCTGGAGTTTGAGAGATTGGGAAGTGAAAGGGCACCAGTCTTGTCGGGGATTGGGAACCCTTCGCGAGAATGTCCAAAGTTTCAGCGGGATTTCCAAAATGTTGAAAGGAATTCGAAACATGTCAAGCTTGGTTTTGAGAATCTCTGCCGGAGTTTGAGAGATTTGGACGTGAAAGGGTACCAATCTTGTCGGGGATTGGGAACCCTTCGCGAGAATGTCCAAAGTTTCAGCGGGATTTCCAAAATGTTGAAAGGAACTCGAAACATGTCAACCTTGGTTTTGAGAATCTCTGCCGGAGTTTGAGAGATTTGGACGTGAAAGGGTACCAATCTTGTCGGGGATTGGGAACCCTTCGCGACAATGTCCAAAGTTTCAGGGGGATTTCCAAAATGTTGAAAGGAACTCGAAACATGTCAACCTTGGTTTTGAGAATCTCTCCCGGAGTTTGAGAGATTTGGACGTGAAAGGGTACCAATCTTGTCGGGGATTGGGAACCCTTCGCGAGAATGTCCAAAGTTTCAGCGGGATTTCCAAAATGTTGAAAGGAACTCGAAACATGTCAACCTTGGTTTTGAGAATCTCTCCCGGAGTTTGAGAGATTTGGACGTGAAAGGGTACCAATCTTGTCGGGGATTGGGAACCCTTTGCGAGAATGTCCAAAGTTTCAGCGGGATTTCCAAAATGTTGAAAGGAACTCGAAACATGTCAGCCTTGGTTTTGAGAATCTCTCCCGGAGTTTGAGTGATTTGGACTTGAAAGCGTACCAATCTTGTCGGGGAATGGGAACCCTTCGCGAGAATGTCCAAAGTTTCAGGGGGATTTCCAAAATGTTGAAAGGAACTCGAAACATGTCAGCCTTGGTTTTGAGAATCTCTCCCGGAGTTTGAGAGATTTGGACGTGAAAGGGTACCAATCTTGTCAGGGATTGGGAACCCTTCGCGAGAATGTCCAAAGTTTCAGCGGGATTTCCAAAATGTTGAAAGGAACTCGAAACATGTCAACTTTGGTTTTGAGAATCTCTCCCGGAGTTTGAGAGATTTGGACGTGAAAGGGTACCAATCTTGTCGGGGATTGGGAACCCTTTGCGAGAATGTCCAAAGTTTCAGCGGGATTTCCAAAATGTTGAAAGGAACTCGAAACATGTCAACCTTGGTTTTGAGAATCTCTGCCGGAGTTTGAGAGATTTGGACTTGAAAGGGTACCAGTCTTGCCGGGGATTGGGAACCCTTCGCGACAATGTCCCAAGTTTCAGCGGGATTTCCAAAATGTTGAAAGGAACTCGAAACATGTCAGCCTTGGTTTTGAGAATCTCTCCCGGAGTTTGAGTGATTTGGACTTGAAAGCGTACCAATCTTGTCGGGGAATGGGAACCCTTCGCGAGAATGTCCAAAGTTTCAGGGGGATTTCCAAAATGTTGAAAGGAACTCGAAACATGTCAGCCTTGGTTTTGAGAATCTCTCCCGGAGTTTGAGAGATTTGGACGTGAAAGGGTACCAATCTTGTCAGGGATTGGGAACCCTTCGCGAGAATGTCCAAAGTTTCAGCGGGATTTCCAAAATGTTGAAAGGAACTCGAAACATGTCAACTTTGGTTTTGAGAATCTCTGCCGGAGTTTGAGAGATTTGGACGTGAAAGGGTACCAATCTTGTCGGGGATTGGGAACCCTTCGCGAGAATGTCCAAAGTTTCAGCGGGATTTCCAAAATGTTGAAAGGAACTCGAAACATGTCAACCTTGGTTTTGAGAATCTCTGCCGGAGTTTGAGAGATTTGGACTTGAAAGGGTACCAGTCTTGCCGGGGATTGGGAACCCTTCGCGAGAATGTCCAAAGTTTCAGCGGGATTTCCAAAATGTTGAAAGGAACTCGAAACATGTCAACCTTGGTTTTGAGAATCTCTGCCGGAGTTTGAGAGATTTGGACGTGAAAGGGTACCAATCTTGTCGGGGATTGGGAACCCTTTTGCCAGAATGTCCAAAGTTTCAGCGGGATTTCCAAAATGTTGAAAGGAACTCGAAACATGTCAGCCTTGGTTTTGAGAATCTCTCCCGGAGTTTGAGTGATTTGGACTTGAAAGCGTACCAATCTTGTCGGGGATTGGGAACCCTTCGCGGGAATGCCCAAAGTTTCAGCGGGATTTCCAAAATGTTGAAAGGAACTCGAAACATGTCAACCTTGGTTTTGAGAATCTCTCCCGGAGTTTGAGAGATTTGGACGTGAAAGGGTACCAATCTTGTCGGGGATTGGGAACCCTTCGCGAGAATGTCCAAAGTTTCAGCGGGATTTCCAAAATGTTGAAAGGAACTCGAAACATGTCAACCTTGGTTTTGAGAATCTCTGCCGGAGTTTGAGAGATTTGGACTTGAAAGGGTACCAGTCTTGCCGGGGATTGGGAACCCTTCGCGAGAATGTCCCAAGTTTCAGCGGGATTTCCAAAATGTTGAAAGGAACTCGAACCATGTCAACCTTGGTTTTGAGAATCTCTCCTGGAGTTTGAGAGATTGGGACGTGAAAGGGCACCAGTCTTGTCGGGGATTGGGAACCCTTTGCGAGAATGTCCAAAGTTTCAGCGGGATTTCCAAAATGTTGAAAGGAACTCGAAACATGTCAACCTTGGTTTTGAGAATCTCTGCCGGAGTTTGAGAGATTTGGACGTGAAAGGGTACCAATCTTGTCGGGGATTGGGAACCCTTCGCGAGAATGTCCAAAGTTTCAGCGGGATTTCCAAAATGTTGAAAGGAACTCGAAACATGTCAACCTTGGTTTTGAGAATCTCTGCCGGAGTTTGAGAGATTTGGACTTGAAAGGGTACCAGTCTTGCCGGGGATTGGGAACCCTTCGCGAGAATGTCCCAAGTTTCAGCGGGATTTCCAAAATGTTGAAAGGAACTCGAAACATGTCAACCTTGGTTTTGAGAATCTCTCCCGGAGTTTGAGAGATTTGGACGTGAAAGGGTACCAATCTTGTCGGGGATTGGGAACCCTTCGCGAGAATGTCCAAAGTTTCAGCGGGATTTCCAAAATGTTGAAAGGAACTCGAAACATGTCAACCTTGGTTTTGAGAATCTCTCCCGGAGTTTGAGAGATTTGGACGTGAAAGGGTACCAATCTTGTCGGGGATTGGGAACCCTTCGCCAGAATGTCCAAAGTTTCAGCGGGATTTCCAAAATGTTGAAAGGAACTCGAAACATGTCAGCCTTGGTTTTGAGAATCTCTCCCGGAGTTTGAGTGATTTGGACTTGAAAGCGTACCAATCTTGTCGGGGAATGGGAACCCTTCGCGAGAATGTCCAAAGTTTCAGGGGGATTTCCAAAATGTTGAAAGGAACTCGAAACATGTCAGCCTTGGTTTTGAGAATCTCTCCCGGAGTTTGAGAGATTTGGACGTGAAAGGGTACCAATCTTGTCAGGGATTGGGAACCCTTCGCGAGAATGTCCAAAGTTTCAGCGGGATTTCCAAAATGTTGAAAGGAACTCGAAACATGTCAACTTTGGTTTTGAGAATCTCTCCCGGAGTTTGAGAGATTTGGACGTGAAAGGGTACCAATCTTGTCGGGGATTGGGAACCCTTCGCGAGAATGTCCAAAGTTTCAGCGGGATTTCCAAAATGTTGAAAGGAACTCGAAACATGTCAACCTTGGTTTTGAGAATCTCTGCCGGAGTTTGAGAGATTTGGACTTGAAAGGGTACCAGTCTTGCCGGGGATTGGGAACCCTTCGCGAGAATGTCCCAAGTTTCAGCGGGATTTCCAAAATGTTGAAAGGAACGCGAAACATGTCAACCTTGGTTTTGAGAATCTCTCCTGGAGTTTGAGAGATTGGGACGTGAAAGGGCACCAGTCTTGTCGGGGATTGGGAACCCTTCGCGAGAATGTCCAAAGTTTCAGCGGGATTTCCAAAATGTTGCAAGGAACTCGAAACATGTCAACCTTGGTTTTGAGAATCTCTGCCGGAGTTTGAGAGATTTGGACGTGAAAGGGTACCAGTCTTCTCGGGGATTGGGAACCCTTCGCGACAATGTCCAAAGTTTCAGCGGGATTTCCAAAATGTTGAAAGGAATTCGAAACATGTCAGCCTTGGTTTTGAGAATCTCTCCCGGAGTTTGAGAGATTTGGACGTGAAAGGGTACCAATCTTCTCGGGGATTGGGAACCCTTCGCGACAATGTCCAAAGTTTCAGCGGGATTTCCAAAATGTTGAAAGGAACTCGAAACATGTCAACCTTGGTTTTGAGAATCTCTGCCGGAGTTTGAGAGATTTGGACGTGAAAGGGTACCAATCTTGTCGGGGATTGGGAACCCTTCGCGAGAATGTCCAAAGTTTCAGCGGGATTTCCAAAATGTTGAAAGGAACTCGAAACATGTCAAGCTTGGTTTTGAGAATCTCTCCCGGAGTTTGAGAGATTTGGACGTGAAAGGGTACCAATCTTGTCGGGGATTGGGAACCCTTCGCGAGAATGTCCAAAGTTTCAGCGGGATTTCCAAAATGTTGAAAGGAATTCGAAACATGTCAAGCTTGGTTTTAAGAATCTCTGCTGGAGTTTGAGAGATTTGGGACGTGAAAGGGTACCAATCTTGTCGGGGATTGGGAACCCTTTGCGAGAATGTCCAAAGTTTCAGATGGATTTCCAAAATGTTGAAAGGAACTCGAAACATGTCAACCTTGGTTTTGAGAATCTCTCCCGGACTTTGAGAGCTTTGGACGTGAAAGGGTACCAATCTTGTCGGGGATTGGGAACCCTTTGCGAGAATGTCCAAAGTTGCAGCGGGATTTCCAAAATGTTGAAAGGAACTCGAAACATGTCAACTTTGGTTTTGAGAATCTCTCCCGGAGTTTGAGAGATTTGGACGTGAAAGGGTACCAATCTTGTCGGGGATTGGGAACCCTTCGCGAGAATGTCCATAGTTTCAGGGGGATTTCCAAAATGTTGAAAGGAACTCGAAACATGTCAACCTTGGTTTTGAGAATCTCTCCCGGAGTTTGAGAGATTTGGACCTGAAAGGGTACCAGTCTTGCCGGGGATTGGGAACCCTTCGCGAGAATGTCCAAAGTTTCAGCGGGATTTCCAAAATGTTGAAAGGAACTCGAAACATGTCAACCTTGGTTTTGAGAATCTCTCCTGGAGTTTGAGAGATTGGGACGTGAAAGAGCACCAGTCTTGTCGGGGATTGGGAACCCTTCGCGAGAATGTCCAAAGTTTCATCGGGATTTCCAAAATGTTGAATTAACTCGAAACATGTCAAGCTTGGTTTTGAGAATCTCTCCCGGACTTTGAGAGATTTGGACGTGAAAGGGTACCAATCTTGTCGGGGATTGGGAACCCTTTTGCCAGAATGTCCAAAGTTTCAGCAGGATTTCCAAAATGTTGAAAGGAACTCGAAACATGTCAGCCTTGGTTTTGAGAATCTCTCCCGGAGTTTGAGTGATTTGGACTTGAAAGCGTACCAATCTTGTCGGGGATTGGGAACCCTTCGCGGGAATGTCCAAAGTTTTTGCGGGATTTCCAAAATGTTGAAAGGAACTCGAAACATGTCAAGTTTGGTTTTGAGAATCTCTCCCGGAGTTTGAGAGATTTGGACGTGAAAGGGTACCAATCTTGTCGGGGATTGGGAGCCCTTCGCGAGAATGTCCAAAGTTTCAGCGGGATTTCCAAAATGTTGAAAGGAACTCGAAACATGTCAACCTTGGTTTTGAGAATCTCTGCCGGAGTTTGAGAGATTTGGACTTGAAAGGGTACCAGTCTTGCCGGGGATTGGGAACCCTTCGCGAGAATGTCCCAAGTTTCAGCGGGATTTCCAAAATGTTGAAAGGAACTCGAAGCATGTCAACCTTGGTTTTGAGAATCTCTCCTGGAGTTTGAGAGATTGGGACGTGAAAGGGCACCAGTCTTGTCGGGGATTGGGAACCCTTTGCGAGAATGTCCCAAGTTTCAGCGGGATTTCCAAAATGTTGAAAGGAACTCGAAACATGTCAAGCTTGGTTTTGAGAATCTCTCCCGGAGTTTGAGAGATTTGGACGTGAAAGGGTACCAATCTTTGTCGGGGATTGGGAACCCTTCGCGAGAATGTCCAAAGTTTCAGCGGGATTTCCAAAATGTTGAAAGGAACTCGAAACATGTCAACCTTGGTTTTGAGAATCTCTCCCGGAGTTTGAGAGATTTGGACGTGAAAGAGTACCAATCTTGTCGGGGATTGGGAACCCTTTGCGAGAATGTCCAAAGTTTCAGCGGGATTTCCAAAATGTTGAAAGGAACTCGAAACATGTCAACCTTGGTTTTGAGAATCTCTCCCGGAGTTTGAGAGATTTGGACGTGAAAGGGTACCAATCTTGTCGGGGATTGGGAACCCTTCGCGAGAATGTCCAAAGTTTCAGCGGGATTTCCAAAATGTTGAAAGGAACTCGAAACATGTCAACCTTGGTTTTGAGAATCTCTCCCGGAGTTTGAGAGATTTGGACTTGAAAGGGTACCAGTCTTGCCGGGGATTGGGAACCCTTCACGAGAATGTCCAAAGTTTCAGCGGGATTTCCAAAATGTTGAAAGTAACTCGAACCATGTCAACCTTGCTTTTGAGAATCTCTCCTGGAGTTTGAGAGATTGGGACGTGAAAGGGCACCAGTCTTGTCGGGGATTGGGAACCCGTCGCGAGAATGTCCATAGTTTCAGGGGGATTTCCAAAATGTTGAAAGGAACTCGAAACATGTCAACCTTGGTTTTGAGAATCTCTCCCGGACTTTGAGAGCTTTGGACGTGAAAGGGTACCAATCTTGTCGGGGATTGGGAACCCTTTGCGAGAATGTCCAAAGTTGCAGCGGGATTTCCAAAATGTTGAAAGGAACTCGAAACATGTCAACTTTGGTTTTGAGAATCTCTCCCGGAGTTTGAGAGATTTGGACGTGAAAGGGTACCAATCTTGTCGGGGATTGGGAACCCTTCGCGAGAATGTCCATAGTTTCAGGGGGATTTCCAAAATGTTGAAAGGAACTCGAAACATGTCAACCTTGGTTTTGAGAATCTCTCCCGGAGTTTGAGAGATTTGGACCTGAAAGGGTACCAGTCTTGCCGGGGATTGGGAACCCTTCGCGAGAATGTCCAAAGTTTCAGCGGGATTTCCAAAATGTTGAAAGGAACTCGAAACATGTCAACCTTGGTTTTGAGAATCTCTCCTGGAGTTTGAGAGATTGGGACGTGAAAGAGCACCAGTCTTGTCGGGGATTGGGAACCCTTCGCGAGAATGTCCAAAGTTTCATCGGGATTTCCAAAATGTTGAATTAACTCGAAACATGTCAAGCTTGGTTTTGAGAATCTCTCCCGGACTTTGAGAGATTTGGACGTGAAAGGGTACCAATCTTGTCGGGGATTGGGAACCCTTTTGCCAGAATGTCCAAAGTTTCAGCAGGATTTCCAAAATGTTGAAAGGAACTCGAAACATGTCAGCCTTGGTTTTGAGAATCTCTCCCGGAGTTTGAGTGATTTGGACTTGAAAGCGTACCAATCTTGTCGGGGATTGGGAACCCTTCGCGGGAATGTCCAAAGTTTTTGCGGGATTTCCAAAATGTTGAAAGGAACTCGAAACATGTCAAGTTTGGTTTTGAGAATCTCTCCCGGAGTTTGAGAGATTTGGACGTGAAAGGGTACCAATCTTGTCGGGGATTGGGAGCCCTTCGCGAGAATGTCCAAAGTTTCAGCGGGATTTCCAAAATGTTGAAAGGAACTCGAAACATGTCAACCTTGGTTTTGAGAATCTCTGCCGGAGTTTGAGAGATTTGGACTTGAAAGGCTACCAGTCTTGCCGGGGATTGGGAACCCTTCGCGAGAATGTCCCAAGTTTCAGCGGGATTTCCAAAATGTTGAAAGGAACTCGAAGCATGTCAACCTTGGTTTTGAGAATCTCTCCTGGAGTTTGAGAGATTGGGACGTGAAAGGGCACCAGTCTTGTCGGGGATTGGGAACCCTTTGCGAGAATGTCCCAAGTTTCAGCGGGATTTCCAAAATGTTGAAAGGAACTCGAAACATGTCAAGCTTGGTTTTGAGAATCTCTCCCGGAGTTTGAGAGATTTGGACGTGAAAGGGTACCAATCTTTGTCGGGGATTGGGAACCCTTCGCGAGAATGTCCAAAGTTTCAGCGGGATTTCCAAAATGTTGAAAGGAACTCGAAACATGTCAACCTTGGTTTTGAGAATCTCTCCCGGAGTTTGAGAGATTTGGACGTGAAAGAGTACCAATCTTGTCGGGGATTGGGAACCCTTTGCGAGAATGTCCAAAGTTTCAGCGGGATTTCCAAAATGTTGAAAGGAACTCGAAACATGTCAACCTTGGTTTTGAGAATCTCTCCCGGAGTTTGAGAGATTTGGACGTGAAAGGGTACCAATCTTGTCGGGGATTGGGAACCCTTCGCGAGAATGTCCAAAGTTTCAGCGGGATTTCCAAAATGTTGAAAGGAACTCGAAACATGTCAACCTTGGTTTTGAGAATCTCTCCCGGAGTTTGAGAGATTTGGACTTGAAAGGGTACCAGTCTTGCCGGGGATTGGGAACCCTTCACGAGAATGTCCAAAGTTTCAGCGGGATTTCCAAAATGTTGAAAGTAACTCGAACCATGTCAACCTTGCTTTTGAGAATCTCTCCTGGAGTTTGAGAGATTGGGACGTGAAAGGGCACCAGTCTTGTCGGGGATTGGGAACCCGTCGCGAGAATGTCCAAAGTTTCAGCGGGATTTCCAAAATGTTGAAAGGAACTCGAAACATGTCAACCTTGGTTTTGAGAATCTCTCCCGGACTTTGAGAGATTTGGACGTGAAAGGGTACCAATCTTGTCGGGGATTGGGAACCCTTCGCCAGAATGTCCAAAGTTTCAGCGGGATTTCCAAAATGTTGAAAGGAACTCGAAACATGTCAGCCTTGGTTTTGAGAATCTGTCCCAGAGTTTTAGAGATTTGGATGTGAAAGGGTACCAATCTTGTCGGGGATTGTAAGCCTTCGCGAGAATGTCCAAAGTTTCAGCGGGATTTCCAAAATGTTGAAAGGAATTCAAAACATGTCAACCTTGGTTTTGAGAATCTCTCCCGGAGTTTGAGAGATTTGGACGTGAAAGGGTACCAATCTTGTCGGGGATTGGGAACCCTTCGCGAGAATGTCCAAAGTTTCAGCGGGATTTCCAAAATGTTGAAAGGAACTCGAAACCTGTCAAACTTGGTTTTGAGAATCTCTCCCGGAGTTTGAGAGATTTGGACGTGAAAGGGTACCAATCTTGTCGGGGATTGGGAACCATTCGCGAGAATGTCCAAAGTTTCAGCGGGATTTCCAAAATGTTGAAAGGAACTCGAAACATGTCAACCTTGGTTTTGAGAATCTCTCCCGGACTTTGAGAGATTTGGACGTGAAAGGGTACCAATCTTGTCGGGGATTGGGAACCCTTCGCCAGAATGTCCAAAGTTTCAGCGGGATTTCCAAAATGTTGAAAGGAACTCGAAACATGTCAAGCTTGGTTTTGAGAATCTCTCCCGGAGTTTGAGAGATTTGGACGTGAAAGGGTACCAATCTTGTCGGGGATTGGGAACCCTTCGCGAGAATGTCCAAAGTTTCAGCGGGATTTCCAAAATGTTGAAAGGAACTCGAAACATGTCAACCTTGGTTTTGAGAATCTCTCCCGGAGTTTGAGAGATTTGGACGTGAAAGGGTACCAATCTTGTCGGGGATTGGGAACCCTTCGCGACAATGTCCAAAGTTTCAGCGGGATTTCCAAAATGTTGAAAGGAATTCGAAACATGTCAAGCTTGGTTTTGAGAATCTCTCCCGGAGTTTGAGAGATTTGGACGTGAAAGGGTACCAATCTTGTCGGGGATTGGGAACCCTTCGCCAGAATGTCCAAAGTTTCAGCGGGATTTCCAAAATGTTGAAAGGAACTCGAAACATGTCAACCTTGGTTTTGAGAATCTCTGCCGGAGTTTGAGAGATTTGGACGTGAAAGGGTACCAATCTTGTCGGGGATTGGGAACCCTTCGCGAAAATGTCCAAAGTTTCAGGGGGATTTCCAAAATGTTGAAAGGAACTCGAAACATGTCAACCTTGGTTTTGAGAATCTCTCCCGGATTTTGAGAGATTTGGACGTGAAAGGGTACCAATCTTGTCGGGGATTGGGAACCCTTCGCGACAATGTCCAAAGTTTCAGCGGGATTTCCAAAATGTTGAAAGGAATTCGAAACATGTCAAGCTTGGTTTTGAGAATCTCTGCTGGAGTTTGAGAGATTTGGACGTGAAAGGGTACCAATCTTGTCGGGGATTGGGAACCCTTCGCGAGAATGTCCAAAGTTTCAGGGGGATTTCCAAAATGTTGAAAGGAACTCGAAACATGTCAACCTTGGTTTTGAGAATCTCTCCCGGACTTTGAGAGATTTGGACGTGAAAGGGTACCAATCTTGTCGGGGATTGGGAACCCTTCGCGAGAATGTCCAAAGTTTCAGCGGGATTTCCAAAATGTTGAAAGGAACTCGAAACATGTCAGCCTTGGTTTTGAGAATCTCTCCCGGAGTTTGAGAGATTTGGACGTGAAAGGGTACCAATCTTCTCGGGGATTGGGAACCCTTCGCGAGAATGTCCATAGTTTCAGGGGGATTTCCAAAATGTTGAAAGGAACTCGAAACATGTCAACCTTGGTTTTGAGAATCCCTCCCGGAGTTTGAGAGATTTGAGCTTGAAAGGGTACCAATCTTGCCGGGGATTGGGAACTTTTCGCGAGAATGTCCAAAGTTTCAGCGGGATTTCCAAAATGTTGAAAGGAACTCGAACCATGTCAACCTTGGTTTTGAGAATCTCTCCTGGAGTTTGAGAGATTGGGACGTGAAAGGGCACCAGTCTTGCCGGGGATTGGGAACCCTTCGCGAGAATGGACAAAGTTTCATCGGGATTTCCAAAATGTTGAAAGGAACTCGAAACATGTCAACCTTGGTTTTGAGAATCTCTCCCGGACTTTGAGAGATTTGGACGTGAAAGGGTACCAATCTTGTCGGGGATTGGGAACCCTTCGCGAGAATGTCCAAAGTTTCAGCGGGATTTCCAAAATGTTGAAAGGAACTCGAAACATGTCAGCCTTGGTTTTGAGAATCTCTCCCGGAGTTTGAGTGATTTGGACTTGAAAGGGTACCAATCTTGTCGGGGATTGGGAACCCTTCGCGAGAATGTCCAAAGTTTCAGGGGGATTTCCAAAATGTTGAAAGGAACTCGAAACATGTCAACCTTGGTTTTGAGAATCTCTCCTGGACTTTGAGAGATTTGGACGTGAAAGGGTACCAATCTTGTCGGGGATTGGGAACCCTTCACGACAATGTCCAAAGTTTCAGCGGGATTTCCAAAATGTTGAAAGGAACTCGAAACATGTCAACTTTGGTTTTGAGAATCTCTCCCGGAGTTTGAGAGATTTGGACGTGAAAGGGTACCAATCTTGTCGGGGATTGGGAACCCTTCGCGAGAATGTCCAAAGTTTCAGCGGGATTTCCAAAATGTTGAAAGGAACTCGAAACATGTCAACCTTGGTTTTGAGAATCTCTCCCGGACTTTGAGAGATTTGGACGTGAAAGGGTACCAATCTTGTCGGGGATTGGGAACCCTTCGCGAGAATGTCCAAAGTTTCAGCGGGATTTCCAAAATGTTGAAAGGAACTCGAAACATGTCAAGCTTGGTTTTGAGAATCTCTCCCGGAGTTTGAGAGATTTGGACGTGAAAGGGTACCAATCTTGTCGGGGATTGGGAACCCTTCGCGAGAATGTCCAAAGTTTCAGCGGGATTTCCAAAATGTTGAAAGGAACTCGAAACATGTCAACCTTGGTTTTGAGAATCTCTGCCGGAGTTTGAGAGATTTGGACGTGAAAGGGTACCAATCTTGTCGGGGATTGGGAACCCTTCGCGAGAATGTCCAAAGTTTCAGCGGGATTTCCAAAATGTTGAAAGGAACTCGAAACATGTCAACTTTGGTTTTGAGAATCTCTCCCGGAGTTTGAGAGATTTGGACGTGAAAGGGTACCAATCTTGTCGGGGATTGGGAACCCTTCGCGAGAATGTCCAAAGTTTCAGCGGGATTTCCAAAATGTTGAAAGGAACTCGAAACATGTCAAGCTTGGTTTTGAGAATCTCTCCCGGAGTTTGAGAGATTTGGACGTGAAAGGGTACCAATCTTGTCGGGGATTGGGAACCCTTTGCGAGAATGTCCAAAGTTTCAGCGGGATTTCCAAAATGTTGAAAGGAACTCGAAACATGTCAACCTTGGTTTTGAGAATCTCTCCCGGAGTTTGAGAGATTTGGACGTGAAAGGGTACCAATCTTGTCGGGGATTGGGAACCCTTCGCGAGAATGTCCAAAGTTTCAGCGGGATTTCCAAAATGTTGAAAGGAACTCGAAACATGTCAACCTTGGTTTTGAGAATCTCTGCCGGAGTTTGAGAGATTTGGACGTGAAAGGGTACCAATCTTCTCGGGGATTGGGAACCCTTCGCGACAATGTCCAAAGTTTCAGCGGGATTTCCAAAATGTTGAAAGGAATTCGAAACATGTCAACCTTGGTTTTGAGAATCTCTCCCGGAGTTTGAGAGATTTGGACGTGAAAGGGTACCAATCTTGTCGGGGATTGGGAACCCTTCGCGAGAATGTCCAAAGTTTCAGCGGGATTTCCAAAATGTTGAAAGGAACTCGAAACATGTCAACCTTGGTTTTGAGAATCTCTGCTGGAGTTTGAGAGATTTGGACGTGAAAGGGTACCAATCTTGTCGGGGGTTGGGAACCCTTCGCGAGAATGTCCAAAGTTTCAGCGGGATTTCCAAAATGTTGAAAGGAACTCGAAACATGTCAACCTTGGTTTTGAGAATCTCTCCCGGAGTTTGAGAGATTTGGACGTGAAAGGGTACCAATCTTGTCGGGGATTGGGAACCCTTCGCGAGAATGTCCAAAGTTTCAGCGGGATTTCCAAAATGTTGAAAGGAATTCGAAACATGTCAAGCTTGGTTTTGAGAATCT
Organism: Streptopelia decaocto; assembly: GCF_964273445.1. Classification (NCBI taxonomy): domain Eukaryota; kingdom Metazoa; phylum Chordata; class Aves; order Columbiformes; family Columbidae; genus Streptopelia; species Streptopelia decaocto. The sequence continues at coordinate 137,508 of NW_028115479.1, read as the reverse complement.
CTGCTGGAGTTTGAGAGATTTGGACGTGAAAGGGTACCAATCTTGTCGGGGATTGGGAACCCTTCGCGAGAATGTCCAAAGTTACAGGGGGATTTCCAAAATGTTGAAAGGAACTCGAAACATGTCAACCTTGGTTTTGAGAATCTCTCCCGGACTTTGAGAGATTTGGACGTGAAAGGGTACCAATCTTGTCGGGGATTGGGAACCCTTCGCCAGAATGTCCAAAGTTTCAGCGGGATTTCCAAAATGTTGAAAGGAACTCGAAACATGTCAACTTTGGTTTTGAGAATCTCTCCCGGAGTTTGAGAGATTTGGACGTGAAAGGGTACCAATCTTGTCGGGGATTGGGAACCCTTCGCGAGAATGTCCATAGTTTCAGGGGGATTTCCAAAATGTTGAAAGGAACTCGAAACATGTCAACCTTGGTTTTGAGAATCTGTCCCGGAGTTTGAGAGATTTGAACTTGAAAGGGTACCAGTCTTGCCGGGGATTGGGAACCCTTCGCGAGAATGTCCAAAGTTTCAGCGGGATTTCCAAAATGTTGAAAGGAACTCGAAACATGTCAACCTTGGTTTTGAGAATCTCTCCTGGAGTTTGAGAGATTGGGACGTGAAAGGGCACCAGTCTTGTCGGGGATTGGGAACCCTTCGCGAGAATGGACAAAGTTTCATCGGGATTTCCAAAATGTTGAAAGGAACTCGAAACATGTCAACCTTGGTTTTGAGAATCTCTCCCGGACTTTGAGAGATTTGGACGTGAAAGGGTACCAATCTTGTCGGGGATTGGGAGCCCTTCGCGAGAATGTCCAAAGTTTCAGCGGGATTTCCAAAATGTTGAAAGGAACTCGAAACATGTCAACCTTGGTTTTGAGAATCTCTGCCGGAGTTTGAGAGATTTGGACTTGAAAGGGTACCAGTCTTGCCGGGGATTGGGAACCCTTCGCGACAATGTCCCAAGTTTCAGCGGGATTTCCAAAATGTTGAAAGGAACTCGAAGCATGTCAACCTTGGTTTTGAGAATCTCTCCTGGAGTTTGAGAGATTGGGACGTGAAAGGGCACCAGTCTTGTCGGGGATTGGGAACCCTTTGCGAGAATGTCCCAAGTTTCAGCGGGATTTCCAAAATGTTGAAAGGAACTCGAAACATGTCAAGCTTGGTTTTGAGAATCTCTCCCGGAGTTTGAGAGATTTGGACGTGAAAGGGTACCAATCTTTGTCGGGGATTGGGAACCCTTCGCGAGAATGTCCAAAGTTTCAGCGGGATTTCCAAAATGTTGAAAGGAACTCGAAACATGTCAACCTTGGTTTTGAGAATCTCTCCCGGAGTTTGAGAGATTTGGACGTGAAAGAGTACCAATCTTGTCGGGGATTGGGAACCCTTTGCGAGAATGTCCAAAGTTTCAGCGGGATTTCCAAAATGTTGAAAGGAACTCGAAACATGTCAACCTTGGTTTTGAGAATCTCTCCCGGAGTTTGAGAGATTTGGACGTGAAAGGGTACCAATCTTGTCGGGGATTGGGAACCCTTCGCGAGAATGTCCAAAGTTTCAGCGGGATTTCCAAAATGTTGAAAGGAACTCGAAACATGTCAACCTTGGTTTTGAGAATCTCTCCCGGAGTTTGAGAGATTTGGACTTGAAAGGGTACCAGTCTTGCCGGGGATTGGGAACCCTTCACGAGAATGTCCAAAGTTTCAGCGGGATTTCCAAAATGTTGAAAGGAACTCGAACCATGTCAACCTTGCTTTTGAGAATCTCTCCTGGAGTTTGAGAGATTGGGACGTGAAAGGGCACCAGTCTTGTCGGGGATTGGGAACCCGTCGCGAGAATGTCCAAAGTTTCAGCGGGATTTCCAAAATGTTGAAAGGAACTCGAAACATGTCAACCTTGGTTTTGAGAATCTCTCCCGGAGTTTGAGAGATTTGGACGTGAAAGGGTACCAATCTTGTCGGGGATTGGGAACCCTTCGCCAGAATGTCCGAAGTTTCAGCGGGATTTCCAAAATGTTGAAAGGAACTCGAAACATGTCAGCCTTGGTTTTGAGAATCTGTCCCAGAGTTTTAGAGATTTGGATGTGAAAGGGTACCAATCTTGTCGGGGATTGTAAGCCTTCGCGAGAATGTCCAAAGTTTCAGCGGGATTTCCAAAATGTTGAAAGGAATTCAAAACATGTCAACCTTGGTTTTGAGAATCTCTCCCGGAGTTTGAGAGATTTGGACGTGAAAGGGTACCAATCTTGTCGGGGATTGGGAACCCTTCGCGAGAATGTCCAAAGTTTCAGCGGGATTTCCAAAATGTTGAAAGGAACTCGAAACCTGTCAAACTTGGTTTTGAGAATCTCTCCCGGAGTTTGAGAGATTTGGACGTGAAAGGGTACCAATCTTGTCGGGGATTGGGAACCATTCACGAGAATGTCCAAAGTTTCAGCGGGATTTCCAAAATGTTGAAAGGAACTCGAAACATGTCAAGCTTGGTTTTGAGAATCTCTCCCGGAGTTTGAGAGATTTGGACGTGAAAGGGTACCAATCTTGTCGGGGATTGGGAACCCTTCGCCAGAATGTCCAAAGTTTCAGCGGGATTTCCAAAATGTTGAAAGGAACTCGAAACATGTCAAGCTTGGTTTTGAGAATCTCTCCCGGAGTTTGAGAGATTTGGACGTGAAAGGGTACCAATCTTGTCGGGGATTGGGAACCCTTCGCGACAATGTCCAAAGTTTCAGCGGGATTTCCAAAATGTTGAAAGGAACTCGAAACATGTCAACCTTGGTTTTGAGAATCTCTCCCGGAGTTTGAGAGATTTGGACGTGAAAGGGTACCAATCTTCTCGGGGATTGGGAACCCTTCGCGACAATGTCCAAAGTTTCAGCGGGATTTCCAAAATGTTGAAAGGAATTCGAAACATGTCAAGCTTGGTTTTGAGAATCTCTCCCGGAGTTTGAGAGATTTGGACGTGAAAGGGTACCAATCTTGTCGGGGATTGGGAACCCTTCGCGAGAATGTCCAAAGTTTCAGCGGGATTTCCAAAATGTTGAAAGGAACTCGAAACATGTCAACCTTGGTTTTGAGAATCTCTGCCGGAGTTTGAGAGATTTGGACGTGAAAGGGTACCAATCTTGTCGGGGATTGGGAACCCTTCGCGAAAATGTCCAAAGTTTCAGGGGGATTTCCAAAATGTTGAAAGGAACTCGAAACATGTCAAGCTTGGTTTTGAGAATCTCTCCCGGAGTTTGAGAGATTTGGACGTGAAAGGGTACCAATCTTGTCGGGGGTTGGGAACCCTTCGCGACAATGTCCAAAGTTTCAGCGGGATTTCCAAAATGTTGAAAGGAATTCGAAACATGTCAACCTTGGTTTTGAGAATCTCTCCCGGAGTTTGAGAGATTTGGACGTGAAAGGGTACCAATCTTGTCGGGGGTTGGGAACCCTTCGCGACAATGTCCAAAGTTTCAGCGGGATTTCCAAAATGTTGAAAGGAACTCGAACCATGTCAACCTTGGTTTTGAGAATCTCTCCTGGAGTTTGAGAGATTGGGACGTGAAAGGGCACCAGTCTTGTCGGGGATTGGGAACCCTTCGCGAGAATGGACAAAGTTTCATCGGGATTTCCAAAATGTTGAAAGGAACTCGAAACATGTCAACCTTGGTTTTGAGAATCTCTCCCGGACTTTGAGAGATTTGGACGTGAAAGGGTACCAATCTTGTCGGGGATTGGGAACCCTTCGCCAGAATGTCCAAAGTTTCAGCGGGATTTCCAAAATGTTGAAAGGAACTCGAAACATGTCAGCCTTGGTTTTGAGAATCTCTCCCGGAGTTTGAGTGATTTGGACTTGAAAGGGTACCAATCTTGTCGGGGATTGGGAACCCTTCGCGAGAATGTCCAAAGTTTCAGGGGGATTTCCAAAATGTTGAAAGGAACTCGAAACATGTCAACCTTGGTTTTGAGAATCTCTCCTGGACTTTGAGAGATTTGGACGTGAAAGGGTACCAATCTTGTCGGGGATTGGGAACCCTTCACGACAATGTCCAAAGTTTCAGCGGGATTTCCAAAATGTTGAAAGGAACTCGAAACATGTCAACTTTGGTTTTGAGAATCTCTCCCGGAGTTTGAGAGATTTGGACGTGAAAGGGTACCAATCTTGTCGGGGATTGGGAACCCTTCGCGAGAATGTCCAAAGTTTCAGCGGGATTTCCAAAATGTTGAAAGGAACTCGAAACATGTCAACCTTGGTTTTGAGAATCTCTCCCGGACTTTGAGAGATTTGGACGTGAAAGGGTACCAATCTTGTCGGGGATTGGGAACCCTTCGCGAGAATGTCCAAAGTTTCAGCGGGATTTCCAAAATGTTGAAAGGAACTCGAAACATGTCAAGCTTGGTTTTGAGAATCTCTCCCGGAGTTTGAGAGATTTGGACGTGAAAGGGTACCAATCTTGTCGGGGATTGGGAACCCTTCGCGAGAATGTCCAAAGTTTCAGCGGGATTTCCAAAATGTTGAAAGGAATTCGAAACATGTCAACCTTGGTTTTGAGAATCTCTGCCGGAGTTTGAGAGATTTGGACGTGAAAGGGTACCAATCTTGTCGAGGATTGGGAACCCTTCGCGAGAATGTCCAAAGTTTCAGCGGGATTTCCAAAATGTTGAAAGGAACTCGAAACATGTCAACTTTGGTTTTGAGAATCTCTCCCGGAGTTTGAGAGATTTGGACGTGAAAGGGTACCAATCTTGTCGGGGATTGGGAACCCTTCGCGAGAATGTCCAAAGTTTCAGCGGGATTTCTAAAATGTTGAAAGGAACTCGAAACATGTCAAGCTTGGTTTTGAGAATCTCTCCCGGAGTTTGAGAGATTTGGACGTGAAAGTGTACCAATCTTGTCGGGGATTGGGAACCCTTTGCGAGAATGTCCAAAGTTTCAGCGGGATTTCCAAAATGTTGAAAGGAACTCGAAACATGTCAACCTTGGTTTTGAGAATCTCTCCCGGAGTTTGAGAGATTTGGACGTGAAAGGGTACCAATCTTGTCGGGGATTGGGAACCCTTCGCGAGAATGTCCAAAGTTTCAGCGGGATTTCCAAAATGTTGAAAGGAACTCGAAACATGTCAACCTTGGTTTTGAGAATCTCTGCCGGAGTTTGAGAGATTTGGACGTGAAAGGGTACCAATCTTCTCGGGGATTGGGAACCCTTCGCGACAATGTCCAAAGTTTCAGCGGGATTTCCAAAATGTTGAAAGGAATTCGAAACATGTCAACCTTGGTTTTGAGAATCTCTCCCGGAGTTTGAGAGATTTGGACGTGAAAGGGTACCAATCTTGTCGGGGATTGGGAACCCTTCGCGAGAATGTCCAAAGTTTCAGCGGGATTTCCAAAATGTTGAAAGGAACTCGAAACATGTCAACCTTGGTTTTGAGAATCTCTGCTGGAGTTTGAGAGATTTGGACGTGAAAGGGTACCAATCTTGTCGGGGGTTGGGAACCCTTCGCGAGAATGTCCAAAGTTTCAGCGGGATTTCCAAAATGTTGAAAGGAACTCGAAACATGTCAACCTTGGTTTTGAGAATCTCTCCCGGAGTTTGAGAGATTTGGACGTGAAAGGGTACCAATCTTGTCGGGGATTGGGAACCCTTCGCGACAATGTCCAAAGTTTCAGCGGGATTTCCAAAATGTTGAAAGGAATTCGAAACATGTCAAGCTTGGTTTTGAGAATCTCTGCTGGAGTTTGAGAGATTTGGACGTGAAAGGGTACCAATCTTGTCGGGGATTGGGAACCCTTCGCGAGAATGTCCAAAGTTACAGGGGGATTTCCAAAATGTTGAAAGGAACTCGAAACATGTCAACCTTGGTTTTGAGAATCTCTCCCGGACTTTGAGAGATTTGGACGTGAAAGGGTACCAATCTTGTCGGGGATTGGGAACCCTTCGCGAGAATGTCCAAAGTTTCAGCGGGATTTCCAAAATGTTGAAAGGAACTCGAAACATGTCAACTTTGGTTTTGAGAATCTCTCCCGGAGTTTGAGAGATTTGGACGTGAAAGGGTACCAATCTTGTCGGGGATTGGGAACCCTTCGCGAGAATGTCCATAGTTTCAGGGGGATTTCCAAAATGTTGAAAGGAACTCGAAACATGTCAACCTTGGTTTTGAGAATCTGTCCCGGAGTTTGAGAGATTTGAACTTGAAAGGGTACCAGTCTTGCCGGGGATTGGGAACCCTTCGCGAGAATGTCCAAAGTTTCAGCGGGATTTCCAAAATGTTGAAAGGAACTCGAAACATGTCAACCTTGGTTTTGAGAATCTCTCCTGGAGTTTGAGAGATTGGGACGTGAAAGGGCACCAGTCTTGTCGGGGATTGGGAACCCTTCGCGAGAATGTCCAAAGTTTCAGCGGGATTTCCAAAATGTTGAAAGGAACTCGAAACATGTCAACCTTGGTTTTGAGAATCTCTCCTGGAGTTTGAGAGATTGGGACGTGAAAGGGCACCAGTCTTGTCGGGGATTGGGAACCCTTCGCGAGAATGTCCAAAGTTTCAGCGGGATTTCCAAAATGTTGAAAGGAATTCGAAACATGTCAACCTTGGTTTTGAGAATCTCTGCCGGAGTTTGAGAGATTTGGACGTGAAAGGGTACCAATCTTGTCGGGGATTGGGAACCCTTCGCGAGAATGTCCAAAGTTTCAGCGGGATTTCCAAAATGTTGAAAGGAACTCGAAACATGTCAACTTTGGTTTTGAGAATCTCTCCCGGAGTTTGAGAGATTTGGACGTGAAAGGGTACCAATCTTGTCGGGGATTGGGAACCCTTCGCGAGAATGTCCAAAGTTTCAGCGGGATTTCCAAAATGTTGAAAGGAACTCGAAACATGTCAACCTTGGTTTTGAGAATCTCTCCTGGAGTTTGAGAGATTGGGACGTGAAAGGGCACCAGTCTTGTCGGGGATTGGGAACCCTTCGCGAGAATGTCCAAAGTTTCAGCGGGATTTCCAAAATGTTGAAAGGAACTCGAAACATGTCAACCTTGGTTTTGAGAATCTCTCCTGGAGTTTGAGAGATTGGGACGTGAAAGGGCACCAGTCTTGTCGGGGATTGGGAACCCTTCGCGAGAATGTCCAAAGTTTCAGCGGGATTTCCAAAATGTTGAAAGGAATTCGAAACATGTCAACCTTGGTTTTGAGAATCTCTGCCGGAGTTTGAGAGATTTGGACGTGAAAGGGTACCAATCTTGTCGGGGATTGGGAACCCTTCGCGAGAATGTCCAAAGTTTCAGCGGGATTTCCAAAATGTTGAAAGGAACTCGAAACATGTCAACTTTGGTTTTGAGAATCTCTCCCGGAGTTTGAGAGATTTGGACGTGAAAGGGTACCAATCTTGTCGGGGATTGGGAACCCTTCGCGAGAATGTCCAAAGTTTCAGCGGGATTTCCAAAATGTTGAAAGGAACTCGAAACATGTCAAGCTTGGTTTTGAGAATCTCTCCCGGAGTTTGAGAGATTTGGACGTGAAAGGGTACCAATCTTGTCGGGGATTGGGAACCCTTTGCGAGAATGTCCAAAGTTTCAGCGGGATTTCCAAAATGTTGAAAGGAACTCGAAACATGTCAACCTTGGTTTTGAGAATCTCTCCCGGAGTTTGAGAGATTTGGACGTGAAAGGGTACCAATCTTGTCGGGGATTGGGAACCCTTCGCGAGAATGTCCAAAGTTTCAGCGGGATTTCCAAAATGTTGAAAGGAACTCGAAACATGTCAACCTTGGTTTTGAGAATCTCTGCCGGAGTTTGAGAGATTTGGACGTGAAAGGGTACCAATCTTCTCGGGGATTGGGAACCCTTCGCGACAATGTCCAAAGTTTCAGCGGGATTTCCAAAATGTTGAAAGGAATTCGAAACATGTCAACCTTGGTTTTGAGAATCTCTCCCGGAGTTTGAGAGATTTGGACGTGAAAGGGTACCAATCTTGTCGGGGATTGGGAACCCTTCGCGAGAATGTCCAAAGTTTCAGCGGGATTTCCAAAATGTTGAAAGGAACTCGAAACATGTCAACCTTGGTTTTGAGAATCTCTCCCGGACTTTGAGAGATTTGGACGTGAAAGGGTACCAATCTTGTCGGGGATTGGGAACCCTTCGCCAGAATGTCCAAAGTTTCAGCGGGATTTCCAAAATGTTGAAAGGAACTCGAAACATGTCAACTTTGGTTTTGAGAATCTCTCCCGGAGTTTGAGAGATTTGGACGTGAAAGGGTACCAATCTTGTCGGGGATTGGGAACCCTTCGCGAGAATGTCCATAGTTTCAGGGGGATTTCCAAAATGTTGAAAGGAACTCGAAACATGTCAACCTTGGTTTTGAGAATCTGTCCCGGAGTTTGAGAGATTTGAACTTGAAAGGGTACCAGTCTTGCCGGGGATTGGGAACCCTTCGCCAGAATGTCCAAAGTTTCAGCGGGATTTCCAAAATGTTGAAAGGAACTCGAAACATGTCAACCTTGGTTTTGAGAATCTCTCCTGGAGTTTGAGAGATTGGGACGTGAAAGGGCACCAGTCTTGTCGGGGATTGGGAACCCTTCGCGAGAATGGACAAAGTTTCATCGGGATTTCCAAAATGTTGAAAGGAACTCGAAACATGTCAACCTTGGTTTTGAGAATCTCTCCCGGACTTTGAGAGATTTGGACGTGAAAGGGTACCAATCTTGTCGGGGATTGGGAACCCTTCGCGAGAATGTCCAAAGTTTCAGCGGGATTTCCAAAATGTTGAAAGGAACTCGAAACATGTCAGCCTTGGTTTTGAGAATCTCTCCCGGAGTTTGAGTGATTTGGACTTGAAAGCGTACCAATCTTGTCGGGGAATGGGAACCCTTCGCGACAATGTCCAAAGTTTCAGGGGGATTTCCAAAATGTTGAAAGGAACTCGAAACATGTCAGCCTTGGTTTTGAGAATCTCTCCCGGAGTTTGAGAGATTCGGACGTGAAAGGGTACCAATCTTGTCGGGGATTGGGAACCCTTCGCGAGAATGTCCAAAGTTTCAGCGGGATTTCCAAAATGTTGAAAGGAACTCGAAACATGTCAACTTTGGTTTTGAGAATCTCTCCCGGAGTTTGAGAGATTTGGACGTGAAAGGGTACCAATCTTGTCGGGGATTGGGAACCCTTCGCGAGAATGTCCAAAGTTTCAGCGGGATTTCCAAAATGTTGAAAGGAACTCGAAACATGTCAACCTTGGTTTTGAGAATCTCTCCCGGACTTTGAGAGATTTGGACGTGAAAGGGTACCAATCTTGTCGGGGATTGGGAACCCTTCGCGAGAATGTCCAAAGTTTCAGCGGGATTTCCAAAATGTTGAAAGGAACTCGAAACATGTCAACCTTGGTTTTGAGAATCTCTCCCGGAGTTTGAGAGATTTGGACGTGAAAGGGTACCAATCTTGTCGGGGATTGGGAACCCTTCGCGAGAATGTCCAAAGTTTCAGCGGGATTTCCAAAATGTTGAAAGGAACTCGAAACATGTCAAGCTTGGTTTTGAGAATCTCTCCCGGAGTTTGAGAGATTTGGACGTGAAAGGGTACCAATCTTGTCGGGGATTGGGAACCCTTTGCGAGAATGTCCAAAGTTTCAGCGGGATTTCCAAAATGTTGAAAGGAACTCGAAACATGTCAACCTTGGTTTTGAGAATCTCTCCTGGACTTTGAGAGATTTGGACGTGAAAGGGTACCAATCTTGTCGGGGATTGGGAACCCTTCGCGAGAATGTCCAAAGTTTCAGCGGGATTTCCAAAATGTTGAAAGGAACTCGAAACATGTCAACCTTGGTTTTGAGAATCTCTGCCGGAGTTTGAGAGATTTGGACGTGAAAGGGTACCAATCTTCTCGGGGATTGGGAACCCTTCGCGACAATGTCCAAAGTTTCAGCGGGATTTCCAAAATGTTGAAAGGAATTCGAAACATGTCAACCTTGGTTTTGAGAATCTCTCCCGGAGTTTGAGAGATTTGGACGTGAAAGGGTACCAATCTTGTCGGGGATTGGGAACCCTTCGCGACAATGTCCAAAGTTTCAGCGGGATTTCCAAAATGTTGAAAGGAACTCGAAACATGTCAACCTTGGTTTTGAGAATCTCTCCCGGACTTTGAGAGATTTGGACGTGAAAGGGTACCAATCTTGTCGGGGATTGGGAACCCTTCGCCAGAATGTCCAAAGTTTCAGCGGGATTTCCAAAATGTTGAAAGGAACTCGAAACATGTCAACTTTGGTTTTGAGAATCTCTCCCGGAGTTTGAGAGATTTGGACGTGAAAGGGTACCAATCTTGTCGGGGATTGGGAACCCTTCGCGAGAATGTCCATAGTTTCAGGGGGATTTCCAAAATGTTGAAAGGAACTCGAAACATGTCAACCTTGGTTTTGAGAATCTGTCCCGGAGTTTGAGAGATTTGAACTTGAAAGGGTACCAGTCTTGCCGGGGATTGGGAACCCTTCGCCAGAATGTCCAAAGTTTCAGCGGGATTTCCAAAATGTTGAAAGGAACTCGAAACATGTCAACCTTGGTTTTGAGAATCTCTCCTGGAGTTTGAGAGATTGGGACGTGAAAGGGCACCAGTCTTGTCGGGGATTGGGAACCCTTCGCGAGAATGGACAAAGTTTCATCGGGATTTCCAAAATGTTGAAAGGAACTCGAAACATGTCAACCTTGGTTTTGAGAATCTCTCCCGGACTTTGAGAGATTTGGACGTGAAAGGGTACCAATCTTGTCGGGGATTGGGAACCCTTCGCGAGAATGTCCAAAGTTTCAGCGGGATTTCCAAAATGTTGAAAGGAACTCGAAACATGTCAGCCTTGGTTTTGAGAATCTCTCCCGGAGTTTGAGTGATTTGGACTTGAAAGCGTACCAATCTTGTCGGGGAATGGGAACCCTTCGCGACAATGTCCAAAGTTTCAGGGGGATTTCCAAAATGTTGAAAGGAACTCGAAACATGTCAGCCTTGGTTTTGAGAATCTCTCCCGGAGTTTGAGAGATTCGGACGTGAAAGGGTACCAATCTTGTCGGGGATTGGGAACCCTTCGCGAGAATGTCCAAAGTTTCAGCGGGATTTCCAAAATGTTGAAAGGAACTCGAAACATGTCAACTTTGGTTTTGAGAATCTCTCCCGGAGTTTGAGAGATTTGGACGTGAAAGGGTACCAATCTTGTCGGGGATTGGGAACCCTTCGCGAGAATGTCCAAAGTTTCAGCGGGATTTCCAAAATGTTGAAAGGAACTCGAAACATGTCAACCTTGGTTTTGAGAATCTCTCCCGGACTTTGAGAGATTTGGACGTGAAAGGGTACCAATCTTGTCGGGGATTGGGAACCCTTCGCGAGAATGTCCAAAGTTTCAGCGGGATTTCCAAAATGTTGAAAGGAACTCGAAACATGTCAACCTTGGTTTTGAGAATCTCTCCCGGAGTTTGAGAGATTTGGACGTGAAAGGGTACCAATCTTGTCGGGGATTGGGAACCCTTCGCCAGAATGTCCAAAGTTTCAGCGGGATTTCCAAAATGTTGAAAGGAACTCGAAACATGTCAACCTTGGTTTTGAGAATCTCTCCCGGAGTTTGAGAGATTTGGACATGAAAGGGTACCAATCTTGTCGGGCATTGGGAACCCTTCGCGAGAATGTCCAAAGTTTCAGGGGGATTTCCAAAATGTTGAAAGGAACTCGAAACATGTCAACCTTGGTTTTGAGAATCTCTCCCGGAGTTTGAGAGATTTGGACGTGAAAGGGTACCAATCTTGTCGGGGATTGGGAACCCTTCGCGACAATGTCCAAAGTTTCAGCGGGATTTCCAAAATGTTGAAAGGAATTCGAAACATGTCAACCTTGGTTTTGAGAATCTCTGCTGGAGTTTGAGAGATTTGGACGTGAAAGGGTACCAATCTTGTCGGGGATTGGGAACCCTTCGCGAGAATGTCCAAAGTTTCAGGGGGATTTCCAAAATGTTGAAAGGAACTCGAAACATGTCAACCTTGGTTTTGAGAATCTCTCCCGGACTTTGAGAGATTTGGACGTGAAAGGGTACCAATCTTGTCGGGGATTGGGAACCCTTTGCGAGAATGTCCAAAGTTTCAGCGGGATTTCCAAAATGTTGAAAGGAACTCGAAACATGTCAACTTTGGTTTTGAGAATCTCTCCCGGAGTTTGAGAGATTTGGACGTGAAAGGGTACCAATCTTGTCGGGGATTGGGAACCCTTCGCGAGAATGTCCATAGTTTCAGGGGGATTTCCAAAATGTTGAAAGGAACTCGAAACATGTCAACCTTGGTTTTGAGAATCTCTCCCGGAGTTTGAGAGATTTGGACGTGAAAGGGTACCAATCTTGTCGGGGATTGGGAACCCTTCGCGAGAATGTCCAAAGTTTCAGCGGGATTTCCAAAATGTTGAAAGGAACTCGAAACATGTCAACTTTGGTTTTGAGAATCTCTCCCGGAGTTTGAGAGATTTGGACGTGAAAGGGTACCAATCTTGTCGGGGATTGGGAACCCTTCGCGAGAATGTCCAAAGTTTCAGCGGGATTTCCAAAATGTTGAAAGGAACTCGAAACATGTGAACCTTGGTTTTGAGAATCTCTCCCGGAGTTTGAGAGATTTGGACTTGAAAGGGTACCAGTCTTGCCGGGGATTGGGAACCCTTCGCGAGAATGTCCCAAGTTTCAGCGGGATTTCCAAAATGTTGAAAGGAACTCGAACCATGTCAACCTTGGTTTTGAGAATCTCTCCTGGAGTTTGAGAGATTGGGACGTGAAAGGGCACCAGTCTTGTCGGGGATTGGGAACCCTTCGCGAGAATGTCCAAAGTTTCAGCGGGATTTCCAAAATGTTGAAAGGAACTCGAAACATGTCAACCTTGGTTTTGAGAATCTCTCCCGGAGTTTGAGAGATTTGGACGTGAAAGGGTACCAATCTTGTCGGGGATTGGGAACCCTTCGCGAGAATGTCCAAAGTTTCAGCGGGATTTCCAAAATGTTGAAAGGAACTCGAAACATGTCAAGCTTGGTTTTGAGAATCTCTCCCGGAGTTTGAGAGATTTGGACGTGAAAGGGTACCAATCTTGTCGGGGATTGGGAACCCTTCGTGAGAATGTCCAAAGTTTCAGCGGGATTTCCAAAATGTTGAAAGGAACTCGAAACATGTCAACCTTGGTTTTGAGAATCTCTCCCGGAGTTTGAGAGATTTGGACGTGAAAGGGTACCAATCTTGTCGGGGATTGGGAACCCTTCGCGACAATGTCCAAAGTTTCAGCGGGATTTCCAAAATGTTGAAAGGAACTCGAAACATGTCAAGCTTGGTTTTGAGAATCTCTGCCGGAGTTTGAGAGATTTGGACGTGAAAGGGTACCAATCTTGTCGGGGATTGGGAACCCTTCGCGAGAATGTCCAAAGTTTCAGCGGGATTTCCAAAATGTTGAAAGGAACTCGAACCATGTCAACCTTGGTTTTGAGAATCTCTCCCGGAGTTTGAGAGATTTGGACGTGAAAGGGTACCAGTCTTGTCGGGGATTGGGAACCCTTCGCCAGAATGTCCAAAGTTTCAGCGGGATTTCCAAAATGTTAAAAGGAACTCGAAACATGTCAGCCTTGGTTTTGAGAATCTCTCCCGGAGTTTGAGAGATTTGGACGTGAAAGGGTACCAATCTTGTCGGGGATTGGGAACCCTTCGCGAGAATGTCCAAAGTTTCAGCGGGATTTCCAAAATGTTGAAAGGAACTTGAAACATGTCACCATTGATTTTGAGAATCTCTCCCGGAGTTTGAGAGATTTGGACGTGAAAGGGTACCAATCTTGTCGGGGGTTGGGAACCCTTCCCGAGAATGTCTACAGTTTCAGCGGCATTTCCAAAATGTTGAAAGGAACTCGAAACATGTCAACCTTGGTTTTGAGAATCTCTGCCGGAGTTTGAGAGATTTGGACGTGAAAGGGTACCAATCTTCTCGGGGATTGGGAACCCTTCGCGACAATGTCCAAAGTTTCAGCGGGATTTCCAAAATGTTGAAAGGAATTCGAAACATGTCAGCCTTGGTTTTGAGAATCTCTCCCGGAGTTTGAGAGATTTGGACGTGAAAGGGTACCAATCTTGTCGGGGATTGGGAACCCTTCGCGAGAATGTCCAAAGTTTCAGCGGGATTTCCAAAATGTTGAAAGGAACTCGAAACATGTCAACCTTGGTTTTGAGAATCTCTCCCGGACTTTGAGAGATTTGGACGTGAAAGGGTACCAATCTTGTCGGGGATTGGGAACCCTTCGCGAGAATGTCCAAAGTTTCAGCGGGATTTCCAAAATGTTGAAAGGAACTCGAAACATGTCAAGCTTGGTTTTGAGAATCTCTGCCGGAGTTTGAGAGATTTGGACGTGAAAGGGTACCAATCTTGTCGGGGATTGGGAACCCTTCGCGAGAATGTCCAAAGTTTCAGGGGGATTTCCAAAATGTTGAAAGGAACTCGAAACATGTCAACCTTGGTTTTGAGAATCTCTCCCGGAGTTTGAGAGATTTGGACGTGAAAGGGTACCAATCTTGTCGGGGATTGGGAACCCTTCGCGACAATGTCCAAAGTTTCAGCGGGATTTCCAAAATGTTGAAAGGAATTCGAAACATGTCAAGCTTGGTTTTGAGAATCTCTCCCGGAGTTTGAGAGATTTGGACGTGAAAGGGTACCAATCTTGTCGGGGATTGGGAACCCTTCGCGAGAATGTCCAAAGTTTCAGCGGGATTTCCAAAATGTTGAAAGGAACTCGAAACATGTCAACCTTGGTTTTGAGAATCTCTGCCGGAGTTTGAGAGATTTGGACGTGAAAGGGTACCAATCTTGTCGGGGATTGGGAACCCTTCGCGAGAATGTCCAAAGTTTCAGCGGGATTTCCAAAATGTTGAAAGGAACTCGAAACATGTCAGCCTTGGTTTTGAGAATCTCTCCCGGAGTTTGAGTGATTTGGACTTGAAAGCGTACCAATCTTGTCGGGGATTGGGAACCCTTCGCGAGAATGTCCAAAGTTTCAGCGGGATTTCCAAAATGTTGAAAGGAACTCGAAACATGTCAACCTTGGTTTTGAGAATCTCTCCTGGAGTTTGAGAGATTTGGACGTGAAAGGGTACCAATCTTGTCGGGGATTGGGAACCCTTCGCCAGAATGTCCAAAGTTTCAGCGGGATTTCCAAAATGTTGAAAGGAACTCGAAACATGTCAAGTTTGGTTTTGAGAATCTCTCCCGGAGTTTGAGAGATTTGGACGTGAAAGGGTACCAATCTTGTCGGGGATTGGGAACCCTTCGCGAGAATGTCCAAAGTTTCAGCGGGATTTCCAAAATGTTGAAAGGAACTCGAAACATGTCAACCTTGGTTTTGAGAATCTCTGCCGGAGTTTGAGAGATTTGGACTTGAAAGGGTACCAGTCTTGCCGGGGATTGGGAACCCTTCGCGAGAATGTCCCAAGTTTCAGCGGGATTTCCAAAATGTTGAAAGGAACTCGAAACATGTCAACCTTGGTTTTGAGAATATCTCCTGGAGTTTGAGAGATTGGGACGTGAAAGGGCACCAGTCTTGTCGGGGATTGGGAACCCTTCGCCAGAATGTCCAAAGTTTCAGCGGGATTTCCAAAATGTTGAAAGGAACTCGAACCATGTCAACCTTGGTTTTGAGAATCTCTCCCGGAGTTTGAGAGATTTGGACGTGAAAGGGTACCAATCTTGTCGGGGATTGGGAACCCTTCGCCAGAATGTCCAAAGTTTCAGCGGGATTTCCAAAATGTTAAAAGGAACTCGAAACATGTCAGCCTTGGTTTTGAGAATCTCTCCCGGAGTTTGAGAGATTTGGACGTGAAAGGGTACCAATCTTGTCGGGGATTGGGAACCCTTCGCGAGAATGTCCAAAGTTTCAGCGGGATTTCCAAAATGTTGAAAGGAACTCGAAACATGTCACCATTGATTTTGAGAATCTCTGCTGGAGTTTGAGAGATTTGGACGTGAAAGGGTACCAATCTTGTCGGGGATTGGGAACCCTTCGCGAGAATGTCCCAAGTTTCAGCGGGATTTCCAAAATGTTGAAAGGAACTCGAAACATGTCAAGCTTGGTTTTGAGAATATCTCCTGGAGTTTGAGAGATTGGGACGTGAAAGGGCACCAGTCTTGTCGGGGATTGGGAACCCTTCGCCAGAATGTCCAAAGTTTCAGCGGGATTTCCAAAATGTTGAAAGGAACTCGAACCATGTCAACCTTGGTTTTGAGAATCTCTCCCGGAGTTTGAGAGATTTGGACGTGAAAGGGTACCAATCTTGTCGGGGATTGGGAACCCTTCGCCAGAATGTCCAAAGTTTCAGCGGGATTTCCAAAATGTTAAAAGGAACTCGAAACATGTCAGCCTTGGTTTTGAGAATCTCTCCCGGAGTTTGAGAGATTTGGACGTGAAAGGGTACCAATCTTGTCGGGGATTGGGAACCCTTCGCGAGAATGTCCAAAGTTTCAGCGGGATTTCCAAAATGTTGAAAGGAACTCGAAACATGTCACCATTGATTTTGAGAATCTCTGCTGGAGTTTGAGAGATTTGGACGTGAAAGGGTACCAATCTTGTCGGGGATTGGGAACCCTTCGCGAGAATGTCCAAAGTTTCAGCGGGATTTCCAAAATGTTGAAAGGAACTCGAACCATGTCAACCTTGGTTTTGAGAATCTCTCCCGGAGTTTGAGAGATTTGGACGTGAAAGGGTACCAATCTTGTCGGGGATTGGGAACCATTCGCGAGAATGTCCAAAGTTTCAGCGGGATTTCCAAAATGTTGAAAGGAACTCGAAACATGTCAACCTTGGTTTTGAGAATCTCTCCCGGACTTTGAGAGATTTGGACGTGAAAGGGTACCAATCTTGTCGGGGATTGGGAACCCTTCGCCAGAATGTCCAAAGTTTCAGCGGGATTTCCAAAATGTTGAAAGGAACTCGAAACATGTCAGCCTTGGTTTTGAGAATCTCTCCCGGAGTTTGAGTGATTTGGACTTGAAAGGGTACCAATCTTGTCGGGGATTGGGAACCCTTCGCGAGAATGTCCAAAGTTTCAGGGGGATTTCCAAAATGTTGAAAGGAACTCGAAACATGTCAACCTTGGTTTTGAGAATCTCTCCCGGACTTTGAGAGATTTGGACGTGAAAGGGTACCAATCTTGTCGGGGATTGGGAACCCTTCACGACAATGTCCAAAGTTTCAGCGGGATTTCCAAAATGTTGAAAGGAACTCGAAACATGTCAACTTTGGTTTTGAGAATCTCTGCCGGAGTTTGAGAGATTTGGACGTGAAAGGGTACCAATCTTGTCGGGGATTGGGAACCCTTCGCGAGAATGTCCAAAGTTTCAGCGGGATTTCCAAAATGTTGAAAGGAACTCGAAACATGTCAACCTTGGTTTTCAGAATCTCTCCCGGACTTTGAGAGATTTGGACGTGAAAGGGTACCAATCTTGTCGGGGATTGGGAACCCTTCGCGAGAATGTCCAAAGTTTCAGCGGGATTTCCAAAATGTTGAAAGGAACTCGAAACATGTCAAGCTTGGTTTTGAGAATCTCTCCCGGACTTTGAGAGATTTGGACGTGAAAGGGTACCAATCTTCTCGGGGATTGGGAACCCTTCGCGTCAATGTCCAAAGTTTCAGCGGGATTTCCAAAATGTTGAAAGGAACTCGAAACATGTCAACTTTGGTTTTGAGAATCTCTCCCGGAGTTTGAGAGATTTGGACGTGAAAGGGTACCAATCTTGTCGGGGATTGGGAACCCTTCGCGAGAATGTCCAAAGTTTCAGCGGGATTTCCAAAATGTTGAAAGGAACTCGAAACATGTCAACCTTGGTTTTGAGAATCTCTGCCGGAGTTTGAGAGATTTGGACGTGAAAGGGTACCAATCTTGTCGGGGATTGGGAACCCTTCGCGAGAATGTCCAAAGTTTCAGGGGGATTTCCAAAATGTTGAAAGGAACTCGAAACATGTCAGCCTTGGTTTTGAGAATCTCTCCCGGAGTTTGAGTGATTTGGACTTGAAAGCGTACCAATCTTGTCGGGGATTGGGAACCCTTCGCGAGAATGTCCAAAGTTTCAGCGGGATTTCCAAAATGTTGACAGGAACTCGAAACATGTCAACCTTGGTTTTGAGAATCTCTCCTGGAGTTTGAGAGATTTGGACGTGAAAGGGTACCAATCTTGTCGGGGATTGGGAACCCTTCGCCAGAATGTCCAAAGTTTCAGCGGGATTTCCAAAATGTTGAAAGGAACTCGAAACATGTCAAGTTTGGTTTTGAGAATCTCTCCCGGAGTTTGAGAGATTTGGACGTGAAAGGGTACCAATCTTGTCGGGGATTGGGAACCCTTCGCGAGAATGTCCAAAGTTTCAGCGGGATTTCCAAAATGTTGAAAGGAACTCGAAACATGTCAACCTTGGTTTTGAGAATCTCTGCCGGAGTTTGAGAGATTTGGACTTGAAAGGGTACCAGTCTTGCCGGGGATTGGGAACCCTTCGCGAGAATGTCCCAAGTTTCAGCGGGATTTCCAAAATGTTGAAAGGAACTCGAAACATGTCAACCTTGGTTTTGAGAATATCTCCTGGAGTTTGAGAGATTGGGACGTGAAAGGGCACCAGTCTTGTCGGGGATTGGGAACCCTTCGCCAGAATGTCCAAAGTTTCAGCGGGATTTCCAAAATGTTGAAAGGAACTCGAACCATGTCAACCTTGGTTTTGAGAATCTCTCCCGGAGTTTGAGAGATTTGGACGTGAAAGGGTACCAATCTTGTCGGGGATTGGGAACCCTTCGCCAGAATGTCCAAAGTTTCAGCGGGATTTCCAAAATGTTAAAAGGAACTCGAAACATGTCAGCCTTGGTTTTGAGAATCTCTCCCGGAGTTTGAGAGATTTGGACGTGAAAGGGTACCAATCTTGTCGGGGATTGGGAACCCTTCGCGAGAATGTCCAAAGTTTCAGCGGGATTTCCAAAATGTTGAAAGGAACTCGAAACATGTCACCATTGATTTTGAGAATCTCTGCTGGAGTTTGAGAGATTTGGACGTGAAAGGGTACCAATCTTGTCGGGGATTGGGAACCCTTCGCGAGAATGTCCCAAGTTTCAGCGGGATTTCCAAAATGTTGAAAGGAACTCGAAACATGTCAAGCTTGGTTTTGAGAATATCTCCTGGAGTTTGAGAGATTGGGACGTGAAAGGGCACCAGTCTTGTCGGGGATTGGGAACCCTTCGCCAGAATGTCCAAAGTTTCAGCGGGATTTCCAAAATGTTGAAAGGAACTCGAACCATGTCAACCTTGGTTTTGAGAATCTCTCCCGGAGTTTGAGAGATTTGGACGTGAAAGGGTACCAATCTTGTCGGGGATTGGGAACCCTTCGCCAGAATGTCCAAAGTTTCAGCGGGATTTCCAAAATGTTAAAAGGAACTCGAAACATGTCAGCCTTGGTTTTGAGAATCTCTCCCGGAGTTTGAGAGATTTGGACGTGAAAGGGTACCAATCTTGTCGGGGATTGGGAACCCTTCGCGAGAATGTCCAAAGTTTCAGCGGGATTTCCAAAATGTTGAAAGGAACTCGAAACATGTCACCATTGATTTTGAGAATCTCTGCTGGAGTTTGAGAGATTTGGACGTGAAAGGGTACCAATCTTGTCGGGGATTGGGAACCCTTCGCGAGAATGTCCAAAGTTTCAGCGGGATTTCCAAAATGTTGAAAGGAACTCGAACCATGTCAACCTTGGTTTTGAGAATCTCTCCCGGAGTTTGAGAGATTTGGACGTGAAAGGGTACCAATCTTGTCGGGGATTGGGAACCATTCGCGAGAATGTCCAAAGTTTCAGCGGGATTTCCAAAATGTTGAAAGGAACTCGAAACATGTCAACCTTGGTTTTGAGAATCTCTCCCGGACTTTGAGAGATTTGGACGTGAAAGGGTACCAATCTTGTCGGGGATTGGGAACCCTTCGCCAGAATGTCCAAAGTTTCAGCGGGATTTCCAAAATGTTGAAAGGAACTCGAAACATGTCAGCCTTGGTTTTGAGAATCTCTCCCGGAGTTTGAGTGATTTGGACTTGAAAGGGTACCAATCTTGTCGGGGATTGGGAACCCTTCGCGAGAATGTCCAAAGTTTCAGGGGGATTTCCAAAATGTTGAAAGGAACTCGAAACATGTCAACCTTGGTTTTGAGAATCTCTCCCGGACTTTGAGAGATTTGGACGTGAAAGGGTACCAATCTTGTCGGGGATTGGGAACCCTTCACGACAATGTCCAAAGTTTCAGCGGGATTTCCAAAATGTTGAAAGGAACTCGAAACATGTCAACTTTGGTTTTGAGAATCTCTGCCGGAGTTTGAGAGATTTGGACGTGAAAGGGTACCAATCTTGTCGGGGATTGGGAACCCTTCGCGAGAATGTCCAAAGTTTCAGCGGGATTTCCAAAATGTTGAAAGGAACTCGAAACATGTCAACCTTGGTTTTCAGAATCTCTCCCGGACTTTGAGAGATTTGGACGTGAAAGGGTACCAATCTTGTCGGGGATTGGGAACCCTTCGCGAGAATGTCCAAAGTTTCAGCGGGATTTCCAAAATGTTGAAAGGAACTCGAAACATGTCAAGCTTGGTTTTGAGAATCTCTCCCGGACTTTGAGAGATTTGGACGTGAAAGGGTACCAATCTTCTCGGGGATTGGGAACCCTTCGCGTCAATGTCCAAAGTTTCAGCGGGATTTCCAAAATGTTGAAAGGAACTCGAAACATGTCAACTTTGGTTTTGAGAATCTCTCCCGGAGTTTGAGAGATTTGGACGTGAAAGGGTACCAATCTTGTCGGGGATTGGGAACCCTTCGCGAGAATGTCCAAAGTTTCAGCGGGATTTCCAAAATGTTGAAAGGAACTCGAAACATGTCAACCTTGGTTTTGAGAATCTCTCCCGGAGTTTGAGAGATTTGGACGTGAAAGGGTACCAATCTTGTCGGGGATTGGGAACCCTTTGCGAGAATGTCCAAAGTTTCAGCGGGATTTCCAAAATGTTGAAAGGAACTCGAAACATGTCAACCTTGGTTTTGAGAATCTCTCCCGGAGTTTGAGAGATTTGGACGTGAAAGGGTACCAATCTTGTCGGGGATTGGGAACCCTTCGCGAGAATGTCCAAAGTTTCAGCGGGATTTCCAAAATGTTGAAAGGAACTCGAAACATGTCAACCTTGGTTTTGAGAATCTCTGCCGGAGTTTGAGAGATTTGGACGTGAAAGGGTACCAATCTTCTCGGGGATTGGGAACCCTTCGCGACAATGTCCAAAGTTTCAGCGGGATTTCCAAAATGTTGAAAGGAATTCGAAACATGTCAACCTTGGTTTTGAGAATCTCTCCCGGAGTTTGAGAGATTTGGACGTGAAAGGGTACCAATCTTGTCGGGGATTGGGAACCCTTCGCGAGAATGTCCAAAGTTTCAGCGGGATTTCCAAAATGTTGAAAGGAACTCGAAACATGTCAACCTTGGTTTTGAGAATCTCTGCTGGAGTTTGAGAGATTTGGACGTGAAAGGGTACCAATCTTGTCGGGGGTTGGGAACCCTTCGCGAGAATGTCCAAAGTTTCAGCGGGATTTCCAAAATGTTGAAAGGAACTCGAAACATGTCAACCTTGGTTTTGAGAATCTCTCCCGGAGTTTGAGAGATTTGGACGTGAAAGGGTACCAATCTTGTCGGGGATTGGGAACCCTTCGCGACAATGTCCAAAGTTTCAGCGGGATTTCCAAAATGTTGAAAGGAATTCGAAACATGTCAAGCTTGGTTTTGAGAATCTCTGCTGGAGTTTGAGAGATTTGGACGTGAAAGGGTACCAATCTTGTCGGGGATTGGGAACCCTTCGCGAGAATGTCCAAAGTTACAGGGGGATTTCCAAAATGTTGAAAGGAACTCGAAACATGTCAACCTTGGTTTTGAGAATCTCTCCCGGACTTTGAGAGATTTGGACGTGAAAGGGTACCAATCTTGTCGGGGATTGGGAACCCTTCGCCAGAATGTCCAAAGTTTCAGCGGGATTTCCAAAATGTTGAAAGGAACTCGAAACATGTCAACTTTGGTTTTGAGAATCTCTCCCGGAGTTTGAGAGATTTGGACGTGAAAGGGTACCAATCTTGTCGGGGATTGGGAACCCTTCGCGAGAATGTCCATAGTTTCCGGGGGATTTCCAAAATGTTGAAAGGAACTCGAAACATGTCAACCTTGGTTTTGAGAATCTGTCCCGGAGTTTGAGAGATTTGAACTTGAAAGGGTACCAGTCTTGCCGGGGATTGGGAACCCTTCGCGAGAATGTCCAAAGTTTCAGCGGGATTTCCAAAATGTTGAAAGGAACTCGAAACATGTCAACCTTGGTTTTGAGAATCTCTCCTGGAGTTTGAGAGATTGGGACGTGAAAGGGCACCAGTCTTGTCGGGGATTGGGAACCCTTCGCGAGAATGGACAAAGTTTCATCGGGATTTCCAAAATGTTGAAAGGAACTCGAAACATGTCAACCTTGGTTTTGAGAATCTCTCCCGGACTTTGAGAGATTTGGACGTGAAAGGGTACCAATCTTGTCGGGGATTGGGAACCCTTCGCGAGAATGTCCAAAGTTTCAGCGGGATTTCCAAAATGTTGAAAGGAACTCGAAACATGTCAGCCTTGGTTTTGAGAATCTCTCCCGGAGTTTGAGTGATTTGGACTTGAAAGCGTACCAATCTTGTCGGGGAATGGGAACCCTTCGCGACAATGTCCAAAGTTTCAGGGGGATTTCCAAAATGTTGAAAGGAACTCGAAACATGTCAGCCTTGGTTTTGAGAATCTCTCCCGGAGTTTGAGAGATTCGGACGTGAAAGGGTACCAATCTTGTCGGGGATTGGGAACCCTTCGCGAGAATGTCCAAAGTTTCAGCGGGATTTCCAAAATGTTGAAAGGAACTCGAAACATGTCAACTTTGGTTTTGAGAATCTCTCCCGGAGTTTGAGAGATTTGGACGTGAAAGGGTACCAATCTTGTCGGGGATTGGGAACCCTTCGCGACAATGTCCAAAGTTTCAGCGGGATTTCCAAAATGTTGAAAGGAACTCGAAACATGTCAACCTTGGTTTTGAGAATCTCTGCCGGAGTTTGAGAGATTTGGACGTGAAAGGGTACCAATCTTGTCGGGGATTGGGAACCCTTCGCCAGAATGTCCAAAGTTTCAGCGGGATTTCCAAAATGTTGAAAGGAACTCGAAACATGTCAACCTTGGTTTTGAGAATCTCTCCCGGAGTTTGAGAGATTTGGACATGAAAGGGTACCAATCTTGTCGGGGATTGGGAACCCTTCGCGAGAATGTCCAAAGTTTCAGGGGGATATCCAAAATGTTGAAAGGAACTCGAAACATGTCAACCTTGGTTTTGAGAATCTCTCCCGGAGTTTGAGAGATTTGGACGTGAAAGTGTACCAATCTTGTCGGGGATTGGGAACCCTTCGCGAGAATGTCCAAAGTTTCAGCGGGATTTCCAAAATGTTGAAAGGAATTCGAAACATGTCAACCTTGGTTTTGAGAATCTCTGCTGGAGTTTGAGAGATTTGGACGTGAAAGGGTACCAATCTTGTCGGGGATTGGGAACCCTTCGCGAGAATGTCCAAAGTTTCAGGGGGATTTCCAAAATGTTGAAAGGAACTCGAAACATGTCAACCTTGGTTTTGAGAATCTCTCCCGGACTTTGAGAGATTTGGACGTGAAAGGGTACCAATCTTGTCGGGGATTGGGAACCCTTTGCGAGAATGTCCAAAGTTTCAGCGGGATTTCCAAAATGTTGAAAGGAACTCGAAACATGTCAACTTTGGTTTTCAGAATCTCTCCCGGAGTTTGAGAGATTTGGACGTGAAAGGGTACCAATCTTGTCGGGGATTGGGAACCCTTCGCGAGAATGTCCATAGTTTCAGGGGGATTTCCAAAATGTTGAAAGGAACTCGAAACATGTCAACCTTGGTTTTGAGAATCTCTGCCGGAGTTTGAGAGATTTGGACGTGAAAGGGTACCAATCTTGTCGGGGATTGGGAACCCTTCGCGAGAATGTCCAAAGTTTCAGCGGGATTTCCAAAATGTTGAAAGGAACTCGAAACATGTCAACCTTGGTTTTGAGAATCTCTGCCGGAGTTTGAGAGATTTGGACGTGAAAGGGTACCAATCTTCTCGGGGATTGGGAACCCTTCGCGACAATGTCCAAAGTTTCAGGGGGATTTCCAAAATGTTGAAAGGAACTCGAAACATGTCAGCCTTGGTTTTGAGAATCTCTCCCGGAGTTTGAGAGATTCGGACGTGAAAGGGTACCAATCTTGTCGGGGATTGGGAACCCTTCGCGAGAATGTCCAAAGTTTCAGCGGGATTTCCAAAATGTTGAAAGGAACTCGAAACATGTCAACTTTGGTTTTGAGAATCTCTCCCGGAGTTTGAGAGATTTGGACGTGAAAGGGTACCAATCTTGTCGGGGATTGGGAACCCTTCGCGACAATGTCCAAAGTTTCAGCGGGATTTCCAAAATGTTGAAAGGAACTCGAAACATGTCAACCTTGGTTTTGAGAATCTCTGCCGGAGTTTGAGAGATTTGGACGTGAAAGGGTACCAATCTTGTCGGGGATTGGGAACCCTTCGCCAGAATGTCCAAAGTTTCAGCGGGATTTCCAAAATGTTGAAAGGAACTCGAAACATGTCAACCTTGGTTTTGAGAATCTCTCCCGGAGTTTGAGAGATTTGGACATGAAAGGGTACCAATCTTGTCGGGGATTGGGAACCCTTCGCGAGAATGTCCAAAGTTTCAGGGGGATATCCAAAATGTTGAAAGGAACTCGAAACATGTCAACCTTGGTTTTGAGAATCTCTCCCGGAGTTTGAGAGATTTGGACGTGAAAGTGTACCAATCTTGTCGGGGATTGGGAACCCTTCGCGAGAATGTCCAAAGTTTCAGCGGGATTTCCAAAATGTTGAAAGGAATTCGAAACATGTCAACCTTGGTTTTGAGAATCTCTGCTGGAGTTTGAGAGATTTGGACGTGAAAGGGTACCAATCTTGTCGGGGATTGGGAACCCTTCGCGAGAATGTCCAAAGTTTCAGGGGGATTTCCAAAATGTTGAAAGGAACTCGAAACATGTCAACCTTGGTTTTGAGAATCTCTCCCGGACTTTGAGAGATTTGGACGTGAAAGGGTACCAATCTTGTCGGGGATTGGGAACCCTTTGCGAGAATGTCCAAAGTTTCAGCGGGATTTCCAAAATGTTGAAAGGAACTCGAAACATGTCAACTTTGGTTTTGAGAATCTCTCACGGAGTTTGAGAGATTTGGACGTGAAAGGGTACCAATCTTGTCGGGGATTGGGAACCCTTCGCGAGAATGTCCATAGTTTCAGGGGGATTTCCAAAATGTTGAAAGGAACTCGAAACATGTCAACCTTGGTTTTGAGAATCTCTGCCGGAGTTTGAGAGATTTGGACGTGAAAGGGTACCAATCTTGTCGGGGATTGGGAACCCTTCGCGAGAATGTCCAAAGTTTCAGCGGGATTTCCAAAATGTTGAAAGGAACTCGAAACATGTCAACTTTGGTTTTGAGAATCTCTCCCGGAGTTTGAGAGATTTGGACGTGAAAGGGTACCAATCTTGTCGGGGATTGGGAACCCTTCGCGAGAATGTCCAAAGTTTCAGCGGGATTTCCAAAATGTTGAAAGGAACTCGAAACATGTGAACCTTGGTTTTGAGAATCTCTCCCGGAGTTTGAGAGATTTGGACTTGAAAGGGTACCAGTCTTGCCGGGGATTGGGAACCCTTCGCGAGAATGTCCCAAGTTTCAGCGGGATTTCCAAAATGTTGAAAGGAACTCGAACCATGTCAACCTTGGTTTTGAGAATCTCTCCTGGAGTTTGAGAGATTGGGACGTGAAAGGGCACCAGTCTTGTCGGGGATTGGGAACCCTTCGCGAGAATGTCCAAAGTTTCAGCGGGATTTCCAAAATGTTGAAAGGAACTCGAAACATGTCAACCTTGGTTTTGAGAATCTCTGCCGGAGTTTGAGAGATTTGGACGTGAAAGGGTACCAATCTTCTCGGGGATTGGGAACCCTTCGCGACAATGTCCAAAGTTTCAGCGGGATTTCCAAAATGTTGAAAGGAATTCGAAACATGTCAGCCTTGGTTTTGAGAATCTCTCCCGGAGTTTGAGAGATTTGGACGTGAAAGGGTACCAATCTTGTCGGGGATTGGGAACCCTTCGTGAGAATGTCCAAAGTTTCAGCGGGATTTCCAAAATGTTGAAAGGAACTCGAAACATGTCAACCTTGGTTTTGAGAATCTCTCCCGGACTTTGAGAGATTTGGACGTGAAAGGGTACCAATCTTGTCGGGGATTGGGAACCCTTCGCGAGAATGTCCAAAGTTTCAGCGGGATTTCCAAAATGTTGAAAGGAACTCGAAACATGTCAAGCTTGGTTTTGAGAATCTCTGCCGGAGTTTGAGAGATTTGGACGTGAAAGGGTACCAATCTTGTCGGGGATTGGGAACCCTTCGCGAGAATGTCCAAAGTTTCAGCGGGATTTCCAAAATGTTGAAAGGAATTCGAAACATGTCAAGCTTGGTTTTGAGAATCTCTCCCGGAGTTTGAGAGATTTGGACGTGAAAGGGTACCAATCTTGTCGGGGATTGGGAACCCTTCGCCAGAATGTCCAAAGTTTCAGCGGGATTTCCAAAATGTTGAAAGGAACTCGAAACATGTCAAGTTTGGTTTTGAGAATCTCTCCCGGAGTTTGAGAGATTTGGACGTGAAAGGGTACCAATCTTGTCGGGGATTGGGAACCCTTCGCGAGAATGTCCAAAGTTTCAGCGGGATTTCCAAAATGTTGAAAGGAACTCGAAACATGTCAGCCTTGGTTTTGAGAATCTCTGCCGGAGTTTGAGAGATTTGGACTTGAAAGGGTACCAGTCTTGCCGGGGATTGGGAACCCTTCGCGAGAATGTCCCAAGTTTCAGCGGGATTTCCAAAATGTTGAAAGGAACTCGAACCATGTCAACCTTGGTTTTGAGAATCTCTCCTGGAGTTTGAGAGATTGGGACGTGAAAGGGCACCAGTCTTGTCGGGGATTGGGAACCCTTCGCGAGAATGTCCAAAGTTTCAGCGGGATTTCCAAAATGTTGAAAGGAACTCGAACCATGTCAACCTTGGTTTTGAGAATCTCTCCCGGAGTTTGAGAGATTTGGACGTGAAAGGGTACCAGTCTTGTCGGGGATTGGGAACCCTTCGCCAGAATGTCCAAAGTTTCAGCGGGATTTCCAAAATGTTAAAAGGAACTCGAAACATGTCAGCCTTGGTTTTGAGAATCTCTCCCGGAGTTTGAGAGATTTGGACGTGAAAGGGTACCAATCTTGTCGGGGATTGGGAACCCTTCGCGAGAATGTCCAAAGTTTCAGCGGGATTTCCAAAATGTTGAAAGGAACTTGAAACATGTCACCATTGATTTTGAGAATCTCTCCCGGAGTTTGAGAGATTTGGACGTGAAAGGGTACCAATCTTGTCGGGGGTTGGGAACTCTTCGCGAGAATGTCTAAAGTTTCAGCGGGATTTCCAAAATGTTGAAAGGAACTCGAAACATGTCAACCTTGGTTTTGAGAATCTCTGCCGGAGTTTGAGAGATTTGGACGTGAAAGGGTACCAATCTTCTCGGGGATTGGGAACCCTTCGCGACAATGTCCAAAGTTTCAGCGGGATTTCCAAAATGTTGAAAGGAATTCGAAACATGTCAGCCTTGGTTTTGAGAATCTCTCCCGGAGTTTGAGAGATTTGGACGTGAAAGGGTACCAATCTTGTCGGGGATTGGGAACCCTTCGCGAGAATGTCCAAAGTTTCAGCGGGATTTCCAAAATGTTGAAAGGAACTCGAAACATGTCAACCTTGGTTTTGAGAATCTCTGCTGGAGTTTGAGAGATTTGGACGTGAAAGGGTACCAATCTTGTCGGGGATTGGGAACCCTTCGCGAGAATGTCCAAAGTTTCAGGGGGATTTCCAAAATGTTGAAAGGAACTCGAAACATGTCAACCTTGGTTTTGAGAATCTCTCCCGGACTTTGAGAGATTTAGACGTGAAAGGGTACCAATCTTGTCGGGGATTGGGAACCCTTCGCGAGAATGTCCAAAGTTTCAGCGGGATTTCCAAAATGTTGAAAGGAACTCGAAACATGTCAACTTTGGTTTTGAGAATCTCTCCCGGAGTTTGAGAGATTTGGATGTGAAAGGGTACCAATCTTGTCGGGGATTGGGAACCCTTCGCGAGAATGTCCATAGTTTCAGGGGGATTTCCAAAATGTTGAAAGGAACTCGAAACATGTCAACCTTGGTTTTGAGAATCTCTCCCGGAGTTTGAGAGATTTGGACTTGAAAGGGTACCAGTCTTGCCGGGGATTGGGAACCCTTCGCGAGAATGTCCAAAGTTTCAGCGGGATTTCCAAAATGTTGAAAGGAACTCGAAACATGTCAACCTTGGTTTTGAGAATCTCTCCTGGAGTTTGAGAGATTGGGACGTGAAAGGGCACCAGTCTTGTCGGGGATTGGGAACCCTTCGCGAGAATGTCCAAAGTTTCATCGGGATTTCCAAAATGTTGAAAGGAACTCGAAATATGTCAAGCTTGGTTTTGAGAATCTCTGCCGGAGTTTGAGAGATTTGGACGTGAAAGGGTACCAATCTTGTCGGGGATTGGGAACCCTTTTGCCAGAATGTCCAAAGTTTCAGCGGGATTTCCAAAATGTTGAAAGGAACTCGAAACATGTCAGCCTTGGTTTTGAGAATCTCTCCCGGAGTTTGAGTGATTTGGACTTGAAAGCGTACCAATCTTGTCGGGGATTGGGAACCCTTCGCGAGAATGTCCAAAGTTTCAGCGTGATTTCCAAAATGTTGAAAGGAACTCGAAACATGTCAGCCTTGGTTTTGAGAATCTCTCCTGGAGTTTGAGAGATTTGGACGTGAAAGGGTACCAATCTTGTCGGGGATTGGGAACCCTTCGCCAGAATGTCCAAAGTTTCAGCGGGATTTCCAAAATGTTGAAAGGAACTCGAAACATGTCAAGTTTGGTTTTGAGAATCTCTCCCGGAGTTTGAGAGATTTGGACGTGAATGGGTACCAATCTTGTCGGGGATTGGGAACCCTTCGCGAGAATGTCCAAAGTTTCAGCGGGATTTCCAAAATGTTGAAAGGAACTCGAAACATGTCAACCTTGGTTTTGAGAATCTCTCCCGGAGTTTGAGAGATTTGGACTTGAAAGGGTACCAATCTTGCCGGGGATTGGGAACCCTTCGCGAGAATGTCCCAAGTTTCAGCGGGATTTCCAAAATGTTGAAAGGAACTCGAAACATGTCAACCTTGGTTTTGAGAATATCTCCTGGAGTTTGAGAGATTGGGACGTGAAAGGGCACCAGTCTTGTCGGGGATTGGGAACCCTTCGCGAGAATGTCCAAAGTTTCAGCGGGATTTCCAAAATGTTGAAAGGAACTCGAACCATGTCAACCTTGGTTTTGAGAATCTCTCCCGGAGTTTGAGAGATTTGGACGTGAAAGGGTACCAATCTTGTCGGGGATTGGGAACCCTTCGCCAGAATGTCCAAAGTTTCAGCGGGATTTCCAAAATGTTAAAAGGAACTCGAAACATGTCAGCCTTGGTTTTGAGAATCTCTCCCGGAGTTTGAGAGATTTGGACGTGAAAGGGTACCAATCTTGTCGGGGATTGGGAACCCTTCGCGAGAATGTCCAAAGTTTCAGCGGGATTTCCAAAATGTTGAAAGGAACTCGAAACATGTCACCATTGATTTTGAGAATCTCTGCTGGAGTTTGAGAGATTTGGACGTGAAAGGGTACCAATCTTGTCGGGGATTGGGAACCCTTCGCGAGAATGTCCCAAGTTTCAGCGGGATTTCCAAAATGTTGAAAGGAACTCGAAACATGTCAACCTTGGTTTTGAGAATATCTCCTGGAGTTTGAGAGATTGGGACGTGAAAGGGCACCAGTCTTGTCGGGGATTGGGAACCCTTCGCCAGAATGTCCAAAGTTTCAGCGGGATTTCCAAAATGTTGAAAGGAACTCGAACCATGTCAACCTTGGTTTTGAGAATCTCTCCCGGAGTTTGAGAGATTTGGACGTGAAAGGGTACCAATCTTGTCGGGGATTGGGAACCCTTCGCCAGAATGTCCAAAGTTTCAGCGGGATTTCCAAAATGTTAAAAGGAACTCGAAACATGTCAGCCTTGGTTTTGAGAATCTCTCCCGGAGTTTGAGAGATTTGGACGTGAAAGGGTACCAATCTTGTCGGGGATTGGGAACCCTTCGCGAGAATGTCCAAAGTTTCAGCGGGATTTCCAAAATGTTGAAAGGAACTCGAAACATGTCACCATTGATTTTGAGAATCTCTGCTGGAGTTTGAGAGATTTGGACGTGAAAGGGTACCAATCTTGTCGGGGATTGGGAACCCTTCGCGAGAATGTCCAAAGTTTCAGCGGGATTTCCAAAATGTTGAAAGGAACTCGAACCATGTCAACCTTGGTTTTGAGAATCTCTCCCGGAGTTTGAGAGATTTGGACGTGAAAGGGTACCAATCTTGTCCCACCCATCCCCTCTTCTGGCCCCGCCCCCTTTTTCTTCCTGTGGCTCCACCTCTTTTTGACCCCTCCCCTCTCCTGGCCACGCCCCCTGAAATGACCCGACCCCCTCATTTCACCCCACCCCTCCATGACCCTGCCCACTTTTCTGGCCCCGCCTCCTTTTCTGGTCCCACCCCCCCCTTCCCCCTCCCCCTTTTGGCCCTTCCCCCTCACTTTTCCCCATTCCCCCACTTGACCCCTCCCCTTTTCTGTCCCCGCCCCCTGCCACAATTGGTTGTGGGTGTCACAATCCCCAATGGTGTCACAACCCCCACCCATGGGTGGACATTATCCCCCCCCCCCCAAAATGGGTGCCCATTATTGACCCCCACCCATGGGTGCCCATTACTGAACCCCCATTATTGACCCCACCCATGGGTGCCCCCCATGTGCCCCCCCACATTGTCCCCATGTCCCCCCACTGTCCCCCCACTGTCCCCATTATCCCCATTGCCCCCAATGTCCCCCCAATTGTCTCGATGTCCCCATTGTCCCCATGTCCCCCCATCCCCCAATGTCCCCCATGTCCCTGTGTCCCCCCCATGTCCCCCATTGCCCCCATTGTCCCCCCATTGTCCCCATGTCCCTTCAATATTTTCCAATTTTCGTCCCAATTCTTCCCTTTCCCATTGAAACTTTTCAAATCCCTCTCAAAACTTATGGGGCACTTATGTGGCTCTATGGGGCACCTAAGGGGAATCTATGGGGCACTTATGGAGCACTTATGGGGAACTTGTGGGTCGCTATGGCGCACTTGGAGTCACAAGCAGGCAGTTACGGGGCACTTATGGGGCTCTATGGGGCACTTATAGGGCTCTATGGGGCACTGATGGGGCTCTATGGGGCACTCTATGGGATCTATGGGGCATTTATGCAGCATTTATGTGGAACTTGTGGGTTGCTATGGTGCACTTGGGGGTCACAAGCAGGCAGTTATGGGTCACTTATGGGGCTCTATGGGTCACTTATGGGTCTCTATTGGGCACCTATGGGGAAATTGTGGGTTGTCATTGGGCACTTGGGGGTCACTAACAGGCACTTATGGTGCTCCATGAGTCCCTTATGGGTCTCTATGGATCACTTGTGGGGCACTATCGGGCACTGGAGAGATGCTGTGGGTCACTTATGGGGCTCCATGAGTCACATATGGGGCACTATGTGTCACTTACGGGGCTCTATGGGTCACTTATGGGGCACTAATGGGGAACTATACGGCACTTATGGGGCTCCGTGACTCACTTGTGGGGCTCTATGGGGCACTGGGGAGATGCTACAGCGCACTTGTGGGTCTCTATGGGTCACTTATGGGGCTCTATGAGTCACTTATAGGGCTCTATGGGTCACTTATGGGGCACTAATGGGGAACTATAGGTCACTTATGGGGCACCGTGAGTCACTTGTGGGGCTCTATGGGGCACTTATGGGGCACTATCAGCGAACTTGTGGGTAAAGCGACCCACAAGTTCCCCATAAATGCCACAACAGTGCCCCATAGATCCCCTTAAGTGCCCCATAGAGCCCCATAAGTGCCCCATAGATCCCCTTAAGTGCCCCATAGAGCCCCATAAGTGACCCATAAGTGCCTGTTAGTGATCCCCAAGTGCCCCATAGTGACACACAAGTTCCCCATAAGTGCCCCATAAGTGCCCCATAACTGCCTGTTAGTGACCCCCAAGTGCTCCATAGTGACCCACAAGTTCCCCATAAGTGCCCCATATGTTCCCCATGAATGCCCCATAAGTGCCCCATAATTGCCTGTTAGTGACCCCCAAGTGCCCCATACTGACCCCCAAGTGCCCCATAGTGACCTACAAGTTCCCCATAAGTGCCTGTTAGTGACCCACAAGTTCCCCATAGTGACCCACAAGTTCCCCATAAGTGCCCCATAAGTGCCACATAAGTGCCTGTTAGTGACCCCCAAGTGCCCTATAATGACCCCCAAGTGCCCCATAGTGACCCACAAGTTCCCAATAAGTGCCCCATAACTGCCTGTTAGTGACCCCCAAGTGCTCCATAGTGACCCACAAGTTCCCCATAAGTGCCCCATATGTTCTCCATAAATGCCCCATAAGTGCCCAATAACTGCCTGTTAGTGACCCCCAGTGCCCCATAGTGACCCACAGGTTCCCCATAAGTGCCCCATAACTGCCTGTTAGTGACCGCCAAGAACCCTACAGTGACCCACAAGTTCCCCATAAGTTCCCCATAAGTGCCTGTTAGTGACCCCCCAACTGCCTTATAATGACCCAAAAGTGCCCCATAGTGACCCACAAGTTCCCCATAAGTGCCCCATAAGTGTCCCATAAGTGCCGTATAAGTGCCTGTTAGTGACACCCAAGTGCGCTATCATGACCCACAAGTACCCCATACTGACCCACAAGTTCCCCATAAGTGCCCCATAAGTTCCCCATAACTGCCTGTTAGTGACCCCCAAGTGCCCCATAGCGACCCACAAGTTCCCCATAAGTGCCCCATAAGTGCCCCATAACTGCCTGTTAGTGAACCCCAAGTGATCCATAGTGACCCACATGTTCTCCATAAGTGCCCCATATGTTCCCAATAAGTGACCCATAACTGGCCCAAAAGTACCTGTTAGTGACACTCGAGTGCCCCATAGTGACCCATAAGTCCCCATAAGTGCCCCACAAGTGCCCCATAACTGCCTGTAAGTGACCCCCAAGTGTCCCATAGTGACCCCCAAGTGCCCCACAAGTTCCCATAAGTTCCCCATAACTTCATGTTAGTGTCCCCTAAGTGACCCATAGTGACCCAGAAATTCCCCATAAGTGCCCCAAACTGCCCCTTAAAAAATTTCCAATTTTCGTCCATATTCTTCCCATTCCCATTGAAACTTTTCAAATCCCTCTCAAAACTGTTGAAATTCTGTTGAGGCTTTTAAAATTCTCTCTAGAATTTTCAAAATCCATGTCCACATGTTTACAATTTCACGTCAAAATTGCTAAAATTCCAGTTGAAATTTTTTCAAAGTCCCTTAAAAATTTTCCAATTTTCGTCCCAATTCTTCCCATTCCCATTGAAACTTTTCAAATCCCTCTCAAAAGTGTTGAAATTCTCTTGAAGCTTTTAAAATTCTCTCTAGAATTTTCAAAATCCACTTCAACATGTTTACAATGTCACATCAAAATTGCAAAAATTCCAGTTGAAATTTTTTCAAAGTCCCTTAAAAATTTTCCAATTTTCGTCCCAATTCTTCCCATTCCCATTGAAACTTCTCAAATCCCTCTCAAAACTGTTGAAATTCTGTTGAGGCTTTTAAAATTCTCTCTAGAATTTTCAAAATCAATGTCCACATGTTTACAATTTCATGTCAAAATTGCTAAAATTCCAGTTGAAATTTTTTCAAAGTCCCTTAAAAATTTTCCAATTTTCGTCCCAATTCTTCCCATTCCCATTGAAACTTTTCAAATCCCTCTCAAAACTGTTGAAATCCTATTGAATATTTGAAACTTCTCTCTAGAATTTTCAAAATCCACTTCAACATGTTTACAATTTCACGTCAAAATTGCTAAAATTCCAGTTGAAATTTTTTCAAAGTCCCTTCAAAATTTTCCAATTTTCGTCCCAATTCTTCCCATTCCCATTGAAACTTTTCAAATCCCTCTCAAAACTGTTGAAATTCTCTTGAAGCTTTTAAAATTCTCTCTAGAATTTTCAAAATCCACTTCAACATGTTTACAATTTCACGTCAAAATTGCTAAAATTCCAGTTGAAATTTTTTCCAAGTCCCTTAAAAATTTTCCAATTTTCGTCCCAATTCTTCCCATTCCCATTGAAACTTTTCAAATCCCTCTCAAAACTGTGGAAATTCTCTTGAAGCTTTTAAAATTCCCTCTAGAATTTTCAAAATCCACTTCAACATGTTTACAATTTCACGTCAAAATTGCTAAAATTCCAGTTGAAATTTTTTCAAAGTCCCTTAAAAATTTTCCAATTTTCGTCCCAATTCTTCCCATTCCCATTGAAACTTTTCAAATCCCTCTCAAAACTGTGGAAATTCTCTTGAAGCTTTTAAAATTCTGTCTAGAATTTTCAAAATCCACTTCAACATGTTTACAATTTCACGTCAAAATTGCTAAAATTCCAGTTGAAATTTTTTCAAAGTCCCTTCAAAATTTTCCAATTTTCGTCCCAATTCTTCCCATTCCCATTGAAACTTTTCAAATCCCTCTCAAAACTGTGGAAATTCTCTTGAAGCTTTTAAAATTCTCTCTAGAATTTTCAAAATCCACTTCAACATGTTTACAATTTCACATAAAAAAATTGCTAAAATTCCAGTTGAAATTTTTTCAAAGTCCCTTAAAAATTTTCCAATTTTCGTCCCAATTCTTCCCATTCCCATTGAAACTTCTCAAATCGCTCTCAAAACTGTTGAAATTCTGTTGAGGCTTTTAAAATTCTCTCTAGAATTTTCAAAATCCACTTCAACATGTTTACAATGTCACATCAAAATTGCTAAAATTCCAGTTGAAATTTTTTCAAAGTCCCTTAAAAATTTTCCAATTTTCGTCCCAATTCTTCCCATTCCATTGAAACTTTTCAAATCCCTCTCAAAACTGTTGAAATCCTATTAAATGTTTGGAACTTCTCTCTAGAATTTTCATAATCCATGTCCACATGTTTCCAATTTCATGTCAAAATTGCTAAAATTCCAGTTGAAATTTTTTCAAAGTCCCTTAAAAATTTTCCAATTTTCGTCCCAATTCTTCCCATTCCCATTGAAACTTTTCAAATCCCTCTCAAAACGGTTGAAATTCTGTTGAGGCTTTTAAAATTCTCTCTAGAATTTTCAAAATCCATGTCCACAGGTTTACAATTTCACGTCAAAATTGCTAAAATTCCAGTTGAAATTTTTTCAAAGTCCCTTCAAAATTTTCCAATTTTCGTCCCAATTCTTCCCATTCCCATTGAAACTTTTCAAATCCCTCTCAAAACTGTTGAAATTCTCTTGAAGCTTTTAAAATTCTCTCTAGAATTTTCAAAATCCACTTCAACATGTTTACAATTTCACGTCAAAATTGCTAAAATTCCAGTTGAAATTTTTTCAAAGTCCCTTCAAAATTTTCCAATTTTCGTCCCAATTCTTCCCATTCCCATTGAAACTTTTCAAATCCCTCTCAAAACTGTTGAAATTCTCTTGAAGCTTTTAAAATTCTCTCTAGAATTTTCAAAATCCACTTCAACATGTTTACAATTTCACGTCAAAATTGCTAAAATTCCAGTTGAAATTTTTTCAAAGTCCCTTAAAAATTTTCCAATTTTCGTCCCAATTCTTCCCATTCCCATTCAAACTTTTCAAATCCCTCTCAAAACTGTTGAAATTCTCTTGAAGCTTTTAAAATTCTCTCTAGAATTTTCAAAATCCACTTCAACATGTTTACAATTTCACGTCAAAATTGCTAAAATTCCAGTTGAAATTTTTTCAAAGTCCCTTAAAAATTTTCCGATTTTCGTCCCAATTCTTCCCATTCCCATTCAAACTTTTCAAATCCCTCTCAAAACTGTTGAAATTCTGTTGAAGATTTTAAAATTCTCTCTAGAATTTTCAAAATCCATGTCCACATGTTTACAATTTCACATAAAAAAATTGCTAAAATTCCAGTTGAAATTTTTTCAAAGTCCCTTCAAAATTTTCCAATTTTCGTCCCAATTCTTCCCATTCCCATTGAAACTTCTCAAATCCCTCTCAAAACTGTTGAAATTCTGTTGAGGCTTTTAAAATTCTCTCTAGAATTTTCAAAATCCACTTCAACTTGTTTACAATGTCACATCAAAATTGCTAAAATTCCAGTTGAAATTTTTTCAAAGTCCCTTAAAAATTTTCCAATTTTCGTCCCAATTCTTCCCATTCCATTGAAACTTTTCAAATCCCTCTCAAAACTGTTGAAATTCTGTTGAGGCTTTTAAAATTCTCTCTAGAATTTTCAAAATCCATTTCAACATGTTTACAATTTCACGTCAAAATTGCTAAAATTCCAGTTGAAATTTTTTCAAAGTCCCTTAAAAATTTTACAATTTTTGTCCCAATTCTTCCCATTCCATTGAAACTTTTCAAATCCCTCTCAAAACTGTTGAAATCCTATTAAATGTTTGGAACTTCTCTCTAGAATTTTCATAATCCATGTCCACATGTTTCCAATTTCATGTCAAAATTGCTAAAATTCCAGTTGAAATTTTTTCAAAGTCCCTTAAAAATTTTCCAATTTTCATCCCAATTCTTCGCATTCCCATTGAAACTTTTCAAATCCCTCTCAAAACGGTTGAAATTCTGTTGAAGCTTTTAAAATTCTCTCTAGAATTTTCAAAATCCATGTCCACAGGTTTAAAATTTCACGTCAAAATTGCTAAAATTCCAGTTGAAATGTTTTCAAAGTCCCTTCAAAATTTTCCAATTTTCGTCCCAATTCTTCCCATTCCCATTGAAACTTTTCAAATCCCTCTCAAAACTGTGGAAATTCTCTTGAAGCTTTTAAAATTCTCTCTAGAATTTTCAAAATCCACTTCAACATGTTTACAATTTCACGTCAAAATTGCTAAAATTCCAGTTGAAATTTTTTCAAAGTCCCTTCAAAATTTTCCAATTTTCGTCCCAATTCTTCCCATTCCCATTGAAACTTTTCAAATCCCTCTCAAAACTGTTGAAATTCTCTTGAAGCTTTTAAAATTCTCTCTAGAATTTTCAAAATCCACTTCAACATGTTTACAATTTCACGTCAAAATTGCTAAAATTCCAGTTGAAATTTTTTCAAAGTCCCTTAAAAATTTTCCAATTTTCGTCCCAATTCTTCCCATTCCCATTGAAACTTTTCAAATCCCTCTCAAAACTGTTGAAATTCTCTTGAAGCTTTTAAAATTCTCTCTAGAATTTTCAAAATCCACTTCAACATGTTTACAATTTCACGTCAAAATTGCTAAAATTCCAGTTGAAATTTTTTCAAAGTCCCTCCAAAATTTTCCAATTTTCGTCCCAATTCTTCCCATTCCCATTGAAACTTTTCAAATCCCTCTCAAAACTGTTGAAATTCTCTTGAAGCTTTTAAAATTCTCTCTAGAATTTTCAAAATCCATGTCCACATGTTTACAATTTCACATAAAAAAATTGCTAAAATTCCAGTTGAAATTTTTTCAAAGTCCCTTCAAAATTTTCCAATTTTCGTCCCAATTCTTCCCATTCCCATTGAAACTTCTCAAATCCCTCTCAAAACTGTTGAAATTCTGTTGAGGCTTTTAAAATTCTCTCTAGAATTTTCAAAATCCACTTCAACATGTTTACAATGTCACATCAAAATTGCTAAAATTCCAGTTGAAATTTTTTCAAAGTCCCTTCAAAATTTTCCAATTTTCGTCCCAATTCTTCCCATTCCATTGAAACTTTTCAAATCCCTCTCAAAACTGTTGAAATTCTCTTGAAGCTTTTAAAATTCTCTCTAGAATTTTCAAAATCCACTTCAACATGTTTACAATTTCACGTCAAAATTGCTAAAATTCCAGTTGAAATTTTTTCAAAGTCCCTTAAAAATTTTACAATTTTTGTCCCAATTCTTCCCATTCCATTGAAACTTTTCAAATCCCTCTCAAAACTGTTGAAATCCTATTAAATGTTTGGAACTTCTCTCTAGAATTTTCATAATCCATGTCCACATGTTTCCAATTTCATGTCAAAATTGCTAAAATTCCAGTTGAAATTTTTTCAAAGTCCCTTAAAAATTTTCCAATTTTCATCCCAATTCTTCGCATTCCCATTGAAACTTTTCAAATCCCTCTCAAAACGGTTGAAATTCTGTTGAAGCTTTTAAAATTCTCTCTAGAATTTTCAAAATCCATGTCCACAGGTTTAAAATTTCACGTCAAAATTGCTAAAATTCCAGTTGAAATTTTTTCAAAGTCCCTTCAAAATTTTCCAATTTTCGTCCCAATTCTTCCCATTCCCATTGAAACTTTTCAAATCCCTCTCAAAACTGTGGAAATTCTGTTGAGGCTTTTAAAATTCTCTCTAGAATTTTCAAACTCCACTTCAACATGTTTACAATTTCACGTCAAAATTGCTAAAATTCCAGTTGAAATTTTTTCAAAGTCCCTTAAAAATTTTCCAATTTTCGTCCCAATTCTTCCCATTCCCATTCAAACTTTTCAAATCCCTCTCAAAACTGTTGAAATCCTATTGAAAGTTTGAAACTTCTCTCTAGAATTTTCAAAATTCATGTCCACATGTTTACAATTGCACGTCAAAATTGCTAAAATTCCAGTTGAAATTTTTTCAAAATCCCTTAAAAATTTTCCAATTTTCGTCCCAATTCTTCCCATTCCCATTGAAACTTTTCAAATCCCTCTCAAAACAGTTGAAATGCTATTGAAAGTTTGAAACTTCTCTCTAGAATTTTCAAAATCCATGTCCACAGGTTTACAATTTCATGTCAAAATTGCTAAAATTCCAGTTGAAATTTTTTCAAAGTCCCTTAAAAATTTTCCAATTTTCGTCCCAATTCTTCCCATTCCCATTCAAACTTTTCAAATCCCTCTCAAAACTGTTGAAATTCTGTTGAAGCTTTTAAAATTCTCTCTAGAATTTTCAAAATCCATGTCCACATGTTTACAATTTCACGTCAAAATTGCTAAAATTCCAGTTGAAATTTTTTCAAAGTCCCTTAAAAATTTTCCAATTTTCGTCCCAATTCTTCCCATTCCCATTGAAACTTTTCAAATCCCTCTCAAAACTGTGGAAATTCTCTTGAAGCTTTTAAAATTCTCTCTAGAATTTTCAAAATCCATGTCCACATCTTTACAATTTCACGTCAAAATTGCTAAAATTCCAGTTGAAATTTTTTCAAAGTCCCTTAAAAATTTTCCAATTTTCATCCCAATTCTTCCCATTCCCATTGAAACTTTTCAAATCCCTCTCAAAACTGTTGAAATCCTATTGAATGTTTGAAACTTCTCTCTAGAATTTTCAAAATCCATGTCCACATGTTTCAAATTTCATGTCAAAATTGCTAAAATTCCAGTTGAAATTTTTTCAAAGTCCCTTAAAAATTTTCCAATTTTCGTCCCAATTCTTCCCATTCCCATTGAAACTTTTCAAATCCCTCTCAAAATTGTGGAAATTCTCTTGAAGCTTTTAAAATTCTCTCTAGAATTTTCAAAATCCACTTCAACATGTTTCAAATTTCATGTCAAAATTGCTAAAATTCCAGTTGAAATTATTTCAAAGTCCCTTAAAAATTTTCCAATTTTCGTCCCAATTCTTCCCATTCCCATTGAAACTTTTCAAATCCCTCTCAAAATTGTGGAAATTCTCTTGAAGCTTTTAAAATTCTCTCTAGAATTTTCAAAATCCACTTCAACATGTTTCAAATTTCATGTCAAAATTGCTAAAATTCCAGTTGAAATTATTTCAAAGTCCCTTAAAAATTTTCCAATTTTCGTCCCAATTCTTCCCATTCCCATTGAAACTTTTCAAATCCCTCTCAAAACTGTTGAAATTCTGTTGAGGCTTTTAAAATTCTCTCTAGAATTTTCAAAATCCACTTCAACATGTTTACAATTTCACGTCAAAATTGCTAAAATTCCAGTTGAAATTTTTTCAAAGTCCCTTCAAAATTTTCCAATTTTCGTCCCAATTCTTCCCATTCCCATTGAAACTTTTCAAATCCCTCTCAAAACTGTTGAAATTCTCTTGAAGCTTTTAAAATTCTCTCTAGAATTTTCAAAATCCACTTCAACATGTTTACAATTTCACGTCAAAATTGCTAAAATTCCAGTTGAAATTTTTTCAAAGTCCCTTAAAAATTTTCCAATTTTCGTCCCAATTCTTCCCATTCCCATTGAAACTTTTCAAATCCCTCTCAAAACTGTTGAAATCCTATTGAAAGTTTGAAACTTCTCTCTAGAATTTTCAAAATCCATGTCCACAGGTTTACAATTGCACGTCAAAATTGCTAAAATTCCAGTTGAAATTTTTTCAAAGTCCCTTAAAAATTTTTTAATTTTCGTCCCAATTCTTCCCATTCCCATTGAAACTTCAAATCCCTCTCAAAACTGTTGAAATTCTCTTGAAGCTTTTAAAATTCTCTCTAGAATTTTCAAAATCCACTTCAACATGTTTACAATGTCACATCAAAATTCCTAAAATTCCAGTTGAAATTTTTTCAAAGTCCCTTAAAAATTTTCCAATTTTCGTCCCAATTCTTCCCATTCCCATTGAAACTTCTCAAATCCCTCTCAAAACTGTTGAAATTCTGTTGAAGCTTTTAAAATTCTCTCTAGAATTTTCAAAATCCACTTCAACATGTTTCAAATTTCATGTCAAAATTGCTAAAATTCCAGTTGAAATTTTTTCAAAGTCCCTTAAAAATTTTCCAATTTTTGTCCCAATTCTTCCCATTCCATTGAAACTTTTCAAATCCCTCTCAAAACTGTTGAAATCCTATTAAATGTTTGGAACTTCTCTCTAGAATTTTCATAATCCATGTCCACATGTTTCCAATTTCATGTCAAAATTGCTAAAATTCCAGTTGAAATTTTTTCTAAGTCCCTTCAAAATTTTCCAATTTTCATCCCAATTCTTCCCATTCCCATTGAAACTTTTCAAATCCCTCTCAAAACGGTTGAAATTCTGTTGAAGCTTTTAAAATTCTCTCTAGAATTTTCAAAATCCATGTCCACATGTTTACAAATTCACGTCAAAATTGCTAAAATTCCAGTTGAAATTTTTTCAAAGTCCCTTCAAAATTTTCCAATTTTCATCCCAATTCTTCCCATTCCCATTGAAACTTTTCAAATCCCTCTCAAAACTGTGGAAATTCTCTTGAAGCTTTTAAAATTCTCTCTAGAATTTTCAAAATCCATGTCCACAGGTTTACAATTTCACGTCAAAATTGCTAAAATTCCAGTTGAAATTTTTTCAAAGTCCCTTAAAAATTTTCCAATTTTCGTCCCAATTCTTCCCATTCCCATTCAAACTTTTCAAATCCCTCTCAAAACTGTTGAAATCCTATTGAAAGTTTGAAACTTCTCTCTAGAATTTTCAAAATCCATGTCCACAGGTTTACAATTGCACGTCAAAATTGCTAAAATTCCAGTTGAAATTTTTTCAAAGTCCCTTAAAAATTTTCCAATTTTCGTCCCAATTCTTCCCATTCCCATTGAAACTTTTCAAATCCCTCTCAAAACTGTTGAAATCCTATTGAAAGTTTGAAACTTCTCTCTAGAATTTTCAAAATCCATGTCCACAGGTTTACAATTTCACGTCAAAATTGCTAAAATTCCAGTTGAAATTTTTTCAAAGTCCCTTAAAAATTTTCCAATTTTCGTCCCAATTCTTCCCATTCCCATTGAAACTTTTCAAATCCCTCTCAAAACTGTTGAAATTCTCTT
The DNA here is from genome assembly GCF_964273445.1 of Streptopelia decaocto. Classification (NCBI taxonomy): domain Eukaryota; kingdom Metazoa; phylum Chordata; class Aves; order Columbiformes; family Columbidae; genus Streptopelia; species Streptopelia decaocto. The sequence goes on along the minus strand of NW_028115479.1, from coordinate 95,517 downwards.
GAAGCTTTTAAAATTCTTTCTAGAATTTTCAAAATCCACTTCAACATGTTTACAATTTCACGTCAAAATTGCTAAAATTCCAGTTGAAATTTTCTCAAAGTCCCTTAAAAATTTTCCAATTTTCGTCCCAATTCTTCTCATTCTCATTGAAACTTTTCAAATCCCTCTCAAAACTGTTGAAATTCTCTTGAAGCTTTTAAAATTCTCTCTAGAATTTTTAAAATCCATGTCCACATGTTTACAATTTCACGTCAAAATTGCTAAAATTCCAGTTGAAATTTTTTCAAAGTCCCTTAAAAATTTTCCGATTTTCGTCCCAATTCTTCCCATTCCCATTCAAACTTTTCAAATCCCTCTCAAAACTGTTGAAATTCTGTTGAAGATTTTAAAATTCTCTCTAGAATTTTCAAAATCCACTTCAACATGTTTACAATTTCACGTCAAAATTGCTAAAATTCCAGTTGAAATTTTTTCAAAGTCCCTTCAAAATTTTCCAATTTTCGTCCCAATTCTTCCCATTCCCATTGAAACTTTTCAAATCCCTCTCAAAACTGTTGAAATTCTGTTGAAGCTTTTAAAATTCTCTCTAGAATTTTCAAAATTCACTTCAACATGTTTACAATGTCACATCAAAATTGCTAAAATTCCAGTTGAAATTTTTTCAAAGTCCCTTAAAAATTTTCCAATTTTCATCCCAATTCTTCCCATTCCCATTGAATCTTTTCAAATCCCTCTCAAAACTGTGGAAATTCTTTTTAGGCTTTTAAAATTCTCTCTAGAATTTTCAAAATCCACTTCAACATGTTTACAATTTCACGTCAAAATTGCTAAAATTCCAGATGAAATGTTTTCAAAGTCCCTTAAAAATTTTCCAATTTTCGTCCCAATTCTTCCCATTCCCATTGAAACTTTTCAAATCCCTCTCAAAACTGTTGAAATCCTATTGAATGTTTGAAACTTCTCTCTAGAATTTTCAAAATCCATGTCCACATGTTTCAAATTTCATGTCAAAATTGGTAAAATTCCAGTTGAAATTTTTTCAAAGTCCCTTCAAAATTTTCCAATTTTCGTCCCAATTCTTCCCATTCCCATTGAAACTTTTCAAATCCCTCTCAAAATTGTTGAAATTCTCTTGAAGCTTTTAAAATTCTCTCTAGAATTTTCAAAATCCACTTCAACATGTTTACAATTTCACGTTAAAATTGCTAAAATTCCAGTTGAAATTTTTTCAAAGTCCCTTAAAAATTTTCCAATTTTCGTCCCAATTCTTCCCATTCCCATTGAAACTTTTCAAATCCCTCTCAAAACTGTTGAAATTCTGTTGAAACTTTTAAAATTCTCTCTAGAATTTTCAAAATCCAGTTCAACATGTTTACAATTTCACGTCAAAATTGCTAAAATTCCAGTTGAAATTTTTTCAAAGTCCCTTAAAAATTTTCCGATTTTCGTCCCAATTCTTCCCATTCCCATTGAAACTTTTCAAATCCCTCTCAAAACTGTTGAAATTCTCTTGAAGCTTTTAAAATTCTCTCTAGAATTTTCAAAATCCATGTCCACATGTTTACAATTTCACGTCAAAATTGCTAAAATTCCAGTTGAAATTTTTTCAAAGTCCCTTAAAAATTTTCCAATTTTCGTCCCAATTCTTCCCATTCCCATTGAAACTTTTCAAATCCCTCTCAAAACTGTTGAAATTCTGTTGAAGCTTTTAAAATTCTCTCTAGAATTTTCAAAATTCACTTCAACATGTTTACAATGTCACATCAAAATTGCTAAAATTCCAGTTGAAATTTTTTCAAAGTCCCTTAAAAATTTTCCAATTTTCATCCCAATTCTTCCCATTCCCATTGAATCTTTTCAAATCCCTCTCAAAACTGTGGAAATTCTTTTTAGGCTTTTAAAATTCTCTCTAGAATTTTCAAAATCCACTTCAACATGTTTACAATTTCACGTCAAAATTGCTAAAATTCCAGATGAAATGTTTTCAAAGTCCCTTCAAAATTTTCCAATTTTCGTCCCAATTCTTCCCATTCCCATTGAAACTTTTCAAATCCCTCTCAAAACTGTTGAAATCCTATTGAATGTTTGAAACTTCTCTCTAGAATTTTCAAAATCCATGTCCACATGTTTCAAATTTCATGTCAAAATTGGTAAAATTCCAGTTGAAATTTTTTCAAAGTCCCTTCAAAATTTTCCAATTTTCGTCCCAATTCTTCCCATTCCCATTGAAACTTTTCAAATCCCTCTCAAAATTGTTGAAATTCTCTTGAAGCTTTTAAAATTCTCTCTAGAATTTTCAAAATCCACTTCAACATGTTTACAATTTCACGTTAAAATTGCTAAAATTCCAGTTGAAATTTTTTCAAAGTCCCTTAAAAATGTTCCAATTTTCGTCCCAATTCTTCCCATTCCCATTGAAACTTTTCAAATCCCTCTCAAAATTGTGGAAATTCTGTTGAAACTTTTAAAATTCTCTCTAGAATTTTCAAAATCCAGTTCAACATGTTTACAATTTCACGTCAAAATTGCTAAAATTCCAGTTGAAATTTTTTCAAAGTCCCTTCAAAATTTTCCAATTTTCGTCCCAATTCTTCCCATTCCCATTGAAACTTTTCAAATCCCTCTCAAAACTGTTGAAATTCTCTTGAAGCTTTTAAAATTCTCTCTAGAATTTTCAAAATCCACTTCAACATGTTTACAATGTCACATCAAAATTGCTAATATTCCAGTTGAAAATTTTCAAAGTCCCTTAAAAATTTTCCAATTTTCGTCCCAATTCTTCCCATTCCCATTGAAACTTTTCAAATCCCTCTCAAAACTGTGGAAATTCTCTTGAAGCTTTTAAAATTCTCTCTAGAATTTTCAAAATCCACTTCAACATGTTTACAATTTCACGTCAAAATTGCTAAAATTCCAGTTGAAATTTTTTCAAAGTCCCTTAAAAATTTTCCAATTTTCGTCCCAATTCTTCCCATTCCCATTGAAACTTTTCAAATCCCTCTCAAAACTGTTGAAATTCTCTTGAAGCTTTTAAAATTCTCTCTAGAATTTTCAAAATCCACTTCAACATGTTTACAATGTCACATCAAAATTGCTAAAATTCCAGTAGAAATTTTTTCAAAGTCCCTTCAAAATTTTCCAATTTTCGTCCCAATTCTTCCCATTCCCATTGAAACTTTTCAAATCCCTCTCAAAACTGTTGAAATTCTCTTGAAGCTTTTAAAATTCTCTCTAGAATTTTCAAAATCCACTTCAACATGTTTACAATTTCACGTCAAAATTGCTAAAATTGCAGTTGAAACTTTTTCAAAGTCCCTTAAAAATTTTCCAATTTTCGTCCCAATTCTTCCCATTCCCATTGAAACTTTTCAAATCCCTCTCAAAACTGTTGAAATTCTGTTGAGGCTTTTAAAATTCTCTCTAGAATTTTCAAAATCCACTTCAACATGTTTACAATTTCACGTCAAAATTGCTAAAATTCCAGTTGAAATTTTTTCAAAGTCCCTTCAAAATTTTCCAATTTTCATCCCAATTCTTCCCATTCCCATTGAAACTTTTCAAATCCCTCTCAAAACTGTTGAAATCGTATTAAATGTTTGGAAATTCTCTCTAGAATTTTCAAAATCCATGTCCACAGGTTTACAATTGCACGTCAAAATTGCTAAAATTCCAGTTGAAATTTTTTCAAAGTCCCTTAAAAATTTTCCAGTTTTCGTCCCAATTCTTCCCATTCCCATTGAAACTTTTCAAATCCCTCTCAAAACTGTTGAAATTCTCTTGAAGCTTTTAAAATTCTCTCTAGAATTTTCAAAATCCACTTCAACATGTTTACAATGTCACATCAAAATTGCTAAAATTCCAGTAGAAATTTTTTCAAAGTCCCTTCAAAATTTTCCAATTTTCGTCCCAATTCTTCCCATTCCCATTGAAACTTTTCAAATCCCTCTCAAAACTGTGGAAATTCTCTTGAAGCTTTTAAAATTCTCTCTAGAATTTTCAAAATCCACTTCAACATGTTTACAATGTCACATCAAAATTGCTAATATTCCAGTTGAAAATTTTCAAAGTCCCTTAAAAATTTTCCAATTTTCGTCCCAATTCTTCCCATTCCCATTGAAACTTTTCAAATCCCTCTCAAAACTGTGGAAATTCTCTTGAAGCTTTTAAAATTCTCTCTAGAATTTTCAAAATCCACTTCAACATGTTTACAATTTCACGTCAAAATTGCTAAAATTCCAGTTGAAATTTTTTCAAAGTCCCTTAAAAATTTTCCAATTTTCGTCCCAATTCTTCCCATTCCCATTGAAACTTTTCAAATCCCTCTCAAAACTGTTGAAATTCTCTTGAAGCTTTTAAAATTCTCTCTAGAATTTTCAAAATCCACTTCAACATGTTTACAATGTCACATCAAAATTGCTAAAATTCCAGTAGAAATTTTTTCAAAGTCCCTTCAAAATTTTCCAATTTTCGTCCCAATTCTTCCCATTCCCATTGAAACTTTTCAAATCCCTCTCAAAACTGTTGAAATTCTCTTGAAGCTTTTAAAATTCTCTCTAGAATTTTCAAAATCCACTTCAACATGTTTACAATTTCACGTCAAAATTGCTAAAATTGCAGTTGAAACTTTTTCAAAGTCCCTTAAAAATTTTCCAATTTTCGTCCCAATTCTTCCCATTCCCATTGAAACTTTTCAAATCCCTCTCAAAACTGTTGAAATTCTGTTGAGGCTTTTAAAATTCTCTCTAGAATTTTCAAAATCCACTTCAACATGTTTACAATTTCACGTCAAAATTGCTAAAATTCCAGTTGAAATTTTTTCAAAGTCCCTTCAAAATTTTCCAATTTTCGTCCCAATTCTTCCCATTCCCATTGAAACTTTTCAAATCCCTCTCAAAACTGTTGAAATCGTATTAAATGTTTGGAACTTCTCTCTAGAATTTTCAAAATCCATGTCCACAGGTTTACAATTGCACGTCAAAATTGCTAAAATTCCAGTTGAAATTTTTTCAAAGTCCCTTAAAAATTTTCCAGTTTTCGTCCCAATTCTTCCCATTCCCATTGAAACTTTTCAAATCCCTCTCAAAACTGTTGAAATTCTGTTGAAGCTTTTAAAATTCTCTCTAGATCTTTCAAAATCCACTTCAACATGTTTACAATTTCACGTCAAAATTGCTAAAATTCCAGTTGAAATTTTTTCAAAGTCCCTTAAAAATTTTCCAATTTTCGTCCCAATTCTTCCCATTCCCATTGAAACTTTTCAAATCCCTCTCAAAACTGTGGAAATTCTCTTGAAGCTTTTAAAATTCTCTCTAGAATTTTCAAAATCCACTTCAACATGTTTACAATTTCACGTCAAAATTGCTAAAATTGCAGTTGAAACTTTTTCAAAGTCCCTTAAAAATTTTCCAATTTTCGTCCCAATTCTTCCCATTCCCATTGAAACTTTTCAAATCCCTCTCAAAACTGTTGAAATTCTGTTGAGGCTTTTAAAATTCTCTCTAGAATTTTCAAAATCCACTTCAACATGTTTACAATTTCACGTCAAAATTGCTAAAATTCCAGTTGAAATTTTTTCAAAGTCCCTTCAAAATTTTCCAATTTTCGTCCCAATTCTTCCCATTCCCATTGAAACTTTTCAAATCCCTCTCAAAACTGTTGAAATCGTATTAAATGTTTGGAACTTCTCTCTAGAATTTTCAAAATCCACTTCAACATGTTTACAATTTCACGTCAAAATTGCTAAAATTCCAGTTGAAATTTTTTCAAAGTCCCTTAAAAATTTTCCAGTTTTCGTCCCAATTCTTCCCATTCCCATTGAAACTTTTCAAATCCCTCTCAAAACTGTTGAAATTCTCTTGAAGCTTTTAAAATTCTCTCTAGAATTTTCAAAATCCACTTCAACATGTTTACAATGTCACATCAAAATTGCTAAAATTCCAGTTGAAATTTTTTCAAAGTCCCTTAAAACTTTTTCCAATTTTCGTCCCAATTCTTCCCATTCCCATTGAAACTTTTCAAATCCCTCTCAAAACTGTGGAAATTCTCTTGAAGCTTTTAAAATTCTCTCTAGAATTTTCAAAATCCACTTCAACATGTTTACAATTTCACGTCAAAATTGCTAAAATTCCAGTTGAAATTTTTTCAAAGTCCCTTAAAAATTTTCCAATTTTCGTCCCAATTCTTCCCATTCCCATTGAAACTTTTCAAATCCCTCTCAAAACTGTTGAAATTCTCTTGAGGCTTTTAAAATTCTCTCTAGAATTTTCAAAATCCACTTCAACATGTTTACAATTTCACGTCAAAATTGCTAAAATTCCAGTTGAAATTTTTTCAAAGTCCCTTAAAAATTTTCCAATTTTCGTCCCAATTCTTCCCATTCCCATTGAATCTTTTCAAATCCCTCTCAAAACTGTTGAAATTCTTTTTAGGCTTTTAAAATTCTCTCTAGAATTTTCAAAATCCACTTCAACATGTTTACAATTTCACGTCAAAATTGCTAAAATTCCAGATGAAATGTTTTCAAAGTCCCTTCAAAATTTTCCAATTTTCGTCCCAATTCTTCCCATTCCCATTGAAACTTTTCAAATCCCTCTCAAAACTGTTGAAATCCTATTGAATGTTTGAAACTTCTCTCTAGAATTTTCAAAATCCATGTCCACATGTTTCAAATTTCATGTCAAAATTGCTAAAATTCCAGTTGAAATTTTTTCAAAGTCCCTTCAAAATTTTCCAATTTTCGTCCCAATTCTTCCCATTCCCATTGAAACTTTTCAAATCCCTCTCAAAACTGTTGAAATTCTCTTGAAGCTTTTAAAATTCTCTCTAGAATTTTCAAAATCCACTTCAACATGTTTACAATGTCACATCAAAATTGCTAATATTCCAGTTGAAAATTTTCAAAGTCCCTTAAAAATTTTCCAATTTTCGTCCCAATTCTTCCCATTCCCATTGAAACTTTTCAAATCCCTCTCAAAACTGTGGAAATTCTCTTGAAGCTTTTAAAATTCTCTCTAGAATTTTCAAAATCCACTTCAACATGTTTACAATTTCACGTCAAAATTGCTAAAATTCCAGTTGAAATTTTTTCAAAGTCCCTTAAAAATTTTCCAATTTTCGTCCCAATTCTTCCCATTCCCATTGAAACTTTTCAAATCCCTCTCAAAACTGTTGAAATTCTCTTGAAGCTTTTAAAATTCTCTCTAGAATTTTCAAAATCCACTTCAACATGTTTACAATGTCACATCAAAATTGCTAAAATTCCAGTAGAAATTTTTTCAAAGTCCCTTCAAAATTTTCCAATTTTCGTCCCAATTCTTCCCATTCCCATTGAAACTTTTCAAATCCCTCTCAAAACTGTTGAAATTCTCTTGAAGCTTTTAAAATTCTCTCTAGAATTTTCAAAATCCACTTCAACAGGTTTACAATTTCACGTCAAGATTGCTAAAATTGCAGTTGAAACTTTTTCAAAGTCCCTTCAAAATTTTCCAATTTTCGTCCCAATTCTTCCCATTCCCATTGAAACTTTTCAAATCCCTCTCAAAACTGTTGAAATTCTGTTGAGGCTTTTAAAATTCTCTCTAGAATTTTCAAAATCCACTTCAACATGTTTACAATTTCACGTCAAAATTGCTAAAATTCCAGTTGAAATTTTTTCAAAGTCCCTTCAAAATTTTCCAATTTTCGTCCCAATTCTTCCCATTCCCATTGAAACTTTTCAAATCCCTCTCAAAACTGTTGAAATCGTATTAAATGTTTGGAACTTCTCTCTAGAATTTTCAAAATCCATGTCCACAGGTTTACAATTGCACGTCAAAATTGCTAAAATTCCAGTTGAAATTTTTTCAAAGTCCCTTAAAAATTTTCCAGTTTTCGTCCCAATTCTTCCCATTCCCATTGAAACTTTTCAAATCCCTCTCAAAACTGTTGAAATTCTCTTGAAGCTTTTAAAATTCTCTCTAGAATTTTCAAAATCCACTTCAACATGTTTACAATGTCACATCAAAATTGCTAAAATTCCAGTAGAAATTTTTTCAAAGTCCCTTCAAAATTTTCCAATTTTCGTCCCAATTCTTCCCATTCCCATTGAAACTTTTCAAATCCCTCTCAAAACGGTTGTAATTCTCTTGAAGCTTTTAAAATTCTCTCTAGATCTTTCAAAATCCACTTCAACATGTTTACAATTTCACGTCAAAATTGCTAAAATTGCAGTTGAAACTTTTTCAAAGTCCCTTCAAAATTTTCCAATTTTCGTCCCAATTCTTCCCATTCCCATTGAAACTTTTCAAATCCCTCTCAAAACTGTTGAAATCGTATTAAATGTTTGGAACTTCTCTCTAGAATTTTCAAAATCCACTTCAACATGTTTACAATTTCACGTCAAAATTGCTAAAATTCCAGTTGAAATTTTTTCAAAGTCCCTTAAAAATTTTCCAGTTTTCGTCCCAATTCTTCCCATTCCCATTGAAACTTTTCAAATCCCTCTCAAAACTGTTGAAATTCTCTTGAAGCTTTTAAAATTCTCTCTAGAATTTTCAAAATCCACTTCAACATGTTTACAATGTCACATCAAAATTGCTAAAATTCCAGTTGAAATTTTTTCAAAGTCCCTTAAAACTTTTTCCAATTTTCGTCCCAATTCTTCCCATTCCCATTGAAACTTTTCAAATCCCTCTCAAAACTGTGGAAATTCTCTTGAAGCTTTTAAAATTCTCTCTAGAATTTTCAAAATCCACTTCAACATGTTTACAATTTCACGTCAAAATTGCTAAAATTCCAGTTGAAATTTTTTCAAAGTCCCTTAAAAATTTTCCAATTTTCGTCCCAATTCTTCCCATTCCCATTGAAACTTTTCAAATCCCTCTCAAAACTGTTGAAATTCTGTTGAATGTTTGAAACTTCTCTCTAGAATTTTCAAAATCCATGTCCACATGTTTACAATTTCATGTCAAAATTGCTAAAATTCCAGTTGAAATTTTTTCAAAGTCCCTTAAAAATTTTCCAATTTTCGTCCCAATTCTTCCCATTCCATTGAAACTTTTCAAATCCCTCGCAAAACTATTGAAATTCTGTTGAAGCTTTTAAAATTCTCTCTAGAATTTTCAAAATCCACTTCAACATGTTTACAATTTCACGTCAAAATTGCTAAAATTCCAGTTGAAATTTTTTCAAAGTCCCTTAAAAATTTTCCAATTTTCGTCCCAATTCTTCCCATTCCCATTGAAACTTTTCAAATCCCTCTCAAAACTGTGGAAATTCTCTTGAAGCTTTTAAAATTCTCTCTAGAATTTTCAAAATCCATGTCCACATGTTTACAATTTCGCGTCAAAATTGCTAAAATTCCAGTTGAAATGTTTTCAAAGTCCCTCTAAAAATGTTCCAATTTTCGTCCCAATTCTTCCCATTCCCATTGAAACTTTTCAAATCCCTCTCAAAACTGTTGAAATCCTATTGAATGTTTGAAACTTCTCTCTAGAATTTTCAAAATCCATGTACAAAGGTTTACAATTGCACGTCAAAATTGCTAAAATTCCAGTTGAAATTTTTTCAAAGTCCCTTAAAAATTTTCCAATTTTCGTCCCAATTCTTCCCATTCCCATTGAAACTTTTCAAATCCCTCTCAAAACTGTTGAAATTCTCTTGAAGCTTTTAAAATTCTCTCTAGAATTTTCAAAATCCATGTCCACATGTTTGCAATTTCGCGTCAAAATTGCTAAAATTCCAGTTGAAATGTTTTCAAAGTCCCTCTAAAAATGTTCCAATTTTCGTCCCAATTCTTCCTATTCCCATTGAAACTTTTCAAATCCCTCTCAAAACTGTGGAAATTCTCTTGAAGCTTTTAAAATTCTCTCTAGAATTTTCAAAATCCACTTCAACATGTTTACAATTTCACGTCAAAATTGCTAAAATTCCAGTTGAAATGTTTTCAAAGTCCCTTAAAAATTTTTCAATTTTCGTCCCAATTCTTCCCATTCCCATTGAAACTTTTCAAATCCCTCTCAAAACTGTTGAAATTCTCTTGAAGCTTTTAAAATTCTCTCTAGAATTTTCAAAATCCACTTCAACATGTTTACAATTTCACGTCAAAATTGCTAAAATTCCAGTTGAAATTTTTTCAAAGTCCCTTAAAACTTTTTCCAATTTTCGTCCCAATTCTTCCCATTCCCATTGAAACTTTTCAAATCCCTCTCAAAACTGTTGAAATTCTCTTGAAGCTTTTAAAATTCTCTCTAGAATTTTCAAAATCCACTTCAACATGTTTACAATTTCACGTCAAAATTGCTAAAATTCCAGTTGAAATTTTTTCAAAGTCCCTTAAAAATTTTCCAATTTTCGTCCCAATTCTTCCCATTCCCATTGAAACTTTTCAAATCCCTCTCAAAACTGTTGAAATTCTGTTGAGGCTTTTAAAATTCTCTCTAGAATTTTCAAAATCCACTTCAACATGTTTACATTTTCACGTCAAAATTGCTAAAATTCCAGTTGAAATTTTTTCAAAGTCCCTTAAAAATTTTCCAATTTTCGTCCCAATTCTTCCCATTCCCATTGAAACTTTTCAAATCCCTCTCAAAACTGTTGAAATTCTCTTGAAGCTTTTAAAATTCTCTCTAGAATTTTCAAAATCCATGTCCACATCTTTACAATTTCACGTCAAAATTGCTAAAATTCCAGTTGAAATTTTTTCAAAGTCCCTTAAAACTTTTTCCAATTTTCGTCCCAATTCTTACCATTCCCATTGAAACTTTTCAAATCCCTCTCAAAATTGTTGAAATTCTCTTGAAGCTTTTAAAATTCTCTCTAGAATTTTCAAAATCCACTTCAACATGTTTACAATTTCACGTCAAAATTGCTAAAATTCCAGTTGAAATTTTTTCAAAGTCCCTTAAAAATTTTCCAATTTTCGTCCCAATTCTTCCCATTCCCATTGAAACTTTTCAAATCCCTCTCAAAACTGTTGAAATTCTGTTGAGGCTTTTAAAATTCTCTCTAGAATTTTCAAAATCCACTTCAACATGTTTACAATTTCACGTCAAAATTGCTAAAATTCCAGTTGAAATTTTTTCAAAGTCCCTTAAAAATTTTCCAATTTTCGTCCCAATTCTTCCCATTCCCATTGAAACTTTTCAAATCCCTCTCAAAACTGTTGAAATTCTGTTGAATGTTTGAAACTTCTCTCTAGAATTTTCAAAATCCATGTCCACATGTTTACAATTTCATGTCAAAATTGCTAAAATTCCAGTTGAAATGTTTTCAAAGTCCCTTCAAAATTTTCCAATTTTCGTCCCAATTCTTCCCATTCCATTGAAACTTTTCAAATCCCTCGCAAAACTATTGAAATTCTGTTGAAGCTTTTAAAATTCTCTCTAGAATTTTCAAAATCCACTTCAACATGTTTACAATTTCACGTCAAAATTGCTAAAATTCCAGTTGAAATTTTTTCAAAGTCCCTTAAAAATTTTCCAATTTTCGTCCCAATTCTTCCCATTCCCATTGAAACTTTTCAAATCCCTCTCAAAACTGTGGAAATTCTCTTGAAGCTTTTAAAATTCTCTCTAGAATTTTCAAAATCCATGTCCACATGTTTACAATTTCATGTCAAAATTGCTAAAATTCCAGTTGAAATGTTTTCAAAGTCCCTCTAAAAATGTTCCAATTTTCGTCCCAATTCTTCCCATTCCCATTGAAACTTTTCAAATCCCTCTCAAAACTGTTGAAATCCTATTGAATATTTGAAACTTCTCTCTAGAATTTTCAAAATCCATGTACAAAGGTTTACAATTGCACGTCAAAATTGCTAAAATTCCAGTTGAAATTTTTTCAAAGTCCCTTAAAAATTTTCCAATTTTCGTCCCAATTCTTCCCATTCCCATTGAAACTTTTCAAATCCCTCTCAAAACTGTGGAAATTCTCTTGAAGCTTTTAAAATTCTCTCTAGAATTTTCAAAATCCATGTCCACATGTTTAAAATTTCGCGTCAAAATTGCTAAAATTCCAGTTGAAATGTTTTCAAAGTCCCTCTAAAAATGTTCCAATTTTCGTCCCAATTCTTCCTATTCCCATTGAAACTTTTCAAATCCCTCTCAAAACTGTGGATATTCTCTTGAAGCTTTTAAAATTCTCTCTAGAATTTTCAAAATCCACTTCAACATGTTTACAATTTCACGTCAAAATTGCTAAAATTCCAGTTGAAATTTTTTCAAAGTCCCTTCAAAATTTTCCAATTTTCGTCCCAATTCTTCCCATTCCCATTGAAACTTTTCAAATCCCTCTCAAAACTGTTGAAATCCTATTGAAAGTTTGAAACATCTCTCTAGAATTTTCAAAATCCATGTCCACAGGTTTACATTTTCACGTCAAAATTGCTAAAATTCCAGTTGAAATTTTTTCAAAGTCCCTTCAAAATTTTCCAATTTTCGTCCCAATTCTTCCCATTCCCATTGAAACTTTTCAAATCCCTCTCAAAACTGTTGAAATTCTCTTGAAGCTTTTAAAATTCTCTCTAGAATTTTCAAAATCCATGTCCACATGTTTACAATTTCACGTCAAAATTGCTAAAATTCCAGTTGAAATTTTTTCAAAGTCCCTTCAAAATTTTCCAATTTTCGTCCCAATTCTTCCCATTCCCATTGAAACTTTTCAAATCCCTCTCCAAATTGTTGAAATTCTCTTGAAGCTTTTAAAATTCTCTCTAGAATTTTCAAAATCCATGTCCACATGTTTACAATTTCACGTCAAAATTGCTAAAATTCCAGTTGAAATTTTTTCAAAGTCCCTTCAAAATTTTCCAATTTTCGTCCCAATTCTTCCCATTCCATTGAAACTTTTCAAATCCCTCTCAAAACTGTTGAAATTCTCTTGAAGCTTTTAAAATTCTCTCTAGAATTTTCAAAATCCATGTCCACATCTTTACAATTTCACATCAAAATTGCTAAAATTCCAGTTGAAATTTTTTCAAAGTCCCTTAAAAATTTTCCAATTTTCGTCCCAATTCTTCCCATTCCCATTGAAACTTTTCAAATCCCTCTCAAAACTGTTGAAATTCTCTTGAAGCTTTTAAAATTCTCTCTAGAATTTTCAAAATCCATGTCCACATGTTTACAATTTCATGTCAAAATTGCTAAAATTCCAGTTGAAATTTTTTCAAAGTCCCTTAAAAATTTTCCAGTTTTCGTCCCAATTCTTCCCATTCCCATTGAAACTTTTCAAATCCCTCTCAAAACTGTGGAAATTCTCTTGAAGCTTTTAAAATTCTCTCTAGAATTTTCAAAATCTGCTTCAACATGTTTACAATTTCACGTCAAAATTGCTAAAATTCCAGTTGAAATTTTTTCAAAGTCCCTTAAAAATTTTCCAATTTTCGTCCCAATTCTTCCCATTCCATTGAAACTTTTCAAATCCCTCTCAAAACTGTTGAAATCCTATTAAATGTTTGGAACTTCTCTCTAGAAATTTCATAATCCATGTCCACATGTTTCCAATTTCATGTCAAAATTGCTAAAATTCCAGTTGAAATTTTTTCAAAGTCCCTTCAAATTTTTCCAATTTTCGTCCCAATTCTTCCCATTCCCATTGAAACTTTTCAAATCCCTCTAAAACTGTTGAAATCCTATTGAATTTTTGAAACTTCTCTCTAGAATTTTCAAAATCCATGTCCACGTTTCCAATTTCATGTCAAAATTGCTAAAATTCCAGTTGAAATTTTTTCAAAGTCCCTTCAAAATTTTCCAATTTTCGTCCCAATTCTTCCCATTCCCATTGAAACTTTTCAAATCCCTCTCAAAATTGTTGAAATTCTCTTGAAGCTTTTAAAATTCTCTCTAGAATTTTCAAAATCCACTTCAACATGTTTACAATTTCACGTTAAAATTGCTAAAATTCCAGTTGAAATTTTTTCAAAGTCCCTTAAAAATTTTCCAGTTTTCATCCCAATACTTCCCATTCCCATTGAAACTTTTCAAATCCCTCTCAAAACTGTTGAAATTCTGTTGAGGCTTTTAAAATTCTCTCTAGAATTTTCAAAATCCACTTCAACATGTTTACAATTTCACGTCAAAATTGCTAAAATTCCAGTTGAAATTTTTTCAAAGTCCCTTAAAAATTTTTTCAGTTTTCGTCCCAATTCTTCCCATTCCCATTGAAACTTTTCAAATCCCTCTCAAAACTGTTGAAATCATATTAAATGTTTGGAACTTCTCTCTAGAATTTTCAAAATCCATGTCCACATGTTTACAATTTCACGTCAAAATTGCTAAAATTCCAGTTGAAATTTTTTCAAAGTCCCTTAAAAATTTTCCAGTTTTCGTCCCAATTCTTCCCATTCCCATTGAAACTTTTCAAATCCCTCTCAAAACTGTTGAAATTCTCTTGAAGCTTTTAAAATTCTCTCTAGAATTTTCAAAATCCACTTCAACATGTTTACAATGTCACATCAAAATTGCTAAAATTCCAGTTGAAATTTTTTCAAAGTCCCTTAAAACTTTTTCCAATTTTCGTCCCAATTCTTACCATTCCCATTGAAACTTTTCAAATCCCTCTCAAAACTGTGGAAATTCTCTTGAAGCTTTTAAAATTCTCTCTAGAATTTTCAAAATCCACTTCAACATGTTTACAATTTCACGTCAAAATTGCTAAAATTCCAGTTGAAATTTTTTCAAAGTCCCTTAAAAATTTTCCAATTTTCGTCCCAATTCTTCCCATTCCCATTGAAACTTTTCAAATCCCTCTCAAAACTGTTGAAATTCTGTTGAGGCTTTTAAAATTCTCTCTAGAATTTTCAAAATCCACTTCAACATGTTTACAATTTCACGTCAAAATTGCTAAAATTCCAGTTGAAATTTTTTCAAAGTCCCTTCAAAATTTTCCAATTTTCGTCCCAATTCTTCCCATTCCCATTGAAACTTTTCAAATCCCTCTCAAAACTGTTGAAATTCTCTTGAAGCTTTTAAAATTCTCTCTAGAATTTTCAAAATCCACTTCAACATGTTTACATTTTCACGTCAAAATTGCTAAAATTCCAGTTGAAATTTTTTCAAAGTCCCTTAAAAATTTTCCAATTTTCGTCCCAATTCTTCCCATTCCCATTGAAACTTTTCAAATCCCTCTCAAAACTGTTGAAATTCTGTTGAATGTTTGAAACTTCTCTCTAGAATTTTCAAAATCCATGTCCACATGTTTACAATTTCACGTCAAAATTGCTAAAATTCCAGTTGAATTTTTTTCAAAGTCCCTTAAAAATTTTCCAATTTTCGTCCCAATTCTTCCCATTCCATTGAAACTTTTCAAATCCCTCGCAAAACTATTGAAATTCTGTTGAAGCTTTTAAAATTCTCTCTAGAATTTTCAAAATCCACTTCAACATGTTTACAATTTCACGTCAAAATTGCTAAAATTCCAGTTGAAATTTTTTCAAAGTCCCTTAAAAATTTTCCAATTTTCGTCCCAATTCTTCCCATTCCCATTGAAACTTTTCAAATCCCTCTCAAAACTGTGGAAATTCTCTTGAAGCTTTTAAAATTCTCTCTAGAATTTTCAAAATCCATGTCCACATGTTTACAATTTCGCGTCAAAATTGCTAAAATTCCAGTTGAAATGTTTTCAAAGTCCCTCTAAAAATGTTCCAATTTTCGTCCCAATTCTTCCCATTCCCATTGAAACTTTTCAAATCCCTCTCAAAACTGTTGAAATCCTATTGAATGTTTGAAACTTCTCTCTAGAATTTTCAAAATCCATGTACCAAGGTTTACAATTGCACGTCAAAATTGCTAAAATTCCAGTTGAAATTTTTTCAAAGTCCCTTAAAAATTTTCCAATTTTCGTCCCAATTCTTCCCATTCCCATTGAAACTTTTCAAATCCCTCTCAAAACTGTTGAAATTCTGTTGAGGCTTTTAAAATTCTCTCTAGAATTTTCAAAATCCATGTCCACATGTTTACAATTTCGCGTCAAAATTGCTAAAATTCCAGTTGAAATGTTTTCAAAGTCCCTCTAAAAATGTTCCAATTTTCGTCCCAATTCTTCCTATTCCCATTGAAACTTTTCAAATCCCTCTCAAAACTGTTGAAATTCTCTTGAAGCTTTTAAAATTCTCTCTAGAATTTTCAAAATCCACTTCAACATGTTTACAATTTCACGTCAAGATTGCTAAAATTCCAGTTGAAATGTTTTCAAAGTCCCTTAAAAATTTTTCAATTTTCGTCCCAATTCTTCCCATTCCCATTGAAACTTTTCAAATCCCTCTCAAAACTGTTGAAATCCTATTGAATGTTTGAAACTTCTCTCTAGAATTTTCAAAATCCATGTCCAAAGGTTTACAATTGCACGTCAAAATTGCTAAAATTCCAGTTGAAATTTTTTCAAAGTCCCTTAAAAATTTTTCAATTTTCGTCCCAATTCTTCCCATTCCCATTGAAACTTTTCAAATCCCTCTCAAAACTGTTGAAATCCTATTGAAAGTTTGAAACATCTCTCTAGAATTTTCAAAATCCATGTCCACAGGTTTACATTTTCACGTCAAAATTGCTAAAATTCCAGTTGAAATTTTTTCAAAGTCCCTTCAAAATTTTCCAATTTTCGTCCCAATTCTTCCCATTCCCATTGAAACTTTTCAAATCCCTCTCAAAACTGTTGAAATTCTCTTGAAGCTTTTAAAATTCTCTCTAGAATTTTCAAAATCCATGTCCACATCTTTACAATTTCACGTCAAAATTGCTAAAATTCCAGTTGAAATTTTTTCAAAGTCCCTTCAAAATTTTCCAATTTTCGCCCCAATTCTTCCCATTCCCATTGAAACTTTTCAAATCCCTCTCCAAATTGTTGAAATTCTCTTGAAGCTTTTAAAATTCTCTCTAGAATTTTCAAAATCCATGTCCACATCTTTACAATTTCACGTCAAAATTGCTAAAATTCCAGTTGAAATTTTTTCAAAGTCCCTTAAAAATTTTCCAATTTTCGTCCCAATTCTTCCCATTCCATTGAAACTTTTCAAATCCCTCTCAAAACTGTTGAAATTCTCTTGAAGCTTTTAAAATTCTCTCTAGAATTTTCAAAATCCATGTCCACATCTTTACAATTTCACGTCAAAATTGCTAAAATTCCAGTTGAAATTTTTTCAAAGTCCCTTAAAAATTTTCCAATTTTCGTCCCAATTCTTCCCATTCCCATTGAAACTTTTCAAATCCCTCTCAAAACTGTTGAAATTCTCTTGAAGCTTTTAAAATTCTCTCTAGAATTTTCAAAATCCATGTCCACAGGTTTACATTTTCACGTCAAAATTGCTAAAATTCCAGTTGAAATTTTTTCAAAGTCCCTTCAAAATTTTCCAATTTTCGTCCCAATTCTTCCCATTCCCATTGAAACTTTTCAAATCCCTCTCAAAACTGTTGAAATTCTCTTGAAGCTTTTAAAATTCTCTCTAGAATTTTCAAAATCCACTTCAACGTGTTTACAATTTCACGTCAAAATTGCTAAAATTCCAGTTGAAATTTTTTCAAAGTCCCTTAAAAATTTTCCAATTTTCGTCCCAATTCTTCCCATTCCCATTGAAACTTTTCAAATCCCTCTCAAAACTGTTGAAATCCTATTGAATGTTTGAAACTTCTCTCTAGAATTTTCAAAATCCATGTCCACGTTTCCAATTTCATGTCAAAATTGCTAAAATTCCAGTTGAAATTTTTTCAAAGTCCCTTAAAAATTTTCCAATTTTCGTCCCAATTCTTCCCATTCCCATTGAAACTTTTCAAATCCCTCTCAAAACTGTTGAAATTCTGTTGAATGTTTGAAACTTCTCTCTAGAATTTTCAAAATCCATGTCCACATGTTTACAATTTCACGTCAAAATTGCTAAAATTCCAGTTGAAATTTTTTCAAAGTCCCTTCAAAATTTTCCAATTTTCGTCCCAATTCTTCCCATTCCATTGAAACTTTTCAAATCCCTCGCAAAACTATTGAAATTCTGTTGAAGCTTTTAAAATTCTCTCTAGAATTTTCAAAATCCACTTCAACATGTTTACAATTTCACGTCAAAATTGCTAAAATTCCAGTTGAAATTTTTTCAAAGTCCCTTAAAAATTTTCCAATTTTCGTCCCAATTCTTCCCATTCCCATTGAAACTTTTCAAATCCCTCTCAAAACTGTGGAAATTCTCTTGAAGCTTTTAAAATTCTCTCTAGAATTTTCAAAATCCATGTCCACATGTTTACAATTTCGCGTCAAAATTGCTAAAATTCCAGTTGAAATGTTTTCAAAGTCCCTCTAAAAATGTTCCAATTTTCGTCCCAATTCTTCCCATTCCCATTGAAACTTTTCAAATCCCTCTCAAAACTGTTGAAATCCTATTGAATGTTTGAAACTTCTCTCTAGAATTTTCAAAATCCATGTACAAAGGTTTACAATTGCACGTCAAAATTGCTAAAATTCCAGTTGAAATTTTTTCAAAGTCCCTTAAAAATTTTCCAATTTTCGTCCCAATTCTTCCCATTCCCATTGAAACTTTTCAAATCCCTCTCAAAACTGTTGAAATTCTGTTGAGGCTTTTAAAATTCTCTCTAGAATTTTCAAAATCCATGTCCACATGTTTACAATTTCGCGTCAAAATTGCTAAAATTCCAGTTGAAATGTTTTCAAAGTCCCTCTAAAAATGTTCCAATTTTCGTCCCAATTCTTCCTATTCCCATTGAAACTTTTCAAATCCCTCTCAAAACTGTTGAAATTCTCTTGAAGCTTTTAAAATTCTCTCTAGAATTTTCAAAATCCACTTCAACATGTTTACAATTTCACGTCAAAATTGCTAAAATTCCAGTTGAAATGTTTTCAAAGTCCCTTAAAAATTTTTCAATTTTCGTCCCAATTCTTCCCATTCCCATTGAAACTTTTCAAATCCCTCTCAAAACTGTTGAAATCCTATTGAATGTTTGAAACTTCTCTCTAGAATTTTCAAAATCCATGTCCAAAGGTTTACAATTGCACGTCAAAATTGCTAAAATTCCAGTTGAAATTTTTTCAAAGTCCCTTAAAAATTTTTCAATTTTCGTCCCAATTCTTCCCATTCCCATTGAAACTTTTCAAATCCCTCTCAAAACTGTTGAAATCCTATTGAAAGTTTGAAACATCTCTCTAGAATTTTCAAAATCCATGTCCACAGGTTTACATTTTCACGTCAAAATTGCTAAAATTCCAGTTGAAATTTTTTCAAAGTCCCTTCAAAATTTTCCAATTTTCGTCCCAATTCTTCCCATTCCCATTGAAACTTTTCAAATCCCTCTCAAAACTGTTGAAATTCTCTTGAAGCTTTTAAAATTCTCTCTAGAATTTTCAAAATCCATGTCCACATCTTTACAATTTCACGTCAAAATTGCTAAAATTCCAGTTGAAATTTTTTCAAAGTCCCTTCAAAATTTTCCAATTTTCGCCCCAATTCTTCCCATTCCCATTGAAACTTTTCAAATCCCTCTCCAAATTGTTGAAATTCTCTTGAAGCTTTTAAAATTCTCTCTAGAATTTTCAAAATCCATGTCCACATCTTTACAATTTCACGTCAAAATTGCTAAAATTCCAGTTGAAATTTTTTCAAAGTCCCTTAAAAATTTTCCAATTTTCGTCCCAATTCTTCCCATTCCATTGAAACTTTTCAAATCCCTCTCAAAACTGTTGAAATTCTCTTGAAGCTTTTAAAATTCTCTCTAGAATTTTCAAAATCCATGTCCACATCTTTACAATTTCACGTCAAAATTGCTAAAATTCCAGTTGAAATTTTTTCAAAGTCCCTTAAAAATTTTCCAATTTTCGTCCCAATTCTTCCCATTCCCATTGAAACTTTTCAAATCCCTCTCAAAACTGTTGAAATTCTCTTGAAGCTTTTAAAATTCTCTCTAGAATTTTCAAAATCCATGTCCACATGTTTACAATTTCACGTCAAAATTGCTAAAATTCCAGTTGAAATTTTTTCAAAGTCCCTTAAAAATTTTCCAATTTTCGTCCCAATTCTTCCCATTCCCATTGAAACTTTTCAAATCCCTCTCAAAACTGTTGAAATTCTCTTGAAGCTTTTAAAATTCTCTCTAGAATTTTCAAAATCCACTTCAACGTGTTTACAATTTCACGTCAAAATTGCTAAAATTCCAGTTGAAATTTTTTCAAAGTCCCTTAAAAATTTTCCAATTTTCGTCCCAATTCTTCCCATTCCCATTGAAACTTTTCAAATCCCTCTCAAAACTGTTGAAATCCTATTGAATGTTTGAAACTTCTCTCTAGAATTTTCAAAATCCATGTCCACGTTTCCAATTTCATGTCAAAATTGCTAAAATTCCAGTTGAAATTTTTTCAAAGTCCCTTAAAAATTTTCCAATTTTCGTCCCAATTCTTCCCATTCCCATTGAAACTTTTCAAATCCCTCTCAAAACTGTGGAAATTCTCTTGAAGCTTTTAAAATTCTCTCTAGAATTTTCAAAACCCAATTCAACATGTTTACAATTTCACGTCAAAATTGCTAAAATTCCAGTTGAAATGTTTTCAAAGTCCCTTCAAAATTTTCCAATTTTCGTCCCAATTCTTCCCATTCCCATTGAAACTTTTCAAATCCCTCTCAAAACTGTTGAAATTCTCTTGAAGCTTTTAAAATTCTCTCTAGAATTTTCAAAATGCACTTCAACATGTTTACAATTTCACATCAAAATTGCTAAAATTCCAGTTGAAATATTTTCAAAGTCCCTTAAAAATTTTCCAATTTTCGTCCCAATTCTTCCCATTCCCATTGAAACTTTTCAAATCCCTCTCAAAACTGTTGAAATTCTGTTGAGGCTTTTAAAATTCTCTCTAGAATTTTCAAAATCCACTTCAACATGTTTACATTTTCACGTCAAAATTGCTAAAATTCCAGTTGAAATTTTTTCAAAGTCCCTTAAAAATTTTCCAGTTTTCGTCCCAATTCTTCCCATTCCCATTGAAACTTTTCAAATCCCTCTCAAAACTGTTGAAATTCTCTTGAAGCTTTTAAAATTCTCTCTAGAATTTTCAAAATCCATGTCCACATGTTTACAATTTCACGTCAAAATTGCTAAAATTCCAGTTGAAATTTTTTCAAAGTCCCTTAAAAATTTTCCAGTTTTCGTCCCAATTCTTCCCATTCCATTGAAACTTTTCAAATCCCTCTCAAAACTGTTGAAATCCTATTAAATGTTTGGAACTTCTCTCTAGAAATTTCATAATCCATGTCCACATGTTTCCAATTTCATGTCAAAATTGCTAAAATTCCAGCTGAAATTTTTTCAAAGTCCCTTAAAAATTTTCCAATTTTCGTCCCAATTCTTCCCATTCCCATTGAAACTTTTCAAATCCCTCTCAAAACTGTGGAAATTCTCTTGAAGCTTTTAAAATTCTCTCTAGAATTTTCAAAATCCATGTCCACATGTTTACAATTTCGCGTCAAAATTGCTAAAATTCCAGTTGAAATGTTTTCAAAGTCCCTCTAAAAATGTTCCAATTTTCGTCCCAATTCTTCCCATTCCCATTGAAACTTTTCAAATCCCTCTCAAAACTGTTGAAATCCTATTGAATGTTTGAAACTTCTCTCTAGAATTTTCAAAATCCATGTACAAAGGTTTACAATTGCACGTCAAAATTGCTAAAATTCCAGTTGAAATTTTTTCAAAGTCCCTTAAAAATTTTCCAATTTTCGTCCCAATTCTTCCCATTCCCATTGAAACTTTTCAAATCCCTCTCAAAACTGTTGAAATTCTCTTGAGGCTTTTAAAATTCTCTCTAGAATTTTCAAAATCCATGTCCACATGTTTACAATTTCGCGTCAAAATTGCTAAAATTCCAGTTGAAATGTTTTCAAAGTCCCTCTAAAAATGTTCCAATTTTCGTCCCAATTCTTCCTATTCCCATTGAAACTTTTCAAATCCCTCTCAAAACTGTGGAAATTCTCTTGAAGCTTTTAAAATTCTCTCTAGAATTTTCAAAATCCACTTCAACATGTTTACAATTTCACGTCAAAATTGCTAAAATTCCAGTTGAAATGTTTTCAAAGTCCCTTAAAAATTTTTCAATTTTCGTCCCAATTCTTCCCATTCCCATTGAAACTTTTCAAATCCCTCTCAAAACTGTTGAAATCCTATTGAATGTTTGAAACTTCTCTCTAGAATTTTCAAAATCCATGTCCAAAGGTTTACAATTGCACGTCAAAATTGCTAAAATTCCAGTTGAAATTTTTTCAAAGTCCCTTAAAAATTTTTCAATTTTCGTCCCAATTCTTCGCATTCCCATTGAAACTTTTCAAATCCCTCTCAAAACTGTGGAAATCCTATTGAAAGTTTGAAACATCTCTCTAGAATTTTCAAAATCCATGTCCACATCTTTACAATTTCACGTCAAAATTGCTAAAATTCCAGTTGAAATTTTTTCAAAGTCCCTTAAAAATTTTCCAATTTTCGTCCCAATTCTTCCCATTCCATTGAAACTTTTCAAATCCCTCTCAAAACTGTTGAAATTCTCTTGAAGCTTTTAAAATTCTCTCTAGAATTTTCAAAATCCATGTCCACATCTTTACAATTTCACGTCAAAATTGCTAAAATTCCAGTTGAAATTTTTTCAAAGTCCCTTAAAAATTTTCCAATTTTCGTCCCAATTCTTCCCATTCCCATTGAAACTTTTCAAATCCCTCTCAAAACTGTTGAAATTCTCTTGAAGCTTTTAAAATTCTCTCTAGAATTTTCAAAATCCATGTCCACATGTTTACAATTTCACGTCAAAATTGCTAAAATTCCAGTTGAAATTTTTTCAAAGTCCCTTAAAAATTTTCCAATTTTCGTCCCAATTCTTCCCATTCCATTGAAACTTTTCAAATCCCTCTCAAAACTGTTGAAATCCTATTAAATGTTTGGAACTTCTCTCTAGAAATTTCATAATCCATGTCCACATGTTTCCAATTTCATGTCAAAATTGCTAAAATTCCAGTTGAAATTTTTTCAAAGTCCCTTAAAAATTTTTCCAATTTTCGTCCCAATTCTTCCCATTCCCATTGAAACTTTTCAAATCCCTCTCAAAACTGTTGAAATCCTATTGAATTTTTGAAACTTCTCTCTAGAATTTTCAAAATCCATGTCCACGTTTCCAATTTTATGTCAAAATTGCTAAAATTCCAGTTGAAATTTTTTCAAGGTCCCTTAAAATTTTTCCAATTTTCGTCCCAATTCTTCCCATTCCCATTGAAACTTTTCAAATCCCTCTCAAAACTGTTGAAATCCTATTGAAAGTTTGAAACTTCTCTCTAGAATTTTCAAAATCCACTTCAACATGTTTACAATTTCACGTCAAAATTGCTAAAATTCCAGTTGAAATTTTTTCAAAGTCCCTTAAAAATTTTCCAATTTTCATCCCAATTCTTCCCATTCCCATTGAAACTTTTCAAATCCCTCTCAAAACTGTTGAAATTCTCTTGAAAGTTTGAAACTTCTCTCTAGAATTTTCAAAATCCATGTCCACATGTTTACAATTTCACGTCAAAATTGCTAAAATTCCAGTTGAAATTTTTTCAAAGTCCCTTAAAAATTTTCCAATTTTCGTCCCAATTCTTCCCATTCCCATTGAAACTTTTCAAATCCCTCTCAAAACTGTTGAAATTCTCTTGAAGCTTTTAAAATTCTCTCTAGAATTTTCAAAATCCACTTCAACGTGTTTACAATTTCACGTCAAAATTGCTAAAATTCCAGTTGAAATTTTTTCAAAGTCCCTTAAAAATTTTCCAATTTTCGTCCCAATTCTTCCCATTCCCATTGAAACTTTTCAAATCCCTCTCAAAACTGTTGAAATCCTATTGAATGTTTGAAACTTCTCTCTAGAATTTTCAAAATCCATGTCCACGTTTCCAATTTCATGTCAAAATTGCTAAAATTCCAGTTGAAATTTTTTCAAAGTCCCTTAAAAATTTTCCAATTTTCGTCCCAATTCTTCCCATTCCCATTGAAACTTTTCAAATCCCTCTCAAAACTGTGGAAATTCTCTTGAAGCTTTTAAAATTCTCTCTAGAATTTTCAAAACCCAATTCAATATGTTTACAATTTCACGTCAAAATTGCTAAAATTCCAGTTGAAATGTTTTCAAAGTCCCTTCAAAATTTTCCAATTTTCGTCCCAATTCTTCCCATTCCCATTGAAACTTTTCAAATCCCTCTCAAAACTGTTGAAATTCTCTTGAAGCTTTTAAAATTCTCTCTAGAATTTTCAAAATCCACTTCAACATGTTTACAATTTCACATCAAAATTGCTAAAATTCCAGTTGAAATATTTTCAAAGTCCCTTAAAAATTTTCCAATTTTCGTCCCAATTCTTCCCATTCCCATTGAAACTTTTCAAATCCCTCTCAAAACTGTTGAAATTCTGTTGAAGCTTTTAAAATTCTCTCTAGAATTTTCAAAATCCACTTCAACATGTTTACAATTTCACGTCAAAATTGCTAAAATTCCAGTTGAAATTTTTTCAAAGTCCCTTCAAAATTTTCCAATTTTCGTCCCAATTCTTCCCATTCCCATTGAAACTTTTCAAATCCCTCTCAAAACTGTTGAAATTCTGTTGAAGCTTTTAAAATTCTCTCTAGAATTTTCAAAATCCACTTCAACATGTTTACAATTTCACGTCAAAATTGCTAAAATTCCAGTTGAAATTTTTTCAAAGTCCCTTAAAAATTTTCCAGTTTTCGTCCCAATTCTTCCCATTCCCATTGAAACTTTTCAAATCCCTCTCAAAACTGTTGAAATTCTCTTGAGGCTTTTAAAATTCTCTCTAGAATTTTCAAAATCCACTTCAACATGTTTACAATTTCACGTCAAAATTGCTAAAATTCCAGTTGAAATTTTTTCAAAGTCCCTTAAAAATTTTCCAGTTTTCGTCCCAATTCTTCCCATTCCCATTGAAACTTTTCAAATCCCTCTCAAAACTGTTGAAATCCTATTGAAAGTTTGAAACTTCTCTCTAGAATTTTCAAAATACATGTCCACAGGTTTACAATTGCACGTCAAAATTGCTAAAATTCCAGTTGAAATTTTTTCAAAGTCCTTTAAAAATTTTCCAATTTTCGTCCCAATTCTTCCCATTCCATTGAAACTTTTCAAATCCCTCTCAAAACTGTTGAAATCCTATTAAATGTTTGGAACTTCTCTCTAGAAATTTCATAATCCGTGTTCACATGTTTCCAATTTCATGTCAAAATTGCTAAAATTCCAGTTGAAATTTTTTCAAAGTCCCTTAAAAGTTTTCCAGTTTTCGTCCCAATTCTTCCCATTCCCATTGAAACTTTTCAAATCCCTCTCAAGACTGTTGAAATCCTATTGAATGTTTGAAACTTCTCTCTAGAATTTTCAAAATCCATGTCTACAGGTTTACAATGGCACGTCAAAATTGCTAAAATTCCAGTTGAAATTTTTTCAAAGTCCCTTAAAAATTTTCCAATTTTCGTCCCAATTCTTCCCATTCCCATTGAAACTTTTCAAATCCCTCTCAAAACTGTGGAAATTCTCTTGAAGCTTTTAAAATTCTCTCTAGATCTTTCAAAATCCACTTCAACATTTTTACAATTTCACGTCAAAATTGCTAAAATTCCAGTTGAAATTTTTTCAAAGTCCCTTAAAAATTTTCCAATTTTCGTCCCAATTCTTCCCATTCCCATTGAAACTTTTCAAATCCCTCTCAAAACTGTTGAAATTCTGTTGAAGCTTTTAAAATTCTCTCTAGAATTTTCAAAATCCATGTCCACATGTTTACAATTTCACGTCAAAATTGCTAAAATTCCAGTTGAAATTTTTTCAAAGTCCCTTAAAAATGTTCCAATTTTCGTCCCAATTCTTCCCATTCCCATTGAAACTTTTCAAATCCCTCTCAAAACTGTGGAAATTCTCTTGAAGCTTTTAAAATTCTCTCTAGAATTTTCAAAATCCACTTCAACATGTTTACAATGTCACATCAAAATTGCTAAAATTCCAGTTGAAATTTTTTCAAAGTCCCTTCAAAATTTTCCAATTTTCGTCCCAATTCTTCCCATTCCCATTGAAACTTTTCAAATCCCTCTCAAAACTGTTGAAATTCTCTTGAGGCTTTTAAAATTCTCTCTAGAATTTTCAAAATCCACTTCAACATGTTTACAATTTCACGTCAAAATTGCTAAAATTCCAGTTGAAATTTTTTCAAAGTCCCTTAAAAATTTTCCAGTTTTCGTCCCAATTCTTCCCATTCCCATTGAAACTTTTCAAATCCCTCTCAAAACTGTTGAAGTCCTATTGAAAGTTTGAAACTTCTCTCTAGAATTTTCAAAATCCATGTCCACAGGTTTACAATTTCACGTCAAAATTGCTAAAATTCCAGTTGAAATTTTTTCAAAGTCCCTTCAAAATTTTCCAATTTTCGTCCCAATTCTTCCCATTCCATTGAAACTTTTCAAATCCCTCTCAAAACTGTGGAAATCCTATTAAATGTTTGGAACTTCTCTCTAGAAATTTCATAATCCATGTCCACATGTTTCCAATTTCACGTCAAAATTGCTAAAATTCCAGTTGAAATTTTTTCAAAGTCCCTTCAAATTTTTCCAATTTTCGTCCCAATTCTTCCCATTCCCATTGAAACTTTTCAAATCCCTCTCAAAACTGTTGAAATCCTATTGAAAGTTTGAAACTTCTCTCTAGAATTTTCAAAATCCATGTCCACATGTTTACAATTTCGTGTCAAAATTGCTAAAATTCCAGTTGAAATTTTTTCAAAGTCCCTTCAAAATTTTCCAATTTTCCTCCCAATTCTTCCCATTCCCATTGAAACTTTTCAAATCCCTCTCAAAACTGTTGAAATTCTCTTGAAGCTTTTAAAATTCTCTCTAGAATTTTCAAAATCCATGTCCACATGTTTACAATTTCACGTCAAAATTGCTAAAATTCCAGTTGAAATTTTTTCAAAGTCCCTTAAAAATTTTCCAATTTTCGTCCCAATTCTTCCCATTCCCATTGAAACTTTTCAAATCCCTCTCAAAACTGTGGAAATTCTCTTGAAGCTTTTAAAATTCTCTCTAGAATTTTCAAAATCCACTTCAACATGTTTACAATGTCACATCAAAATTGCTAAAATTCCAGTTGAAATTTTTTCAAAGTCCCTTAAAAATTTTCCAATTTTCCTCCCAATTCTTCCCATTCCCATTGAAACTTTTCAAATCCCTCTCAAAACTGTTGAAATTCTGTTGAGGCTTTTAAAATTCTCTCTAGAATTTTCAAAATCCACTTCAACATGTTTACAATTTCACGTCAAAATTGCTAAAATTCCAGTTGAAATTTTTTCAAAGTCCCTTAAAAATTTTCCAGTTTTCGTCCCAATTCTTCCCATTCCCATTGAAACTTTTCAAATCCCTCTCAAAACTGTTGAAATCCTATTGAAAGTTTGAAACTTCTCTCTAGAATTTTCAAAATCCATGTCCACAGGTTTACAATTTCACGTCAAAATTGCTAAAATTCCAGTTGAAATTTTTTCAAAGTCCCTTAAAAATTTTCCAATTTTCGTCCCAATTCTTCCCATTCCCATTGAAACTTTTCAAATCCCTCTCAAAACTGTGGAAATCCTATTAAATGTTTGGAACTTCTCTCTAGAATTTTCAAAATCCACTTCAACATGTTTACAATTTCACGTCAAAATTGCTAAAATTCCAGTTGAAATTTTTTCAAAGTCCCTTCAAATTTTTCCAATTTTCGTCCCAATTCTTCCCATTCCCATTGAAACTTTTCAAATCCCTCTCAAAACTGTTGAAATCCTATTGAAAGTTTGAAACTTCTCTCTAGAATTTTCAAAATCCATGTCCACAGGTTTACAATTGCACGTCAAAATTGCTAAAATTCCAGTTGAAATTTTTTCAAAGTCCCTTCAAAATTTTCCAATTTTCGTCCCAATTCTTCCCATTCCCATTGAAACTTTTCAAATCCCTCTCAAAACTGTTGAAATACTCTTGAGGCTTTTAAAATTCTCTCTAGAATTTTCAAAATCCATGTCCACATGTTTACAATTCCACGTCAAAATTGCTAAAATTCCAGTTGAAATTTTTTCAAAGTCCCTTAAAAATTTTCCAATTTTCGTCCCAATTCTTCCCATTCCCATTGAAACTTTTCAAATCCCTCTCAAAACTGTTGAAATTCTCTTGAAGCTTTTAAAATTCTCTCTAGAATTTTCAAAATCCACTTCAACATGTTTACAATTTCACGTCAAAATTGCTAAAATTCCAGTTGAAATTTTTTCAAAGTCCCTTAAAAGTTTTCCAATTTTCGTCCCAATTCTTCCCATTCCCATTGAAACTTTTCAAATCCCTCTCAAGACTGTTGAAATCCTATTGAATGTTTGAAACTTCTCTCTAGAATTTTCAAAATCCATGTCTACAGGTTTACAATAGCACGTCAAAATTGCTAAAATTCCAGTTGAAATTTTTTCAAAGTCCCTTAAAAATTTTCCAATTTTCGTCCCAATTCTTCCCATTCCCATTGAAACTTTTCAAATCCCTCTCAAAACGGTTGAAATTCTCTTGTAGCTTTTAAAATTCTCTCTAGACCTTTCAAAATCCACTTCAACATTTTTACAATGTCACGTCACAATTGCTAAAATTCCAGTTGAAATTTTTTCAAAGTCCCTTAAAAATTTTCCAATTTTCATCCCAATTCTTCCCATTCCCATTGAAACATTTCAAATCCCTCTCAAAACTGTTGAAATTCTGATGAAGCTTTTAAAATTCTCTCTAGAATTTTCAAAATCCATGTCCACATGTTTACAATTTCACGTCAAAATTGCTAAAATTCCAGTTGAAATTTTTTCAAAGTCCCTTCAAAATTTTCCAATTTTCGTCCCAATTCTTCCCATTCCCATTGAAACTTTTCAAATCCCTCTCAAAACTGTTGAAATTCTCTTGAAGCTTTTAAACTTCTCTCTAGAATTTTCAAAATCCACTTCAACATGTTTACAATTTCACGTCAAAATTGCTAAAATTCCAGTTGAAAGTTTTTCAAAGTCCCTTAAAAATTTTCCAATTTTCGTCCCAATTCTTCCCATTCCATTGAAACTTTTCAAATCCCTCTCAAAACTGTTGAAATCCTATTAAATGTTTGGAACTTCTCTCTAGAATTTTCAAAATCCATGTCCACATGTTTACAATTTCACGTCAAAATTGCTAAAATTCCAGTTCAAATTTTTTCAAAGTCCCTTAAAAATTTTCCAATTTTCGTCCCAATTCTTCCCATTCCCATTGAAACTTTTCAAATCCCTCTCAAAACTGTTGAAATTCTGTTGAGGCTTTTAAAATTCTCTCTAGAATTTTCAAAATCCATGTCCACAGGTTTACAATTTCACGTCAAAATAGCTAAAATTCCAGTTGAAATTTTTTCAAAGTCCCTTAAAAATTTTCCAATTTTCGTCCCAATTCTTCCCATTCCATTGAAACTTTTCAAATCCCTCTCAAAACTGTTGAAATCCTATTGAAAGTTTGAAACTTCTCTCTAGAATTTTCAAAATCCATGTCCACAGGTTTACAATTTCACGTCAAAATTGCTAAAATTCCAGTTGAAATTTTTTCAAAGTCCCTTAAAAATTTTCCAATTTTTGTCCCAATTCTTCCCATTCCCATTCAAACTTTTCAAATCCCTCTCAAAACTGTTGAAATTCTGTTGAAGCTTTTAAAATTCTCTCTAGAATTTTCAAAATCCATGTCCACATGTTTACAATATCACGTCAAAATTGCTAAAATTCCAGTTGAAATTTTTTCAAAGTCCCTTAAAAATTTTCCAATTTTCGTCCCAATTCTTCCCATTCCCATTGAAACTTTTCAAATCCCTCTCAAAACTGTTGAAATTCTCTTGAAGCTTTTAAAATTCTCTCTAGAATTTTCAAAATCCACTTCAACATGTTTACAATGTCACATCAAAATTGCTAAAATTCCAGTTGAAATTTTTTCAAAGTCCCTTCAAAATTTTCCAATTTTCGTCCCAATTCTTCCCATTCCATTGAAACTTTTCAAATCCCTCTCAAAACTGTTGAAATTCTCTTGAAGCTTTTAAAATTCTCTCTAGAATTTTCAAAATCCACTTCAACATGTTTACAATTTCACGTCAAAATTGCTAAAATTCCAGTTGAAATTTTTTCAAAGTCCCTTAAAAATTTTCCAGTTTTCGTCCCAGTTCTTCCCATTCCCATTGAAACTTTTCAAATCCCTCTCAAAACTGTTGAAATCCTATTGAAAGTTTGAAACTTCTCTCTAGAATTTTCAAAATCCATGTCCACATGTTTACAATTTCACGTCAAAATTGCTAAAATTCCAGTTGAAATTTTTTCAAAGTCCCTTAAAAATTTTCCAATTTTCCTCCCAATTCTTCCTATTCCCATTCCCATTGAAACTTTTCAAATCCCTCTCAAAATTGTTGAAATTCTCTTGAGGCTTTTAAAATTCTCTCTAGAATTTTCAAAATCCACTTCAACATGTTTACAATTTCACGTCAAAATTGCTAAAATTCCAGTTGAAATTTTTTCAAAGTCCCTTAAAAGTTTTCCAATTTTCGTCCCAATTCTTCCCATTCCCATTGAAACTTTTCAAATCCCTCTCAAGTCTGTTGAAATCCTATTGAATGTTTGAAACTTCTCTCTAGAGTTTTCAAAATCCATGTCTACAGGTTTACAATAGCACGTCAAAATTGCTAAAATTCCAGTTGAAATTTTTTCAAAGTCCCTTAAAAATTTTCCAATTTTCGTCCCAATTCTTCCCATTCCCATTGAAACTTTTCAAATCCCTCTCAAAACGGTTGAAATTCTCTTGAAGCTTTTAAAATTCTCTCTAGAATTTTCAAAATCCATGTCCACATGTTTACAATTTCACGTCAAAATTGCTAAAATTCCAGTTGAAATTTTTTCAAAGTCCCTTCAAAATTTTCCAATTTTCGTCCCAATTCTTCCCATTCCCATTGAAACTTTTCAAATCCCTCTCAAAACTGTTGAAATTCTGTTGAAGCTTTTAAAATTCTCTCTAGAATTTTCAAAATCCATGTCCACATGTTTACAATTTCGTGTCAAAATTGCTAAAATTCCAGTTGAAATTTTTTCAAAGTCCCTTAAAAATTTTCCAATTTTCGTCCCAATTCTTCCCATTCCCATTCAAACTTTTCAAATCCCTCTCAAAACTGTTGAAATCCTATTGAAAGTTTGAAACTTCTCTCTAGAATTTTCAAAATCCATGTCCACAGGTTTACAATTTCACGTCAAAATTGCTAAAATTCCAGTTGAAATTTTTTCAAAGTCCCTTAAAAATTTTCCAATTTTCGTCCCAATTCTTCCCATTCCCATTGAAACTTTTCAAATCCCTCTCAAAACTGTTGAAATCCTATTGAAAGTTTGAAACTTCTCTCTAGAATTTTCAAAATCCATGTCCACAGGTTTACAATTTCACGTCAAAATTGCTAAAATTCCAGTTGAAATTTTTTCAAAGTCCCTTAAAAATTTTCCAATTTTCCTCCCAATTCTTCCCATTCCCATTGAAACTTTTCAAATCCCTCTCAAAACTGTTGAAATTCTGTTGAAGCTTTTAAAATTCTCTCTAGAATTTTCAAAATCCATGTCCACATGTTTACAATTTCGTGTCAAAATTGCTAAAATTCCAGTTGAAATTTTTTCAAAGTCCCTTAAAAATTTTCCAATTTTCGTCCCAATTCTTCCCATTCCCATTCAAACTTTTCAAATCCCTCTCAAAACTGTTGAAATCCTATTGAAAGTTTGAAACTTCTCTCTAGAATTTTCAAAATCCATGTCCACAGGTTTACAATTTCACGTCAAAATTGCTAAAATTCCAGTTCAAATTTTTTCAAAGTCCCTTAAAAATTTTCCAATTTTTGTCCCAATTCTTCCCATTCCCATTGAAACTTTTCAAATCCCTCTCAAAACTGTTGAAATCCTATTGAAAGTTTGAAACTTCTCTCTAGAATTTTCAAAATCCATGTCCACAGGTTTACAATTTCACGTCAAAATTGCTAAAATTCCAGTTGAAATTTTTTCAAAGTCCCTTAAAAATTTTCCAATTTTCCTCCCAATTCTTCCCATTCCCATTGAAACTTTTCAAATCCCTCTCAAAACTGTTGAAATTCTGTTGAGGCTTTTAAAATTCTCTCTAGAATTTTCAAAATCCACTTCAACATGTTTACAATTTCACGTCAAAATTGCTAAAATTCCAGTTGAAATTTTTTCAAAGTCCCTTAAAAATTTTCCAGTTTTCGTCCCAATTCTTCCCATTCCCATTGAAACTTTTCAAATCCCTCTCAAAACTGTTGAAATCCTATTGAAAGTTTGAAACTTCTCTCTAGAATTTTCAAAATCCATGTCCACATGTTTACAATTTCACGTCAAAATTGCTAAAATTCCAGTTGAAATTTTTTCAAAGTCCCTTAAAAATTTTCCAATTTTCGTCCCAATTCTTCCCATTCCATTGAAACTTTTCAAATCCCTCTCAAAACTGTTGAAATCCTATTAAATGTTTGGAACTTCTCTCTAGAAATTTCATAATCCGTGTCCACATGTTTCCAATTTCATGTCAAAATTGCTAAAATTCCAGTTGAAATTTTTTCAAAGTCCCTTCAAATTTTTCCAATTTTCGTCCCAATTCTTCCCATTCCCATTGAAACTTTTCAAATCCCTCTCAAAACTGTTGAAATTCTGTTGAGGCTTTTAAAATTCTCTCTAGAATTTTCAAAATCCATGTCCACATGTTTACAATTGCACGTCAAAATTGCTAAAATTCCAGTTGAAAGTTTTTCAAAGTCCCTTAAAAATTTTCCAATTTTCGTCCCAATTCTTCCCATTCCATTGAAACTTTTCAAATCCCTCTCAAAACTGTTGAAATCCTATTAAATGTTTGGAACTTCTCTCTAGAATTTTCAAAATCCATGTCCACAGGTTTACAATTTCACGTCAAAATTGCTAAAATTCCAGTTGACATTTTTTCAAAGTCCCTTAAAAATTTTCCAATTTTCGTCCCAATTCTTCCCTTTCCATTGAAACTTTTCAAATCCCTCTCAAAACTGTTGAAATCCTATTGAAAGTTTGAAACTTCTCTCTAGAATTTTCAAAATCCATGTCCACAGGTTTCCAATTTCACGTCAAAATTGCTAAAATTCCAGTTGAAATTTTTTCAAAGTCCCTTAAAAATTTTCCAATTTTTGTCCCAATTCTTCCCATTCCCATTCAAACTTTTCAAATCCCTCTCAAAACTGTTGAAATTCTCTTGAAGCTTTTAAAATTCTCTCTAGAATTTTCAAAATCCACTTCAACATGTTTACAATGTCACATCAAAATTGCTAAAATTCCAGTTGAAATTTTTTCAAAGTCCCTTAAAAATTTTCCAATTTTCGTCCCAATTCTTCCCATTCCCATTGAAACTTTTCAAATCCCTCTCAAAACTGTTGAAATTCTCTTGAAGCTTTTAAAATTCTCTCTAGAATTTTCAAAATCCACTTCAACATGTTTACAATGTCACATCAAAATTGCTAAAATTCCAGTTGAAATTTTTTCAAAGTCCCTTAAAAATTTTCCAATTTTCGTCCCAATTCTTCCCATTCCATTGAAACTTTTCAAATCCCTCTCAAAACTGTTGAAATTCTGTTGAAGCTTTTAAAATTCTCTCTAGAATTTTCAAAATCCATGTCCACAGGTTTACAATTTCACGTCAAAATTGCTAAAATTCCAGTTGAAATTTTTTCAAAGTCCCTTGAAAATTTTCCAATTTTCCTCCCAATTCTTCCCATTCCCATTGAAACTTTTCAAATCCCTCTCAAAACTGTTGAAATTCTGTTGAAGCTTTTAAAATTCTCTCTAGAATTTTCAAAATCCATGTCCACAGGTTTACAATTTCACGTCAAAATTGCTAAAATTCCAGTTGAAATTTTTTCAAAGTCCCTTAAAAATTTTCCAATTTTTGTCCCAATTCTTCCCATTCCCATTGAAACTTTTCAAATCCCTCTCAAAACTGTTGAAATCCTATTGAAAGTTTGAAACTTCTCTCTAGAATTTTCAAAATCCATGTCCACAGGTTTACAATTTCACGTCAAAATTGCTAAAATTCCAGTTGAAATTTTTTCAAAGTCCCTTAAAAATTTTCCAATTTTCCTCCCAATTCTTCCCATTCCCATTGAAACTTTTCAAATCCCTCTCAAAACTGTTGAAATTCTGTTGAGGCTTTTAAAATTCTCTCTAGAATTTTCAAAATCCACTTCAACATGTTTACAATTTCACGTCAAAATTGCTAAAATTCCAGTTGAAATTTTTTCAAAGTCCCTTAAAAATTTTCCAGTTTTCGTCCCAATTCTTCCCATTCCCATTGAAACTTTTCAAATCCCTCTCAAAACTGTTGAAATCCTATTGAAAGTTTGAAACTTCTCTCTAGAATTTTCAAAATCCATGTCCACATGTTTACAATTTCACGTCAAAATTGCTAAAATTCCAGTTGAAATTTTTTCAAAGTCCCTTAAAAATTTTCCAATTTTCGTCCCAATTCTTCCCATTCCATTGAAACTTTTCAAATCCCTCTCAAAACTGTTGAAATCCTATTAAATGTTTGGAACTTCTCTCTAGAAATTTCATAATCCGTGTCCACATGTTTCCAATTTCATGTCAAAATTGCTAAAATTCCAGTTGAAATTTTTTCAAAGTCCCTTCAAATTTTTCCAATTTTCGTCCCAATTCTTCCCTTTCCATTGAAACTTTTCAAATCCCTCTCAAAACTGTTGAAATCCTATTGAAAGTTTGAAACTTCTCTCTAGAATTTTCAAAATCCATGTCCACAGGTTTACAATTTCACGTCAAAATTGCTAAAATTCCAGTTGAAATTTTTTCAAAGTCCCTTAAAAATTTTCCAATTTTTGTCCCAATTCTTCCCATTCCCATTCAAACTTTTCAAATCCCTCTCAAAACTGTTGAAATTCTGTTGAAGCTTTTAAAATTCTCTCTAGAATTTTCAAAATCCATGTCCACATGTTTACAATATCACGTCAAAATTGCTAAAATTCCAGTTGAAATTTTTTCAAAGTCCCTTAAAAATTTTCCAATTTTCGTCCCAATTCTTCCCATTCCCATTGAAACTTTTCAAATCCCTCTCAAAACTGTTGAAATTCTCTTGAAGCTTTTAAAATTCTCTCTAGAATTTTCAAAATCCACTTCAACATGTTTACAATGTCACATCAAAATTGCTAAAATTCCAGTTGAAATTTTTTCAAAGTCCCTTAAAAATTTTCCAATTTTCGTCCCAATTCTTCCCATTCCATTGAAACTTTTCAAA
Organism: Streptopelia decaocto; assembly: GCF_964273445.1. Classification (NCBI taxonomy): domain Eukaryota; kingdom Metazoa; phylum Chordata; class Aves; order Columbiformes; family Columbidae; genus Streptopelia; species Streptopelia decaocto. The sequence goes on along the minus strand of NW_028115479.1, from coordinate 60,216 downwards.
TCCCTCTCAAAACTGTTGAAATTCTCTTGAAGCTTTTAAAATTCTCTCTAGAATTTTCAAAATCCATGTCCACATGTTTACAATTTCACGTCAAAATTGCTAAAATTCCAGTTGAAATTTTTTCAAAGTCCCTTAAAAATTTTCCAGTTTTCGTCCCATTCTTCCCATTCCCATTGAAACTTTTCAAATCCCTCTCAAAACTGTTGAAATCCTATTGAAAGTTTGAAACTTCTCTCTAGAATTTTCAAAATCCATGTCCACATGTTTACAATTTCACGTCAAAATTGCTAAAATTCCAGTTGAAATTTTTTCAAAGTCCCTTAAAAATTTTCCAATTTTCGTCCCAATTCTTCCCATTCCATTGAAACTTTTCAAATCCCTCTCAAAACTGTTGAAATCCTATTAAATGTTTGGAACTTCTCTCTAGAAATTTCATAATCCGTGTCCACATGTTTCCAATTTCATGTCAAAATTGCTAAAATTCCAGTTGAAATTTTTTCAAAGTCCCTTCAAATTTTTCCAATTTTCGTCCCAATTCTTCCCATTCCCATTGAAACTTTTCAAATCCCTCTCAAAACTGTTGAAATTCTGTTGAGGCTTTTAAAATTCTCTCTAGAATTTTCAAAATCCATGTCCACATGTTTACAATTTCACGTCAAAATTGCTAAAATTCCAGTTGAAATTTCTTCAAAGTCCCTTAAAAATTTTCCAATTTTCGCCCCAATTCTTCCCTTTCCATTGAAACTTTTCAAATCCCTCTCAAAACTGTTGAAATCCTATTGAAAGTTTGAAACTTCTCTCTAGAATTTTCAAAATCCATGTCCACAGGTTTACAATTTCACGTCAAAATTGCTAAAATTCCAGTTGAAATTTTTTCAAAGTCCCTTAAAAATTTTCCAATTTTTGTCCCAATTCTTCCCATTCCCATTGAAACTTTTCAAATCCCTCTCAAAACTGTTGAAATTCTGTTGAAGCTTTTAAAATTCTCTCTAGAATTTTCAAAATCCATGTCCACATGTTTACAATATCACGTCAAAATTGCTAAAATTCCAGTTGAAATTTTTTCAAAGTCCCTTAAAAATTTTCCAATTTTCGTCCCAATTCTTCCCATTCCCATTGAAACTTTTCAAATCCCTCTCAAAACTGTTGAAATTCTCTTGAAGCTTTTAAAATTCTCTCTAGAATTTTCAAAATCCACTTCAACATGTTTACAATGTCACATCAAAATTGCTAAAATTCCAGTTGAAATTTTTTCAAAGTCCCTTCAAAATTTTCCAATTTTCGTCCCAATTCTTCCCATTCCATTGAAACTTTTCAAATCCCTCTCAAAACTGTTGAAATTCTCTTGAAGCTTTTAAAATTCTCTCTAGAATTTTCAAAATCCATGTCCACATGTTTACAATTTCACGTCAAAATTGCTAAAATTCCAGTTGAAATTTTTTCAAAGTCCCTTAAAAATTTTCCAGTTTTCGTCCCAATTCTTCCCATTCCCATTGAAACTTTTCAAATCCCTCTCAAAACTGTTGAAATCCTATTGAAAGTTTAAAACTTCTCTCTAGAATTTTCAAAATCCATGTCCACATGTTTACAATTTCACGTCAAAATTGCTAAAATTCCAGTTGAAATTTTTTCAAAGTCCCTTAAAAATTTTCCAATTTTCGTCCCAATTCTTCCTATTCCCATTCCCATTGAAACTTTTCAAATCCCTCTCAAAATTGTTGAAATTCTCTTGAGGCTTTTAAAATTCTCTCTAGAATTTTCAAAATCCACTTCAACATGTTTACAATTTCACGTCAAAATTGCTAAAATTCCAGTTGAAATTTTTTCAAAGTCCCTTAAAAGTTTTCCAATTTTCGTCCCAATTCTTCCCATTCCCATTGAAACTTTTCAAATCCCTCTCAAGTCTGTTGAAATCCTATTGAATATTTGAAACTTCTCTCTAGAGTTTTCAAAATCCATGTCTACAGGTTTACAATAGCACGTCAAAATTGCTAAAATTCCAGTTGAAATTTTTTCAAAGTCCCTTAAAAATTTTCCAATTTTCGTCCCAATTCTTCCCATTCCCATTGAAACTTTTCAAATCCCTCTCAAAACGGTTGTAATTCTCTTGAAGCTTTTAAAATTCTCTCTAGATCTTTCAAAATCCACTTCAACATTTTTACAATTTCACGTCAAAATTGCTAAAATTCCAGTTGAAATGTTTTCAAAGTCCCTTCAAAATTTTCCAATTTTCGTCCCAATTCTTCCCATTCCCATTGAAACTTTTCAAATCCCTCTCAAAACTGTTGAAATTCTGTTGAAGCTTTTAAAATTCTCTCTAGAATTTTCAAAATCCATGTCCACAGGTTTACAATTGCACGTCAAAATTGCTAAAATTCCAGTTGAAATTTTTTCAAAGTCCCTTCAAAATTTTCCAATTTTCGTCCCAATTCTTCCCATTCCCATTCAAACTTTTCAAATCCCTCTCAAAACTGTTGAAATCCTATTGAAAGTTTGAAACTTCTCTCTAGAATTTTCAAAATCCATGTCCACAGGTTTACAATTGCACGTCAAAATTGCTAAAATTCCAGTTGAAATTTTTTCAAAGTCCCTTAAAAATTTTCCAATTTTCGTCCCAATTCTTCCCATTCCCATTGAAACTTTTCAAATCCCTCTCAAAACTGTTGAAATCCTATTGAAAGTTTGAAACTTCTCTCTAGAATTTTCAAAATCCATGTCCACAGGTTTACAATTTCACGTCAAAATTGCTAAAATTCCAGTTGAAATTTTTTCAAAGTCCCTTAAAAATTTTCCAATTTTCCTCCCAGTTCTTCCCATTCCCATTGAAACTTTTCAAATCCCTCTCAAAACTGTTGAAATTCTGTTGAAGCTTTTAAAATTCTCTCTAGAATTTTCAAAATCCATGTCCATATGTTTACAATTTCACGTCAAAATTGCTAAAATTCCAGTCGAAATTTTTTCAAAGTCCCTTCAAAATTTTCCAATTTTCGGCCCAATTCTTCCCATTCCCATTGAAACTTTTCAAATCCCTCTCAAAACTGTTGAAATTCTCTTGAAGCTTTTAAAATTCCCTCTAGAATTTTCAAAATCCACTTCAACATGTTTACAATGTCACATCAAAATTGCTAAAATTCCAGTTGAAATTTTTTCAAAGTCCCTTAAAAATTTTCCAATTTTCGTCCCAATTCTTCCCATTCCCATTGAAACTTTTCAAATCCCTCTCAAAACTGTTGAAATCCTATTGAAAGTTTGAAACTTCTCTCTAGAATTTTCAAAATCCATGTCCACAGGTTTACAATTTCACGTCAAAATTGCTAAAATTCCAGTTGAAATTTTTTCAAAGTCCCTTAAAAATTTTTCAATTTTCGTCCCAATTCTTCCCATTCCATTGAAACTTTTCAAATCCCTCTCAAAACTGTTGAAATCCTATTAAATGTTTGGAACTTCTCTCTAGAAATTTCATAATCCATGTCCACATGTTTCCAATTTCATGTCAAAATTGCTAAAATTCCAGTTGAAATTTTTTCAAAGTCCCTTCAAATTTTTCCAGTTTTCGTCCCAATTCTTCCCATTCCCATTGAAACTTTTCAAATCCCTCTCAAAACTGTTGAAATCCTATTGAAAGTTTGAAACTTCTCTCTAGAATTTTCAAAATCCATGTCCACATGTTTACAATTTCACGTCAAAATTGCTAAAATTCCAGTTGAAATTTTTTCAAAGTCCCTTAAAAATTTTCCAATTTTCGTCCCCATTCTTCCTATTCAAATTCCCATTGAAACTTTTCAAATCCCTCTCAAAACTGTTGAAATTCTCTTGAGGCTTTTAAAATTCTCTCTAGAATTTTCAAAATCCACTTCAACATGTTTACAATTTCACGTCAAAATTGCTAAAATTCCAGTTGAAATTTTTTCAAAGTCCCTTAAAAGTTTTCCAATTTTCGTCCCAATTCTTCCCATTCCCATTGAAACTTTTCAAATCCCTATCAAAACTGTTGAAATCCTATTGAATGTTTGAAACTTCTCTCTAGAGTTTTCAAAATCCATGTCTACAGGTTTACAATAGCACGTCAAAATTGCTAAAATTCCAGTTGAAATTTTTTCAAAGTCCCTTAAAAATTTTCCAATTTTCGTCCCAATTCTTCCCATTCCCATTGAAACTTTTCAAATCCCTCTCAAAACGGTTGAAATTCTCTTGAAGCTTTTAAAATTCTCTCTAGATCTTTCAAAATCCACTTCAACATTTTTACAATTTCACGTCAAAATTGCTAAAATTCCAGTTAAAATGTTTTCAAAGTCCCTTCAAAATTTTCCAATTTTCGTCCCAATTCTTCCCATTCCCATTGAAACTTTTCAAATCCCTCTCAAAACTGTTGAAATTCTGTTGAAGCTTTTAAAATTCTCTCTAGAATTTTCAAAATCCATGTCCACATGTTTACAATTTCGTGTCAAAATTGCTAAAATTCCAGTTGAAATTTTTTCAAAGTCCCTTCAAAATTTTCCAATTTTCGTCCCAATTCTTCCCATTCCATTGAAACTTTTCAAATCCCTCTCAAAACTGTTGAAATTCTCTTGAAGCTTTTAAAATTCTCTCTAGAATTTTCAAAATCCACTTCAACATGTTTACAATTTCACGTCAAAATTGCTAAAATTCCAGTTGAAATTTTTTCAAAGTCCCTTAAAAATTTTCCAGTTTTCGTCCCAATTCTTCCCATTCCCATTGAAACTTTTCAAATCCCTCTCAAAACTGTTGAAATCCTATTGAAAGTTTGAAACTTCTCTCTAGAATTTTCAAAATCCATGTCCACATGTTTACAATTTCACGTCAAAATTGCTAAAATTCCAGTTGAAATTTTTTCAAAGTCCCTTCAAAATTTTCCAATTTTCGTCCCAATTCTTCCTATTCCCATTCCCATTGAAACTTTTCAAATCCCTCTCAAAATTGTTGAAATTCTCTTGAGGCTTTTAAAATTCTCTCTAGAATTTTCAAAATCCACTTCAACATGTTTACAATTTCACGTCAAAATTGCTAAAATTCCAGTTGAAATTTTTTCAAAGTCCCTTAAAAGTTTTCCAATTTTCGTCCCAATTCTTCCCATTCCCATTGAAACTTTTCAAATCCCTCTCAAGTCTGTTGAAATCCTATTGAATGTTTGAAACTTCTCTCTAGAGTTTTCAAAATCCATGTCTACAGGTTTACAATAGCACGTCAAAATTGCTAAAATTCCAGTTGAAATTTTTTCAAAGTCCCTTAAAAATTTTCCAATTTTCGTCCCAATTCTTCCCATTCCCATTGAAACTTTTCAAATCCCTCTCAAAACTGTTGAAATTCTCTTGAAGCTTTTAAAATTCTCTCTAGAATTTTCAAAATCCACTTCAACATGTTTACAATGTCACATCAAAATTGCTAAAATTCCAGTTGAAATTTTTTCAAAGTCCCTTCAAAATTTTCCAATTTTCATCCCAATTCTTCCCATTCCATTGAAACTTTTCAAATCCCTCTCAAAACTGTTGAAATTCTCTTGAAGCTTTTAAAATTCTCTCTAGAATTTTCAAAATCCATGTCCACATGTTTACAATTTCACGTCAAAATTGCTAAAATTCCAGTTGAAATTTTTTCAAAGTCCCTTAAAAATTTTCCAGTTTTCGTCCCAATTCTTCCCATTCCCATTGAAACTTTTCAAATCCCTCTCAAAACTGTTGAAATCCTATTGAAAGTTTAAAACTTCTCTCTAGAATTTTCAAAATCCATGTCCACATGTTTACAATTTCACGTCAAAATTGCTAAAATTCCAGTTGAAATTTTTTCAAAGTCCCTTAAAAATTTTCCAATTTTCGTCCCAATTCTTCCTATTCCCATTCCCATTGAAACTTTTCAAATCCCTCTCAAAATTGTTGAAATTCTCTTGAGGCTTTTAAAATTCTCTCTAGAATTTTCAAAATCCACTTCAACATGTTTACAATTTCACGTCAAAATTGCTAAAATTCCAGTTGAAATTTTTTCAAAGTCCCTTAAAAGTTTTCCAATTTTCGTCCCAATTCTTCCCATTCCCATTGAAACTTTTCAAATCCCTCTCAAGTCTGTTGAAATCCTATTGAATATTTGAAACTTCTCTCTAGAGTTTTCAAAATCCATGTCTACAGGTTTACAATAGCACGTCAAAATTGCTAAAATTCCAGTTGAAATTTTTTCAAAGTCCCTTAAAAATTTTCCAATTTTCGTCCCAATTCTTCCCATTCCCATTGAAACTTTTCAAATCCCTCTCAAAACGGTTGTAATTCTCTTGAAGCTTTTAAAATTCTCTCTAGATCTTTCAAAATCCACTTCAACATTTTTACAATTTCACGTCAAAATTGCTAAAATTCCAGTTGAAATGTTTTCAAAGTCCCTTCAAAATTTTCCAATTTTCGTCCCAATTCTTCCCATTCCCATTGAAACTTTTCAAATCCCTCTCAAAACTGTTGAAATTCTGTTGAAGCTTTTAAAATTCTCTCTAGAATTTTCAAAATCCATGTCCACAGGTTTACAATTGCACGTCAAAATTGCTAAAATTCCAGTTGAAATTTTTTCAAAGTCCCTTCAAAATTTTCCAATTTTCGTCCCAATTCTTCCCATTCCCATTCAAACTTTTCAAATCCCTCTCAAAACTGTTGAAATCCTATTGAAAGTTTGAAACTTCTCTCTAGAATTTTCAAAATCCATGTCCACAGGTTTAAAATTGCACGTCAAAATTGCTAAAATTCCAGTTGAAATTTTTTCAAAGTCCCTTAAAAATTTTCCAATTTTCGTCCCAATTCTTCCCATTCCCATTGAAACTTTTCAAATCCCTCTCAAAACTGTTGAAATCCTATTGAAAGTTTGAAACTTCTCTCTAGAATTTTCAAAATCCATGTCCACAGGTTTACAATTTCACGTCAAAATTGCTAAAATTCCAGTTGAAATTTTTTCAAAGTCCCTTAAAAATTTTCCAATTTTCCTCCCAGTTCTTCCCATTCCCATTGAAACTTTTCAAATCCCTCTCAAAACTGTTGAAATTCTGTTGAAGCTTTTAAAATTCTCTCTAGAATTTTCAAAATCCATGTCCATATGTTTACAATTTCACGTCAAAATTGCTAAAATTCCAGTCGAAATTTTTTCAAAGTCCCTTAAAAATTTTCCAATTTTCGGCCCAATTCTTCCCATTCCCATTGAAACTTTTCAAATCCCTCTCAAAACTGTTGAAATTCTCTTGAAGCTTTTAAAATTCCCTCTAGAATTTTCAAAATCCACTTCAACATGTTTACAATGTCACATCAAAATTGCTAAAATTCCAGTTGAAATTTTTTCAAAGTCCCTTAAAAATTTTCCAATTTTCGTCCCAATTCTTCCCATTCCCATTGAAACTTTTCAAATCCCTCTCAAAACTGTTGAAATCCTATTGAAAGTTTGAAACTTCTCTCTAGAATTTTCAAAATCCATGTCCACAGGTTTACAATTTCACGTCAAAATTGCTAAAATTCCAGTTGAAATTTTTTCAAAGTCCCTTAAAAATTTTTCAATTTTCGTCCCAATTCTTCCCATTCCATTGAAACTTTTCAAATCCCTCTCAAAACTGTTGAAATCCTATTAAATGTTTGGAACTTCTCTCTAGAAATTTCATAATCCATGTCCACATGTTTCCAATTTCATGTCAAAATTGCTAAAATTCCAGTTGAAATTTTTTCAAAGTCCCTTCAAATTTTTCCAGTTTTCGTCCCAATTCTTCCCATTCCCATTGAAACTTTTCAAATCCCTCTCAAAACTGTTGAAATCCTATTGAAAGTTTGAAACTTCTCTCTAGAATTTTCAAAATCCATGTCCACATGTTTACAATTTCACGTCAAAATTGCTAAAATTCCAGTTGAAATTTTTTCAAAGTCCCTTAAAAATTTTCCAATTTTCGTCCCCATTCTTCCTATTCAAATTCCCATTGAAACTTTTCAAATCCCTCTCAAAACTGTTGAAATTCTCTTGAGGCTTTTAAAATTCTCTCTAGAATTTTCAAAATCCACTTCAACATGTTTACAATTTCACGTCAAAATTGCTAAAATTCCAGTTGAAATTTTTTCAAAGTCCCTTAAAAGTTTTCCAATTTTCGTCCCAATTCTTCCCATTCCCATTGAAACTTTTCAAATCCCTCTCAAAACGGTTGAAATTCTCTTGAAGCTTTTAAAATTCTCTCTAGATCTTTCAAAATCCACTTCAACATTTTTACAATTTCACGTCAAAATTGCTAAAATTCCAGTTAAAATGTTTTCAAAGTCCCTTCAAAATTTTCCAATTTTCGTCCCAATTCTTCCCATTCCCATTGAAACTTTTCAAATCCCTCTCAAAACTGTTGAAATTCTGTTGAAGCTTTTAAAATTCTCTCTAGAATTTTCAAAATCCATGTCCACATGTTTACAATTTCGTGTCAAAATTGCTAAAATTCCAGTTGAAATTTTTTCAAAGTCCCTTCAAAATTTTCCAATTTTCGTCCCAATTCTTCCCATTCCCATTGAAACTTTTCAAATCCCTCTCAAAACTGTTGAAATCCTATTGAAAGTTTGAAACTTCTCTCTAGAATTTTCAAAATCCATGTCCACAGGTTTACAATTGCACGTCAAAATTGCTAAAATTCCAGTTGAAATTTTTTCAAAGTCCCTTCAAAATTTTCCAATTTTCGTCCCAATTCTTCCTATTCCCATTCCCATTGAAACTTTTCAAATCCCTCTCAAAATTGTTGAAATTCTCTTGAGGCTTTTAAAATTCTCTCTAGAATTTTCAAAATCCACTTCAACATGTTTACAATTTCACGTCAAAATTGCTAAAATTCCAGTTGAAATTTTTTCAAAGTCCCTTAAAAGTTTTCCAATTTTCGTCCCAATTCTTCCCATTCCCATTGAAACTTTTCAAATCCCTCTCAAGTCTGTTGAAATCCTATTGAATGTTTGAAACTTCTCTCTAGAGTTTTCAAAATCCATGTCTACAGGTTTACAATAGCACGTCAAAATTGCTAAAATTCCAGTTGAAATTTTTTCAAAGTCCCTTAAAAATTTTCCAATTTTCGTCCCAATTCTTCCCATTCCCATTGAAACTTTTCAAATCCCTCTCAAAACGGTTGTAATTCTCTTGAAGCTTTTAAAATTCTCTCTAGATCTTTCAAAATCCACTTCAACATTTTTACAATTTCACGTCAAAATTGCTAAAATTCCAGTTGAAATGTTTTCAAAGTCCCTTCAAAATTTTCCAATTTTCGTCCCAATTCTTCCCATTCCCATTGAAACTTTTCAAATCCCTCTCAAAACTGTTGAAATTCTGTTGAAGCTTTTAAAATTCTCTCTAGAATTTTCAAAATCCATGTCCACATGTTTACAATTTCGTGTCAAAATTGCTAAAATTCCAGTTGAAATTTTTTCAAAGTCCCTTCAAAATTTTCCAATTTTCGTCCCAATTCTTCCCATTCCCATTGAAACTTTTCAAATCCCTCTCAAAACTGTTGAAATCCTATTGAAAGTTTGAAACTTCTCTCTAGAATTTTCAAAATCCATGTCCACAGGTTTACAATTGCACGTCAAAATTGCTAAAATTCCAGTTGAAATTTTTTCAAAGTCCCTTAAAAATTTTCCAATTTTCGTCCCAATTCTTCCCATTCCCATTGAAACTTTTCAAATCCCTCTCAAAACTGTTGAAATCCTATTGAAAGTTTGAAACTTCTCTCTAGAATTTTCAAAATCCATGTCCACAGGTTTACAATTTCACGTCAAAATTGCTAAAATTCCAGTTGAAATTTTTTCAAAGTCCCTTAAAAATTTTCCAATTTTCCGCCCAATTCTTCCCATTCCCATTGAAACTTTTCAAATCCCTCTCAAAACTGTTGAAATTCTGTTGAAGCTTTTAAAATTCTCTCTAGAATTTTCAAAATCCATGTCCATATGTTTACAATTTCACGTCAAAATTGCTAAAATTCCAGTCGAAATTTTTTCAAAGTCCCTTCAAAATTTTCCAATTTTCGGCCCAATTCTTCCCATTCCCATTGAAACTTTTCAAATCCCTCTCAAAACTGTTGAAATTCTCTTGAAGCTTTTAAAATTCTCTCTAGAATTTTCAAAATCCACTTCAACATGTTTACAATTTCACGTCAAAATTGCTAAAATTCTAGTTGAAATTTTTTCAAAGTCCCTTCAAAATTTTCCAATTTTCGTCCCAATTCTTCCCATTCCCATTGAAACTTTTCAAATCCCTCTCAAAACTGTTGAAATCCTATTGAATGTTTGAAACTTCTCTCTAGAGTTTTCAAAATCCATGTCTACAGGTTTACAATAGCACGTCAAAATTGCTAAAATTCCAGTTGAAATTTTTTCAAAGTCCCTTCAAAATTTTCCAATTTTCGTCCCAATTCTTCCCATTCCCATTGAAACTTTTCAAATCCCTCTCAAAACGGTTGAAATTCTCTTGAAGCTTTTAAAATTCTCTCTAGATCTTTCAAAATCCACTTCAACATTTTTACAATTTCACGTCAAAATTGCTAAAATTCCAGTTAAAATGTTTTCAAATTCCCTTCAAAATTTTCCAATTTTCGTCCCAATTCTTCCCATTCCCATTGAAACTTTTCAAATCCCTCTCAAAACTCTTGAAATTCTGTTGAAGCTTTTAAAATTCTCTCTAGAATTTTCAAAATCCATGTCCACATGTTTACAATTTCGTGTCAAAATTGCTAAAATCCAGTTGAAATTTTTTCAAAGTCCCTTCAAAATTTTCCAATTTTCGTCCCAATTCTTCCCATTCCATTGAAACTTTTCAAATCCCTCTCAAAACTGTTGAAATTCTCTTGAAGCTTTTAAAATTCTCTCTAGAATTTTCAAAATCCACTTCAACATGTTTACAATTTCACGTCAAAATTGCTAAAATTCCAGTTGAAATTTTTTCAAAGTCCCTTAAAAATTTTCCAGTTTTCGTCCCAATTCTTCCCATTCCCATTGAAACTTTTCAAATCCCTCTCAAAACTGTTGAAATCCTATTGAAAGTTTGAAACTTCTCTCTAGAATTTTCAAAATCCATGTCCACATGTTTACAATTTCACGTCAAAATTGCTAAAATTCCAGTTGAAATTTTTTCAAAGTCCCTTAAAAATTTTCCAATTTTCGTCCCAATTCTTCCTATTCCCATTCCCATTGAAACTTTCAAATCCCTCTCAAAATTGTTGAAATTCTCTTGAGGCTTTTAAAATTCTCTCTAGAATTTTCAAAATCCACTTCAACATGTTTACAATTTCACGTCAAAATTGCTAAAATTCCAGTTGAAATTTTTTCAAAGTCCCTTAAAAGTTTTCCAATTTTCGTCCCAATTCTTCCCATTCCCATTGAAACTTTTCAAATCCCTCTCAAGTCTGTTGAAATCCTATTGAATGTTTGAAACTTCTCTCTAGAGTTTTCAAAATCCATGTCTACAGGTTTACAATAGCACGTCAAAATTGCTAAAATTCCAGTTGAAATTTTTTCAAAGTCCCTTAAAAATTTTCCAATTTTCGTCCCAATTCTTCCCATTCCCATTGAAACTTTTCAAATCCCTCTCAAAACGGTTGTAATTCTCTTGAAGCTTTTAAAATTCTCTCTAGATCTTTCAAAATCCACTTCAACATTTTTACAATTTCACGTCAAAATTGCTAAAATTCCAGTTGAAATGTTTTCAAAGTCCCTTCAAAATTTTCCAATTTTCGTCCCAATTCTTCCCATTCCCATTGAAACTTTTCAAATCCCTCTCAAAACTGTTGAAATTCTGTTGAAGCTTTTAAAATTCTCTCTAGAATTTTCAAAATCCATGTCCACAGGTTTACAATTGCACGTCAAAATTGCTAAAATTCCAGTTGAAATTTTTTCAAAGTCCCTTAAAAATTTTCCAATTTTCGTCCCAATTCTTCCCATTCCCATTGAAACTTTTCAAATCCCTCTCAAAACTGTTGAAATCCTATTGAAAGTTTGAAACTTCTCTCTAGAATTTTCAAAATCCATGTCCACAGGTTTACAATTTCACGTCAAAATTGCTAAAATTCCAGTTGAAATTTTTTCAAAGTCCCTTAAAAATTTTCCAATTTTCCTCCCAATTCTTCCCATTCCCATTGAAACTTTTCAAATCCCTCTCAAAACTGTTGAAATTCTGTTGAAGCTTTTAAAATTCTCTCTAGAATTTTCAAAATCCATGTCCACATGTTTACAATTTCGTGTCAAAATTGCTAAAATTCCAGTTGAAATTTTTTCAAAGTCCCTTCAAAATTTTCCAATTTTCGTCCCAATTCTTCCCATTCCCATTGAAACTTTTCAAATCCCTCTCAAAACTGTTGAAATCCTATTGAAAGTTTGAAACTTCTCTCTAGAATTTTCAAAATCCATGTCCACAGGTTTACAATTGCACGTCAAAATTGCTAAAATTCCAGTTGAAATTTTTTCAAAGTCCCTTCAAAATTTTCCAATTTTCGTCCCAATTCTTCCTATTCCCATTCCCATTGAAACTTTTCAAATCCCTCTCAAAATTGTTGAAATTCTCTTGAGGCTTTTAAAATTCTCTCTAGAATTTTCAAAATCCACTTCAACATGTTTACAATTTCACGTCAAAATTGCTAAAATTCCAGTTGAAATTTTTTCAAAGTCCCTTAAAAGTTTTCCAATTTTCGTCCCAATTCTTCCCATTCCCATTGAAACTTTTCAAATCCCTCTCAAGTCTGTTGAAATCCTATTGAATGTTTGAAACTTCTCTCTAGAGTTTTCAAAATCCATGTCTACAGGTTTACAATAGCACGTCAAAATTGCTAAAATTCCAGTTGAAATTTTTTCAAAGTCCCTTAAAAATTTTCCAATTTTCGTCCCAATTCTTCCCATTCCCATTGAAACTTTTCAAATCCCTCTCAAAACGGTTGTAATTCTCTTGAAGCTTTTAAAATTCTCTCTAGATCTTTCAAAATCCACTTCAACATTTTTACAATTTCACGTCAAAATTGCTAAAATTCCAGTTGAAATGTTTTCAAAGTCCCTTAAAAATTTTCCAATTTTCGTCCCAATTCTTCCCATTCCCATTGAAACTTTTCAAATCCCTCTCAAAACTGTTGAAATTCTGTTGAAGCTTTTAAAATTCTCTCTAGAATTTTCAAAATCCATGTCCACATGTTTACAATTTCGTGTCAAAATTGCTAAAATTCCAGTTGAAATTTTTTCAAAGTCCCTTCAAAATTTTCCAATTTTCGTCCCAATTCTTCCCATTCCCATTGAAACTTTTCAAATCCCTCTCAAAACTGTTGAAATCCTATTGAAAGTTTGAAACTTCTCTCTAGAATTTTCAAAATCCATGTCCACAGGTTTACAATTGCACGTCAAAATTGCTAAAATTCCAGTTGAAATTTTTTCAAAGTCCCTTAAAAATTTTCCAATTTTCGTCCCAATTCTTCCCATTCCCATTGAAACTTTTCAAATCCCTCTCAAAACTGTTGAAATCCTATTGAAAGTTTGAAACTTCTCTCTAGAATTTTCAAAATCCATGTCCACAGGTTTACAATTTCACGTCAAAATTGCTAAAATTCCAGTTGAAATTTTTTCAAAGTCCCTTAAAAATTTTCCAATTTTCCGCCCAATTCTTCCCATTCCCATTGAAACTTTTCAAATCCCTCTCAAAACTGTTGAAATTCTGTTGAAGCTTTTAAAATTCTCTCTAGAATTTTCAAAATCCATGTCCATATGTTTACAATTTCACGTCAAAATTGCTAAAATTCCAGTCGAAATTTTTTCAAAGTCCCTTCAAAATTTTCCAATTTTCGGCCCAATTCTTCCCATTCCCATTGAAACTTTTCAAATCCCTCTCAAAACTGTTGAAATTCTCTTGAAGCTTTTAAAATTCTCTCTAGAATTTTCAAAATCCACTTCAACATGTTTACAATTTCACGTCAAAATTGCTAAAATTCTAGTTGAAATTTTTTCAAAGTCCCTTCAAAATTTTCCAATTTTCGTCCCAATTCTTCCCATTCCCATTGAAACTTTTCAAATCCCTCTCAAAACTGTTGAAATCCTATTGAATGTTTGAAACTTCTCTCTAGAGTTTTCAAAATCCATGTCTACAGGTTTACAATAGCACGTCAAAATTGCTAAAATTCCAGTTGAAATTTTTTCAAAGTCCCTTAAAAATTTTCCAATTTTCGTCCCAATTCTTCCCATTCCCATTGAAACTTTTCAAATCCCTCTCAAAACGGTTGAAATTCTCTTGAAGCTTTTAAAATTCTCTCTAGATCTTTCAAAATCCACTTCAACATTTTTACAATTTCACGTCAAAATTGCTAAAATTCCAGTTAAAATGTTTTCAAATTCCCTTCAAAATTTTCCAATTTTCGTCCCAATTCTTCCCATTCCCATTGAAACTTTTCAAATCCCTCTCAAAACTCTTGAAATTCTGTTGAAGCTTTTAAAATTCTCTCTAGAATTTTCAAAATCCATGTCCACATGTTTACAATTTCGTGTCAAAATTGCTAAAATCCAGTTGAAATTTTTTCAAAGTCCCTTCAAAATTTTCCAATTTTCGTCCCAATTCTTCCCATTCCATTGAAACTTTTCAAATCCCTCTCAAAACTGTTGAAATTCTCTTGAAGCTTTTAAAATTCTCTCTAGAATTTTCAAAATCCACTTCAACATGTTTACAATTTCACGTCAAAATTGCTAAAATTCTAGTTGAAATTTTTTCAAAGTCCCTTAAAAATTTTCCAGTTTTCGTCCCAATTCTTCCCATTCCCATTGAAACTTTTCAAATCCCTCTCAAAACTGTTGAAATCCTATTGAAAGTTTAAAACTTCTCTCTAGAATTTTCAAAATCCATGTCCACATGTTTACAATTTCACGTCAAAATTGCTAAAATTCCAGTTGAAATTTTTTCAAAGTCCCTTAAAAATTTTCCAATTTTCGTCCCAATTCTTCCTATTCCCATTCCCATTGAAACTTTTCAAATCCCTCTCAAAATTGTTGAAATTCTCTTGAGGCTTTTAAAATTCTCTCTAGAATTTTCAAAATCCACTTCAACATGTTTACAATTTCACGTCAAAATTGCTAAAATTCCAGTTGAAATTTTTTCAAAGTCCCTTAAAAGTTTTCCAATTTTCGTCCCAATTCTTCCCATTCCCATTGAAACTTTTCAAATCCCTCTCAAGTCTGTTGAAATCCTATTGAATGTTTGAAACTTCTCTCTAGAGTTTTCAAAATCCATGTCTACAGGTTTACAATAGCACGTCAAAATTGCTAAAATTCCAGTTGAAATTTTTTCAAAGTCCCTTAAAAATTTTCCAATTTTCGTCCCAATTCTTCCCATTCCCATTGAAACTTTTCAAATCCCTCTCAAAACGGTTGAAATTCTCTTGAAGCTTTTAAAATTCTCTCTAGATCTTTCAAAATCCACTTCAACATTTTTACAATTTCACGTCAAAATTGCTAAAATTCCAGTTGAAATGTTTTCAAAGTCCCTTCAAAATTTTCCAATTTTCGTCCCAATTCTTCCCATTCCCATTGAAACTTTTCAAATCCCTCTCAAAACTGTGGAAATTCTCTTGAAGCTTTTAAAATTCTCTCTAGAATTTTCAAAATCCACTTCAACATGTTTACAATTTCATGTCAAAATTGCTAAAATTCCAGTTGAAATTTTTTCAAAGTCCCTTCAAAATTTTCCAATTTTCGTCCCAATTCTTCCCATTCCCATTCAAACTTTTCAAATCCCTCTCAAAACTGTTGAAATCCTATTGAAAGTTTGAAACTTCTCTCTAGAATTTTCAAAATCCATGTCCACAGGTTTACAATTTCACGTCAAAATTGCTAAAATTCCAGTTGAAATTTTTTCAAAGTCCCTTAAAAATTTTCCAATTTTCGTCCCAATTCTTCCCATTCCCATTGAAACTTTTCAAATCCCTCTCAAAACTGTTGAAATCCTATTGAAAGTTTGAAACTTCTCTCTAGAATTTTCAAAATCCATGTCCACAGGTTTACAATTTCACGTCAAAATTGCTAAAATTCCAGTTGAAATTTTTTCAAAGTCCCTTAAAAATTTTCCAATTTTCCTCCCAATTCTTCCCATTCCCATTGAAACTTTTCAAATCCCTCTCAAAACTGTTGAAATTCTGTTGAAGCTTTTAAAATTCTCTCTAGAATTTTCAAAATCCATGTCCATATGTTTACAATTTCATGTCAAAATTGCTAAAATTCCAGTCGAAATTTTTTCAAAGTCCCTTAAAAATTTTCCAATTTTCGGCCCAATTCTTCCCATTCCCATTGAAACTTTTCAAATCCCTCTCAAAACTGTTGAAATTCTCTTGAAGCTTTTAAAATTCTCTCTAGAATTTTCAAAATCCACTTCAACATGTTTACAATGTCACATCAAAATTGCTAAAATTCCAGTTGAAATTTTTTCAAAGTCCCTTAAAAATTTTCCAATTTTCGTCCCAATTCTTCCCATTCCCATTGAAACTTTTCAAATCCCTCTCAAAACTGTTGAAATCCTATTGAAAGTTTGAAACTTCTCTCTAGAATTTTCAAAATCCATGTCCACATGTTTACAATTTCACGTCAAAATTGCTAAAATTCCAGTTGAAATTTTTCCAAAGTCCCTTAAAAATTTTCCAATTTTCGTCCCAATTCTTCCCATTCCATTGAAACTTTTCAAATCCCTCTCAAAACTGTTGAAATCCTATTAAATGTTTGGAACTTCTCTCTAGAAATTTCATAATCCATGTCCACATGTTTCCAATTTCATGTCAAAATTGCTAAAATTCCAGTTGAAATTTTTTCAAATTCCCTTCAAATTTTTCCAATTTTCGTCCCAATTCTTCCCATTCCCATTGAAACTTTTCAAATCCCTCTCAAAACTGTTGAAATCCTATTGAAAGTTTGAAACTTCTCTCTAGAATTTTCAAAATCCATGTCCACAGGTTTACAATTTCACGTCAAAATTGCTAAAATTCCAGTTGAAATTTTTTCAAAGTCCCTTAAAAATTTTCCAATTTTCGTCCCAATTCTTCCCATTCCCATTGAAACTTTTCAAATCCCTCTCAAAACTGTTGAAATACTCTTGAGGCTTTTAAAATTCTCTCTAGAATTTTCAAAATCCATGTACACATGTTTACAATTCCACGTCAAAATTGCTAAAATTCCAGTTGAAATTTTTCCAAAGTCCCTTCAAAATTTTCCAATTTTCGTCCCAATTCTTCCCATTCCCATTGAAACTTTTCAAATCCCTCTCAAAACTGTGGAAATTCTGTTGAAGCTTTTAAAATTCTCTCTAGAATTTTCAAAATCCACTTCAACATGTTTACAATTTCGTGTCAAAATTGCTAAAATTCTAGTTGAAATTTTTTCAAAGTCCCTTAAAAATTTTCCAGTTTTCGTCCCAATTCTTCCCATTCCCATTGAAACTTTTCAAATCCCTCTCAAAACTGTTGAAATCCTATTAAAAGTTTGAAACTTCTCTCTAGAATTTTCAAAATCCATGTCCACAGGTTTACAATTTCACGTCAAAATTGCTAAAATTCCAGTTGAAATTTTTTCAAAGTCCCTTCAAAATTTTCCAATTTTCGTCCCAATTCTTCCCATTCCCATTCCCATTGAAACTTTTCAAATCCCTCTCAAAACTGTTGAAATTCTGTTGAAGCTTTTAAAATTCTCTCTAGAATTTTCAAAATCCATGTCCACATCTTTACAATTTCACGTCAAAATTGCTAAAATTCCAGTTGAAATTTTTTCAAAGTCCCTTCAAAATTTTCCAATTTTCGTCCCAATTCTTCCCATTCCCATTGAAACTTTTCAAATCCCTCTCAAAACTGTGGAAATTCTCTTGAAACTTTTAAAATTCTCTCTAGAATTTTCAAAATCCACTTCAACATGTTTACAGTTTCATGTCAAAATTGCTAAAATTCCAGTTGAAATTTTTTCAAAGTCCCTTCAAAATTTTCCAATTTTCGTCCCAATTCTTCCCATTCCATTGAAACTTTTCAAATCCCTCTCAAAACGGTTGAAATTCTCTTGAAAGTTTGAAACTTCTCTCTAGAATTTTCAAAATCCATGTCCACATCTTTACAATTTCACGTCAAAATTGCTAAAATTCCAGTTGAAATTTTTCCAAAGTCCCTTAAAAATTTTCCAATTTTCGTCCCAATTCTTCCCATTCCCATTGAAACTTTTCAAATCCCTCTCAAAACTGTGGAAATTCTCTTGAAGCTTTTAAAATTCTCTCTAGAATTTTCAAAATCCACTTCAACATGTTTACAATTTCACGTCAAAATTGCTAAAATTCCAGTTGAAATTTTTTCAAAGTCCCTTAAAAATTTTCCAATTTTCGTCCCAATTCTTCCCATTCCCATTGAAACTTTTCAAATCCCTCTCAAAACGGTTGAAATTCTCTTGAAGCTTTTAAAATTCTCTCTAGATCTTTCAAAATCCACTTCAACATTTTTACAATTTCACGTCAAAATTGCTAAAATTCCAGTTAAAATGTTTTCAAATTCCCTTCAAAATTTTCCAATTTTCGTCCCAATTCTTCCCATTCCCATTGAAACTTTTCAAATCCCTCTCAAAACTCTTGAAATTCTGTTGAAGCTTTTAAAATTCTCTCTAGAATTTTCAAAATCCATGTCCACATGTTTACAATTTCGTGTCAAAATTGCTAAAATCCAGTTGAAATTTTTTCAAAGTCCCTTCAAAATTTTCCAATTTTCGTCCCAATTCTTCCCATTCCATTGAAACTTTTCAAATCCCTCTCAAAACTGTGGAAATCCTATTGAAAGTTTGAAACTTCTCTCTAGAATTTTCAAAATCCATGTCCACAGGTTTAAAATTGCACGTCAAAATTGCTAAAATTCCAGTTGATATTTTTTCAAAGTCCCTTAAAAATTTTCCAATTTTCATCCCAATTCTTCCCATTCCCATTGAAGCTTTTCAAATCCCTCTCAAAACTGTGGAAATTCTCTTGAAACTTTTAAAATTCTCTCTAGAATTTTCAAAATCCACTTCAACATGTTTACAATTTCATGTCAAAATTGCTAAAATTCCAGTTAAAATTCCAGTTGAAATTTTTTCAAAGTCCCTTAAAAATTTTCCAATTTTCGTCCCAATTCTTCCCATTCCTATTGAAACTTTTCAAATCCCTCTCAAAACGGTTGAAATTCTCTTGAAAGTTTGAAACTTCTCTCTAGAATTTTCAAAATCCATGTCCACAGGTTTACAATTTCACGTCAAAATTGCTAAAATTCCAGTTGAAATTTTTTCAAAGTCCCTTAAAAATTTTCCAATTTTCGTCCCAATTCTTCCCATTCCCATTGAAACTTTTCAAATCCCTCTCAAAACTGTTAATAAGTTTAAATTCTCTCTAGAATTTTCAAAATCCATGTCCACATGTTAACAATTTCACGTCAAAATTGCTAAAATTCCAGTTGAAATTTTTCAAAGTCCCTTCAAAATTTTCCAGTTTTCGTCCCAATTCTTCCCATTCCCATTGAAACTTTTCAAATCCCTCTCAAAACTGTGGAAATTCTCTTGAAGCTTTTAAAATTCTCTCTAGAATTTTCAAAATCCACTTCAACATGTTTACAATTTCACGTCAAAATTGCTAAAATTCCAGTTGAAATTTTTTCAAAGTCCCTTAAAAATTTTCCAATTTTCGTCCCAATTCTTCCCATTCCCATTGAAACTTTTCAAATCCCTCTCAAAACTGTTGAAATTCTCTTGAGGCTTTTAAAATTCTCTCTAGAATTTTCAAAATCCACTTCAACATGTTTACAATTTCACGTCAAAATTGCTAAAATTCTAGTTGAAATTTTTTCAAAGTCCCTTAAAAATTTTCCAGTTTTCGTCCCAATTCTTCCCATTCCCATTGAAACTTTTCAAATCCCTCTCAAAACTGTTGAAATCCTATTGAAAGTTTGAAACTTCTCTCTAGAATTTTCAAAATCCATGTCCACAGGTTTACAATTTCACGTCAAAATTGCTAAAATTCCAGTTGAAATTTTTTCAAAGTCCCTTAAAAATTTTCCAATTTTCCTCCCAATTCTTCCCATTCCCATTGAAACTTTTCAAATCCCTCTCAAAACTGTGGAAATTCTCTTGAAACTTTTAAAATTCTCTCTAGAATTTTCAAAATCCACTTCAACATGTTTACAATTTCACTGTCAAAATTGCTAAAATTCCAGTTGAAATTTTTTCAAAGTCCCTTAAAAATTTTCCAATTTTCATCCCAATTCTTCCCATTCCCATTGAAACTTTTCAAATCCCTCTCAAAACTGTTGAAATCCTATTGAAGGTTTGAAAATTCTCTCTAGAATTTTCAAAATCCATGTCCACAGGTTTAAAATTGCACGTCAAAATTGCTAAAATTCCAGTTGAAATTTTTTCAAAGTCCCTTAAAAATTTTCCAATTTTCGTCCCAATTCTTCCCATTCCCATTGAAACTTTTCAAATCCCTCTCAAAACTGTTGAAATCCTATTAAATGTTTGGAACTTCTCTCTAGAAATTTCATAATCCGTGTCCACATGTTTCCAATTTCATGTCAAAATTGCTAAAATTCCAGTTGAAATTTTTTCAAAGTCCCTTCAAAATTTTCCAATTTTCGTCCCAATTCTTCCCATTCCCATTGAAACTTTTCAAATCCCTCTCAAAACTGTGGAAATTCTCTTGAAGCTTTTAAAATTCTCTCTAGAATTTTCAAAATCCACTTCAACATGTTTACAATTTCACATCAAAATTGCTAAAATTCCAGTTGAAATTTTTTCAAAGTCCCTTAAAAATTTTCCAATTTTCGTCCCAATTCTTCCCATTCCCATTGAAACTTTTCAAATCCCTCTCAAAACTGTTGAAATTCTCTTGAGGCTTTTAAAATTCTCTCTAGAATTTTCAAAATCCACTTCAACATGTTTACAATTTCACGTCAAAATTGCTAAAATTCTAGTTGAAATTTTTTCAAAGTCCCTTAAAAATTTTCCAGTTTTCGTCCCAATTCTTCCCATTCCCATTGAAACTTTTCAAATCCCTCTCAAAACTGTTGAAATCCTATTGAAACTTTGAAGCTTCTCTCTAGAATTTTCAAAATCCATGTCCACAGGTTTAAAATTGCACGTCAAAATTGCTAAAATTCCAGTTGATATTTTTTCAAAGTCCCTTAAAAATTTTCCAATTTTCGTCCCAATTCTTCCCATTCCCATTGAAACTTTTCAAATCCCTCTCAAAACTGTTGAAATTCTGTTGAAGCTTTTAAAATTCTCTCTAGAATTTTCAAAATCCATGTCCACAGGTTTACAATTGCACGTCAAAATTGCTAAAATTCCAGTTGAAATTTTTTCAAAGTCCCTTAAAAATTTTCCAATTTTCATCCCAATTCTTCCCATTCCCATTGAAACTTTTCAAATCCCTCTCAAAACTGTTGAAATTCTGTTGAAGCTTTTAAAATTCTCTCTAGAATTTTCAAAATCCACTGTCCACATGTTTACAATTTCATGTCAAAATTGCTAAAATTCCAGTTGAAATTTTTTCAAAGTCCCTTAAAAATTTTCCAATTTTCGTCCCAATTCTTCCCATTCCCATTGAAACTTTTCAAATCCCTTTCAAAACGGTTGAAATTCTCTTGAAAGTTTGAAACTTCTCTCTAGAATTTTCAAAATCCATGTCCACAGGTTTACAATTTCACGTCAAAATTGCTAAAATTCCAGTTGAAATTTTTTCAAAGTCCCTTAAAAATTTTCCAATTTTCGTCCCAATTCTTCCCATTCCCATTGAAACTTTTCAAATCCCTCTCAAAACTGTGGAAATTCTCTTGAAGCTTTTAAAATTCTCTCTAGAATTTTCAAAATCCACTTCAACATGTTTACAATTTCACGTCAAAATTGCTAAAATTCCAGTTGAAATTTTTTCAAAGTCCCTTAAAAATTTTCCAATTTTCGTCCCAATTCTTCCCATTCCCATTGAAACTTTTCAAATCCCTCTCAAAACTGTTGAAATTCTCTTGAGGCTTTTAAAATTCTCTCTAGAATTTTCAAAATCCACTTCAACATGTTTACAATTTCACGTCAAAATTGCTAAAATTCCAGTTGAAATTTTTTCAAAGTCCCTTAAAAATTTTCCAGTTTTCGTCCCAATTCTTCCCATTCCCATTGAAACTTTTCAAATCCCTCTCAAAACTGTTGAAATCCTCTTGAAAGCTTTGAAACTTCTCTCTAGAATTTTCAAAATCCACTGTCCACAGGTTTACAATTGCACATCAAAATTGCTAAAATTCCAGTTGAAATTTTTTCAAAGTCCCTTAAAAATTTTCCAGTTTTCGTCCCAATTCTTCCCATTCCCATTGAAACTTTTCAAATCCCTCTCAAAACTGTTGAAATTCTGTTGAAGCTTTTAAAATTCTCTCTAGAATTTTCAAAATCCACTTCAACATGTTAACAATTTCACAGTCAAAAATTGCTAAAATTCCAGTTGAAATTTTTTCAAAGTCCCTTAAAAATTTTCCAATTTTTGTCCCAATTCTTCCCATTCCCATTGAAACTTTTCAAATCCCTCTCAAAACTGTGGAAATTCTCTTGAAGCTTTTAAAATTCTCTCTAGAATTTTCAAAATCCACTTCAACATGTTTACAATTTCACGTCAAAATTGCTAAAATTCCAGTTGAAATTTTTTCAAAGTCCCTTAAAAATTTTCCAGTTTTCGTCCCAATTCTTCCCATTCCCATTGAAACTTTTCAAATCCCTCTCAAAACTGTTGAAATCCTATTGAAACTTTGAAGCTTCTCTCTAGAATTTTCAAAATCCATGTCCACAGGTTTAAAATTGCACGTCAAAATTGCTAAAATTCCAGTTGATATTTTTTCAAAGTCCCTTAAAAATTTTCCAATTTTCGTCCCAATTCTTCCCATTCCCATTGAAACTTTTCAAATCCCTCTCAAAACTGTTGAAATTCTGTTGAAGCTTTTAAAATTCTCTCTAGAATTTTCAAAATCCATGTCCACAGGTTTACAATTGCACGTCAAAATTGCTAAAATTCCAGTTGAAATTTTTTCAAAGTCCCTTAAAAATTTTCCAATTTTCATCCCAATTCTTCCCATTCCCATTGAAGCTTTTCAAATCCCTCTCAAAACTGTGGAAATTCTCTTGAAACTTTTAAAATTCTCTCTAGAATTTTCAAAATCCACTTCAACATGTTTACAATTTCATGTCAAAATTGCTAAAATTCCAGTTGAAATGTTTTCAAAGTCCCTTCAAATTTTTCCAATTTTCGTCCCAATTCTTCCCATTCCATTGAAACTTTTCAAATCCCTCTCAAAACGTTTGAAATTCTCTTGAAAGTTTGAAACTTCTCTCTAGAATTTTCAAAATCCATGTCCACATGTTTACAATTTCACGTCAAAATTGCTAAAATTCCAGTTGAAATTTTTTCAAAGTCCCTTCAAAATTTTCCAATTTTCGTCCCAATTCTTCCCATTCCCATTGAAACTTTTCAAATCCCTCTCAAAACTGTGGAAATTCTCTTGAAGCTTTTAAAATTCTCTCTAGAATTTTCAAAATCCACTTCAACATGTTTACAATTTCACGTCAAAATTGCTAAAATTCCAGTTGAAATTTTTTCAAAGTCCCTTAAAAATTTTCCAGTTTTCGTCCCAATTCTTCCCATTCCCATTGAAACTTTTCAAATCCCTCTCAAAACTGTTGAAATTCTCTTGAGGCTTTTAAAATTCTCTCTAGAATTTTCAAAATCCACTTCAACATGTTTACAATTTCACGTCAAAATTGCTAAAATTCTAGTTGAAATTTTTTCAAAGTCCCTTCAAAATTTTCCAATTTTCGTCCCAATTCTTCCCATTCCCATTGAAACTTTTCAAATCCCTCTCAAAACTGTTGAAATCCTATTGAAACTTTGAAGCTTCTCTCTAGAATTTTCAAAATCCATGTCCACAGGTTTAAAATTGCACGTCAAAATTGCTAAAATTCCAGTTGATATTTTTTCAAAGTCCCTTAAAAATTTTCCAATTTTCGTCCCAATTCTTCCCATTCCCATTGAAACTTTTCAAATCCCTCTCAAAACTGTTGAAATTCTGTTGAAGCTTTTAAAATTCTCTCTAGAATTTTCAAAATCCATGTCCACAGGTTTACAATTGCACGTCAAAATTGCTAAAATTCCAGTTGAAATTTTTTCAAAGTCCCTTAAAAATTTTCCAATTTTCATCCCAATTCTTCCCATTCCCATTGAAGCTTTTCAAATCCCTCTCAAAACTGTGGAAATTCTCTTGAAACTTTTAAAATTCTCTCTAGAATTTTCAAAATCCACTTCAACATGTTTACAATTTCATGTCAAAATTGCTAAAATTCCAGTTGAAATTTTTTCAAAGTCCCTTCAAATTTTTCCAATTTTCGTCCCAATTCTTCCCATTCCATTGAAACTTTTCAAATCCCTCTCAAAACGTTTGAAATTCTCTTGAAAGTTTGAAACTTCTCTCTAGAATTTTCAAAATCCATGTCCACATGTTTACAATTTCACGTCAAAATTGCTAAAATTCCAGTTGAAATTTTTCCAAAGTCCCTTAAAAATTTTCCAATTTTCGTCCCAATTCTTCCCATTCCCATTGAAACTTTTCAAATCCCTCTCAAAACTGTGGAAATTCTCTTGAAGCTTTTAAAATTCTCTCTAGAATTTTCAAAATCCACTTCAACATGTTTACAATTTCACGTCAAAATTGCTAAAATTCCAGTTGAAATTTTTTCAAAGTCCCTTAAAAATTTTCCAGTTTTCGTCCCAATTCTTCCCATTCCCATTGAAACTTTTCAAATCCCTCTCAAAACTGTTGAAATTCTCTTGAGGCTTTTAAAATTCTCTCTAGAATTTTCAAAATCCACTTCAACATGTTTACAATTTCACGTCAAAATTGCTAAAATTCTAGTTGAAATTTTTTCAAAGTCCCTTAAAAATTTTCCAGTTTTTGTCCCAATTCTTCCCATTCCCATTGAAACTTTTCAAATCCCTCTCAAAACTGTTGAAATCCTATTGAAACTTTGAAGCTTCTCTCTAGAATTTTCAAAATCCATGTCCACAGGTTTAAAATTGCACGTCAAAATTGCTAAAATTCCAGTTGATATTTTTTCAAAGTCCCTTAAAAATTTTCCAATTTTCGTCCCAATTCTTCCCATTCCCATTGAAACTTTTCAAATCCCTCTCAAAACTGTTGAAATTCTGTTGAAGCTTTTAAAATTCTCTCTAGAATTTTCAAAATCCATGTCCACAGGTTTACAATTGCACGTCAAAATTGCTAAAATTCCAGTTGAAATTTTTTCAAAGTCCCTTAAAAATTTTCCAATTTTCATCCCAATTCTTCCCATTCCCATTGAAGCTTTTCAAATCCCTCTCAAAACTGTGGAAATTCTCTTGAAACTTTTAAAATTCTCTCTAGAATTTTCAAAATCCACTTCAACATGTTTACAATTTCATGTCAAAATTGCTAAAATTCCAGTTGAAATTTTTTCAAAGTCCCTTAAAAATTTTCCAATTTTCGTCCCAATTCTTCCCATTCCCATTGAAACTTTTCAAATCCCTCTCAAAACGGTTGAAATTCTCTTGAAAGTTTGAAACTTCTCTCTAGAATTTTCAAAATCCATGTCCACAGGTTTACAATTTCACGTCAAAATTGCTAAAATTCCAGTTGAAATTTTTTCAAAGTCCCTTAAAAATTTTCCAATTTTCGTCCCAATTCTTCCCATTCCCATTGAAACTTTTCAAATCCCTCTCAAAACTGTTGAAATCCTATTGAAAGTTTGAAACTTCTCTCTAGAATTTTCAAAATCCATGTCCACAGGTTTAAAATTGCACGTCAAAATTGCTAAAATTCCAGTTGAAATTTTTTCAAAGTCCCTTAAAAATTTTCAAATTTTCGTCCCAATTCTTCCCATTCCCATTGAAACTTTTCAAATCCCTCTCAAAACTGTTGAAATTCTGTTGAAGCTTTTAAAATTCTCTCTAGAATTTTCAAAATCCATGTCCACATGTTAACAATTTCACGTCAAAATTGCTAAAATTCCAGTTGAAATTTTTCCAAAGTCCCTTAAAAATTTTCCAATTTTCGTCCCAATTCTTCCCATTCCCATTGAAACTTTTCAAATCCCTCTCAAAACTGTGGAAATTCTCTTGAAGCTTTTAAAATTCTCTCTAGAATTTTCAAAATCCACTTCAACATGTTTACAATTTCATGTCAAAATTGCTAAAATTCCAGTTGAAATTTTTTCAAAGTCCCTTAAAAATTTTCCAATTTTCGTCCCAATTCTTCCCATTCCCATTGAAACTTTTCAAATCCCTCTCAAAACTGTTGAAATTCTCTTGAGGCTTTTAAAATTCTCTCTAGAATTTTCAAAATCCACTTCAACATGTTTACAATTTCACGTCAAAATTGCTAAAATTCTAGTTGAAATTTTTTCAAAGTCCCTTAAAAATTTTCCAGTTTTCGTCCCAATTCTTCCCATTCCCATTGAAACTTTTCAAATCCCTCTCAAAACTGTTGAAATCCTATTGAAACTTTGAAGCTTCTCTCTAGAATTTTCAAAATCCATGTCCACAGGTTTAAAATTGCACGTCAAAATTGCTAAAATTCCAGTTGATATTTTTTCAAAGTCCCTTAAAAATTTTCCAATTTTCGTCCCAATTCTTCCCATTCCCATTGAAACTTTTCAAATCCCTCTCAAAACTGTTGAAATTCTGTTGAAGCTTTTAAAATTCTCTCTAGAATTTTCAAAATCCATGTCCACAGGTTTACAATTGCACGTCAAAATTTCTAAAATTCCAGTTGAAATTTTTTCAAAGTCCCTTAAAAATTTTCCAATTTTCATCCCAATTCTTCCCATTCCCATTGAAGCTTTTCAAATCCCTCTCAAAACTGTGGAAATTCTCTTGAAACTTTTAAAATTCTCTCTAGAATTTTCAAAATCCACTTCAACATGTTTACAGTTTCATGTCAAAATTGCTAAAATTCCAGTTGAAATTTTTTCAAAGTCCCTTAAAAATTTTCCAATTTTCGTCCCAATTCTTCCCATTCCTATTGAAACTTTTCAAATCCCTCTCAAAACGGTTGAAATTCTCTTGAAAGTTTGAAACTTCTCTCTAGAATTTTCAAAATCCATGTCCACAGGTTTACAATTTCACGTCAAAATTGCTAAAATTCCAGTTGAAATTTTTTCAAAGTCCCTTAAAAATTTTCCAATTTTTGTCCCAATTCTTCCCATTCCCATTGAAACTTTTCAAATCCCTCTCAAAACTATGGAAATTCTCTTGAAGCTTTTAAAATTCTCTCTAGAATTTTCAAAATCCACTTCAACATGTTTACAATTTCACGTCAAAATTGCTAAAATTCCAGTTGAAATTTTTTCAAAGTCCCTTAAAAATTTTCCAATTTTCGTCCCAATTCTTCCCATTCCCATTGAAACTTTTCAAATCCCTCTCAAAACTGTTGAAATTCTCTTGAGGCTTTTAAAATTCTCTCTAGAATTTTCAAAATCCACTTCAACATGTTTACAATTTCACGTCAAAATTGCTAAAATTCTAGTTGAAATTTTTTCAAAGTCCCTTAAAAATTTTCCAGTTTTCGTCCCAATTCTTCCCATTCCCATTGAAACTTTTCAAATCCCTCTCAAAACTGTTGAAATCCTATTGAAAGTTTGAAACTTCTCTCTAGAATTTTCAAAATCCATGTCCACAGGTTTACAATTTCACGTCAAAATTGCTAAAATTCCAGTTGAAATTTTTTCAAAGTCCCTTAAAAATTTTCCAATTTTCCTCCCAATTCTTCCCATTCCCATTGAAGCTATTCAAATCCCTCTCAAAACTGTGGAAATTCTCTTGAAACTTTTAAAATTCTCTCTAGAATTTTCAAAATCCACTTCAACATGTTTACAATTTCATGTCAAAATTGCTAAAATTCCAGTTGAAATTTTTTCAAAGTCCCTTAAAAATTTTCCAATTTTCGTCCCAATTCTTCCCATTCCCATTGAAACTTTTCAAATCCCTCTCAAAACTGTTGAAATCCTATTGAAAGTTTGAAACTTCTCTCTAGAATTTTCAAAATCCATGTCCACAGGTTTAAAATTGCACGTCAAAATTGCTAAAATTCCAGTTGAAATTTTTTCAAAGTCCCTTAAAAATTTTCAAATTTTCGTCCCAATTCTTCCCATTCCCATTGAAACTTTTCAAATCCCTCTCAAAACTGTTGAAATTCTGTTGAAGCTTTTAAAATTCTCTCTAGAATTTTCAAAATCCATGTCCACATGTTAACAATTTCACGTTAAAATTGCTAAAATTCCAGTTGAAATTTTTCCAAAGTCCCTTAAAAATTTTCCAATTTTCGTCCCAATTCTTCCCATTCCCATTGAAACTTTTCAAATCCCTCTCAAAACTGTTGAAATTCTGTTGAAGCTTTTAAAATTCTCTCTAGAATTTTCAAAATCCATGTCCACAGGTTTACAATTTCACGTCAAAATTGCTAAAATTCCAGTTGAAATTTTTTCAAAGTCCCTTCAAAATTTTCCAATTTTCATCCCAATTCTTCCCATTCCCATTGAAGCTTTTCAAATCCCTCTCAAAACTGTGGAAATTCTCTTGAAACTTTTAAAATTCTCTCTAGAATTTTCAAAATCCACTTCAACATGTTTACAATTTCATGTCAAAATTGCTAAAATTCCAGTTGAAATTTTTTCAAAGTCCCTTAAAAATTTTCCAATTTTCGTCCCAATTCTTCCCATTCCTATTGAAACTTTTCAAATCCCTCTCAAAACGGTTGAAATTCTCTTGAAAGTTTGAAACTTCTCTCTAGAATTTTCAAAATCCATGTCCACAGGTTTACAATTTCACGTCAAAATTGCTAAAATTCCAGTTGAAATTTTTTCAAAGTCCCTTCAAAATTTTCCAATTTTCGTCCCAATTCTTCCAATTCCCATTCAAACTTTTCAAATCCCTCTCAAAACTGTTGAAATCCTATTGAAAGTTTGAAACTTCTCTCTAGAATATTTAAAATCCACTTCAACATGTTTACAATTTCACGTCAAAATTGCTAAAATTCCAGTTGAAATTTTTTCAAAGTCCCTTAAAAATTTTCCAGTTTTCGTCCCAATTCTTCCCATTCCCATTGAAACTTTTCAAATCCCTCTCAAAACTGTTGAAATCCTATTGAAACTTTGAAGCTTCTCTCTAGAATTTTCAAAATCCATGTCCACAGGTTTAAAATTGCACGTCAAAATTGCTAAAATTCCAGTTGATATTTTTTCAAAGTCCCTTAAAAATTTTCCAATTTTCGTCCCAATTCTTCCCATTCCATTGAAACTTTTCAAATCCCTCTCAAAACTGTTGAAATCCTATTAAATGTTTGGAACTTCTCTCTAGAAATTTCATAATCCGTGTCCACATGTTTCCAATTTCATGTCAAAATTGCTAAAATTCCAGTTGAAATTTTTTCAAAGTCCCTTCAAAATTTTCCAATTTTCGTCCCAATTCTTCCCATTCCCATTGAAACTTTTCAAATCCCTCTCAAAACTGTGGAAATTCTCTTGAAGCTTTTAAAATTCTCTCTAGAATTTTCAAAATCCACTTCAACATGTTTACAATTTCACATCAAAATTGCTAAAATTCCAGTTGAAATTTTTTCAAAGTCCCTTAAAAATTTTCCAATTTTCGTCCCAATTCTTCCCATTCCCATTGAAACTTTTCAAATCCCTCTCAAAACTGTTGAAATTCTCTTGAGGCTTTTAAAATTCTCTCTAGAATTTTCAAAATCCACTTCAACATGTTTACAATTTCACGTCAAAATTGCTAAAATTCTAGTTGAAATTTTTTCAAAGTCCCTTAAAAATTTTCCAGTTTTCGTCCCAATTCTTCCCATTCCCATTGAAACTTTTCAAATCCCTCTCAAAACTGTTGAAATCCTATTGAAACTTTGAAGCTTCTCTCTAGAATTTTCAAAATCCATGTCCACAGGTTTAAAATTGCACGTCAAAATTGCTAAAATTCCAGTTGATATTTTTTCAAAGTCCCTTAAAAATTTTCCAATTTTCGTCCCAATTCTTCCCATTCCCATTGAAACTTTTCAAATCCCTCTCAAAACTGTTGAAATTCTGTTGAAGCTTTTAAAATTCTCTCTAGAATTTTCAAAATCCATGTCCACAGGTTTACAATTGCACGTCAAAATTGCTAAAATTCCAGTTGAAATTTTTTCAAAGTCCCTTCAAAATTTTCCAATTTTCATCCCAATTCTTCCCATTCCCATTGAAACTTTTCAAATCCCTCTCAAAACTGTTGAAATTCTGTTGAAGCTTTTAAAATTCTCTCTAGAATTTTCAAAATCCATGTCCACATGTTTACAATTTCATGTCAAAATTGCTAAAATTCCAGTTGAAATTTTTTCAAAGTCCCTTAAAAATTTTCCAATTTTCGTCCCAATTCTTCCCATTCCCATTGAAACTTTTCAAATCCCTTTCAAAACGGTTGAAATTCTCTTGAAAGTTTGAAACTTCTCTCTAGAATTTTCAAAATCCATGTCCACAGGTTTACAATTTCACGTCAAAATTGCTAAAATTCCAGTTGAAATTTTTTCAAAGTCCCTTAAAAATTTTCCAATTTTCGTCCCAATTCTTCCCATTCCCATTGAAACTTTTCAAATCCCTCTCAAAACTGTGGAAATTCTCTTGAAGCTTTTAAAATTCTCTCTAGAATTTTCAAAATCCACTTCAACATGTTTACAATTTCACGTCAAAATTGCTAAAATTCCAGTTGAAATTTTTTCAAAGTCCCTTAAAAATTTTCCAATTTTCGTCCCAATTCTTCCCATTCCCATTGAAACTTTTCAAATCCCTCTCAAAACTGTTGAAATTCTCTTGAGGCTTTTAAAATTCTCTCTAGAATTTTCAAAATCCACTTCAACATGTTTACAATTTCACGTCAAAATTGCTAAAATTCCAGTTGAAATTTTTTCAAAGTCCCTTAAAAATTTTCCAGTTTTCGTCCCAATTCTTCCCATTCCCATTGAAACTTTTCAAATCCCTCTCAAAACTGTTGAAATCCTATTGAAAGTTTGAAACTTCTCTCTAGAATTTTAAAAATCGATGTCCACAGGTTTACAATTGCACATCAAAATTGCTAAAATTCCAGTTGAAATTTTTTCAAAGTCCCTTAAAAATTTTCCAGTTTTCGTCCCAATTCTTCCCATTCCCATTGAAACTTTTCAAATCCCTCTCAAAACTGTTGAAATTCTGTTGAAGCTTTTAAAATTCTCTCTAGAATTTTCAAAATCCATGTCCACAGGTTTACAATTGCACGTCAAAATTGCTAAAATTCCAGTTGAAATTTTTTCAAAGTCCCTTAAAAATTTTCCAATTTTCATCCCAATTCTTCCCATTCCCATTGAAGCTTTTCAAATCCCTCTCAAAACTGTGGAAATTCTCTTGAAACTTTTAAAATTCTCTCTAGAATTTTCAAAATCCACTTCAACATGTTTACAATTTCATGTCAAAATTGCTAAAATTCCAGTTGAAATTTTTTCAAAGTCCCTTCAAATTTTTCCAATTTTCGTCCCAATTCTTCCCATTCCATTGAAACTTTTCAAATCCCTCTCAAAACGTTTGAAATTCTCTTGAAAGTTTGAAACTTCTCTCTAGAATTTTCAAAATCCATGTCCACATGTTTACAATTTCACGTCAAAATTGCTAAAATTCCAGTTGAAATTTTTCCAAAGTCCCTTAAAAATTTTCCAATTTTCGTCCCAATTCTTCCCATTCCCATTGAAACTTTTCAAATCCCTCTCAAAACTGTGGAAATTCTCTTGAAGCTTTTAAAATTCTCTCTAGAATTTTCAAAATCCACTTCAACATGTTTACAATTTCACGTCAAAATTGCTAAAATTCCAGTTGAAATTTTTTCAAAGTCCCTTAAAAATTTTCCAGTTTTCGTCCCAATTCTTCCCATTCCCATTGAAACTTTTCAAATCCCTCTCAAAACTGTTGAAATTCTCTTGAGGCTTTTAAAATTCTCTCTAGAATTTTCAAAATCCACTTCAACATGTTTACAATTTCACGTCAAAATTGCTAAAATTCTAGTTGAAATTTTTTCAAAGTCCCTTAAAAATTTTCCAGTTTTTGTCCCAATTCTTCCCATTCCCATTGAAACTTTTCAAATCCCTCTCAAAACTGTTGAAATCCTATTGAAACTTTGAAGCTTCTCTCTAGAATTTTCAAAATCCATGTCCACAGGTTTAAAATTGCACGTCAAAATTGCTAAAATTCCAGTTGATATTTTTTCAAAGTCCCTTAAAAATTTTCCAATTTTCGTCCCAATTCTTCCCATTCCCATTGAAACTTTTCAAATCCCTCTCAAAACTGTTGAAATTCTGTTGAAGCTTTTAAAATTCTCTCTAGAATTTTCAAAATCCATGTCCACAGGTTTACAATTGCACGTCAAAATTGCTAAAATTCCAGTTGAAATTTTTTCAAAGTCCCTTAAAAATTTTCCAATTTTCATCCCAATTCTTCCCATTCCCATTGAAGCTTTTCAAATCCCTCTCAAAACTGTGGAAATTCTCTTGAAACTTTTAAAATTCTCTCTAGAATTTTCAAAATCCACTTCAACATGTTTACAATTTCATGTCAAAATTGCTAAAATTCCAGTTGAAATTTTTTCAAAGTCCCTTCAAATTTTTCCAATTTTCGTCCCAATTCTTCCCATTCCATTGAAACTTTTCAAATCCCTCTCAAAACGTTTGAAATTCTCTTGAAAGTTTGAAACTTCTCTCTAGAATTTTCAAAATCCATGTCCACATGTTTACAATTTCACGTCAAAATTGCTAAAATTCCAGTTGAAATTTTTCCAAAGTCCCTTAAAAATTTTCCAATTTTCGTCCCAATTCTTCCCATTCCCATTGAAACTTTTCAAATCCCTCTCAAAACTGTGGAAATTCTCTTGAAGCTTTTAAAATTCTCTCTAGAATTTTCAAAATCCACTTCAACATGTTTACAATTTCACGTCAAAATTGCTAAAATTCCAGTTGAAATTTTTTCAAAGTCCCTTAAAAATTTTCCAGTTTTCGTCCCAATTCTTCCCATTCCCATTGAAACTTTTCAAATCCCTCTCAAAACTGTTGAAATTCTCTTGAGGCTTTTAAAATTCTCTCTAGAATTTTCAAAATCCACTTCAACATGTTTACAATTTCACGTCAAAATTGCTAAAATTCTAGTTGAAATTTTTTCAAAGTCCCTTAAAAATTTTCCAGTTTTTGTCCCAATTCTTCCCATTCCCATTGAAACTTTTCAAATCCCTCTCAAAACTGTTGAAATCCTATTGAAACTTTGAAGCTTCTCTCTAGAATTTTCAAAATCCATGTCCACAGGTTTAAAATTGCACGTCAAAATTGCTAAAATTCCAGTTGATATTTTTTCAAAGTCCCTTAAAAATTTTCCAATTTTCGTCCCAATTCTTCCCATTCCCATTGAAACTTTTCAAATCCCTCTCAAAACTGTTGAAATTCTGTTGAAGCTTTTAAAATTCTCTCTAGAATTTTCAAAATCCATGTCCACAGGTTTACAATTGCACGTCAAAATTGCTAAAATTCCAGTTGAAATTTTTTCAAAGTCCCTTAAAAATTTTCCAATTTTCATCCCAATTCTTCCCATTCCCATTGAAGCTTTTCAAATCCCTCTCAAAACTGTGGAAATTCTCTTGAAACTTTTAAAATTCTCTCTAGAATTTTCAAAATCCACTTCAACATGTTTACAATTTCATGTCAAAATTGCTAAAATTCCAGTTGAAATTTTTTCAAAGTCCCTTCAAATTTTTCCAATTTTCGTCCCAATTCTTCCCATTCCATTGAAACTTTTCAAATCCCTCTCAAAACGTTTGAAATTCTCTTGAAAGTTTGAAACTTCTCTCTAGAATTTTCAAAATCCATGTCCACAGGTTTACAATTTCACGTCAAAATTGCTAAAATTCCAGTTGAAATTTTTCCAAAGTCCCTTAAAAATTTTCCAATTTTCGTCCCAATTCTTCCCATTCCCATTGAAACTTTTCAAATCCCTCTCAAAACTGTGGAAATTCTCTTGAAGCTTTTAAAATTCTCTCTAGAATTTTCAAAATCCACTTCAACATGTTTACAATTTCACGTCAAAATTGCTAAAATTCCAGTTGAAATTTTTTCAAAGTCCCTTAAAAATTTTCCAGTTTTCGTCCCAATTCTTCCCATTCCCATTGAAACTTTTCAAATCCCTCTCAAAACTGTTGAAATTCTCTTGAGGCTTTTAAAATTCTCTCTAGAATTTTCTAAATCCACTTCAACATGTTTACAATTTCACGTCAAAATTGCTAAAATTCTAGTTGAAATTTTTTCAAAGTCCCTTAAAAATTTTCCAGTTTTTGTCCCAATTCTTCCCATTCCCATTGAAACTTTTCAAATCCCTCTCAAAACTGTTGAAATCCTATTGAAACTTTGAAGCTTCTCTCTAGAATTTTCAAAATCCATGTCCACAGGTTTAAAATTGCACGTCAAAATTGCTAAAATTCCAGTTGATATTTTTTCAAAGTCCCTTAAAAATTTTCCAATTTTCGTCCCAATTCTTCCCATTCCCATTGAAACTTTTCAAATCCCTCTCAAAACTGTTGAAATTCTGTTGAAGCTTTTAAAATTCTCTCTAGAATTTTCAAAATCCATGTCCACAGGTTTACAATTGCACGTCAAAATTGCTAAAATTCCAGTTGAAATTTTTTCAAAGTCCCTTAAAAATTTTCCAATTTTCATCCCAATTCTTCCCATTCCCATTGAAGCTTTTCAAATCCCTCTCAAAACTGTGGAAATTCTCTTGAAACTTTTAAAATTCTCTCTAGAATTTTCAAAATCCACTTCAACATGTTTACAATTTCATGTCAAAATTGCTAAAATTCCAGTTGAAATTTTTTCAAAGTCCCTTCAAATTTTTCCAATTTTCGTCCCAATTCTTCCCATTCCATTGAAACTTTTCAAATCCCTCTCAAAACGTTTGAAATTCTCTTGAAAGTTTGAAACTTCTCTCTAGAATTTTCAAAATCCATGTCCACATGTTTACAATTTCACGTCAAAATTGCTAAAATTCCAGTTGAAATTTTTCCAAAGTCCCTTAAAAATTTTCCAATTTTCGTCCCAATTCTTCCCATTCCCATTGAAACTTTTCAAATCCCTCTCAAAACTGTGGAAATTCTCTTGAAGCTTTTAAAATTCTCTCTAGAATTTTCAAAATCCACTTCAACATGTTTACAATTTCACGTCAAAATTGCTAAAATTCCAGTTGAAATTTTTTCAAAGTCCCTTAAAAATTTTCCAGTTTTCGTCCCAATTCTTCCCATTCCCATTGAAACTTTTCAAATCCCTCTCAAAACTGTTGAAATTCTCTTGAGGCTTTTAAAATTCTCTCTAGAATTTTCAAAATCCACTTCAACATGTTTACAATTTCACGTCAAAATTGCTAAAATTCTAGTTGAAATTTTTTCAAAGTCCCTTAAAAATTTTCCAGTTTTTGTCCCAATTCTTCCCATTCCCATTGAAACTTTTCAAATCCCTCTCAAAACTGTTGAAATCCTATTGAAACTTTGAAGCTTCTCTCTAGAATTTTCAAAATCCATGTCCACAGGTTTAAAATTGCACGTCAAAATTGCTAAAATTCCAGTTGATATTTTTTCAAAGTCCCTTAAAAATTTTCCAATTTTCGTCCCAATTCTTCCCATTCCCATTGAAACTTTTCAAATCCCTCTCAAAACTGTTGAAATTCTGTTGAAGCTTTTAAAATTCTCTCTAGAATTTTCAAAATCCATGTCCACAGGTTTACAATTGCACGTCAAAATTGCTAAAATTCCAGTTGAAATTTTTTCAAAGTCCCTTAAAAATTTTCCAATTTTCATCCCAATTCTTCCCATTCCCATTGAAGCTTTTCAAATCCCTCTCAAAACTGTGGAAATTCTCTTGAAACTTTTAAAATTCTCTCTAGAATTTTCAAAATCCACTTCAACATGTTTACAATTTCATGTCAAAATTGCTAAAATTCCAGTTGATATTTTTTCAAAGTCCCTTAAAAATTTTCCAATTTTCGTCCCAATTCTTCCCATTCCCATTGAAACTTTTCAAATCCCTCTCAAAACGGTTGAAATTCTCTTGAAAGTTTGAAACTTCTCTCTAGAATTTTCAAAATCCATGTCCACAGGTTTACAATTTCACGTCAAAATTGCTAAAATTCCAGTTGAAATTTTTTCAAAGTCCCTTAAAAATTTTCCAATTTTCGTCCCAATTCTTCCCATTCCCATTGAAACTTTTCAAATCCCTCTCAAAACTGTTGAAATCCTATTGAAAGTTTGAAACTTCTCTCTAGAATTTTCAAAATCCATGTCCACAGGTTTAAAATTGCACGTCAAAATTGCTAAAATTCCAGTTGAAATTTTTTCAAAGTCCCTTAAAAATTTTCAAATTTTCGTCCCAATTCTTCCCATTCCCATTGAAACTTTTCAAATCCCTCTCAAAACTGTTGAAATTCTGTTGAAGCTTTTAAAATTCTCTCTAGAATTTTCAAAATCCATGTCCACATGTTAACAATTTCACGTCAAAATTGCTAAAATTCCAGTTGAAATTTTTCCAAAGTCCCTTAAAAATTTTCCAATTTTCGTCCCAATTCTTCCCATTCCCATTGAAACTTTTCAAATCCCTCTCAAAACTGTGGAAATTCTCTTGAAGCTTTTAAAATTCTCTCTAGAATTTTCAAAATCCACTTCAACATGTTTACAATTTCATGTCAAAATTGCTAAAATTCCAGTTGAAATTTTTTCAAAGTCCCTTAAAAATTTTCCAATTTTCGTCCCAATTCTTCCCATTCCCATTGAAACTTTTCAAATCCCTCTCAAAACTGTTGAAATTCTCTTGAGGCTTTTAAAATTCTCTCTAGAATTTTCAAAATCCACTTCAACATGTTTACAATTTCACGTCAAAATTGCTAAAATTCTAGTTGAAATTTTTTCAAAGTCCCTTAAAAATTTTCCAGTTTTCGTCCCAATTCTTCCCATTCCCATTGAAACTTTTCAAATCCCTCTCAAAACTGTTGAAATCCTATTGAAACTTTGAAGCTTCTCTCTAGAATTTTCAAAATCCATGTCCACAGGTTTAAAATTGCACGTCAAAATTGCTAAAATTCCAGTTGATATTTTTTCAAAGTCCCTTAAAAATTTTCCAATTTTCGTCCCAATTCTTCCCATTCCCATTGAAACTTTTCAAATCCCTCTCAAAACTGTTGAAATTCTGTTGAAGCTTTTAAAATTCTCTCTAGAATTTTCAAAATCCATGTCCACAGGTTTACAATTGCACGTCAAAATTTCTAAAATTCCAGTTGAAATTTTTTCAAAGTCCCTTAAAAATTTTCCAATTTTCATCCCAATTCTTCCCATTCCCATTGAAGCTTTTCAAATCCCTCTCAAAACTGTGGAAATTCTCTTGAAACTTTTAAAATTCTCTCTAGAATTTTCAAAATCCACTTCAACATGTTTACAGTTTCATGTCAAAATTGCTAAAATTCCAGTTGAAATTTTTTCAAAGTCCCTTAAAAATTTTCCAATTTTCGTCCCAATTCTTCCCATTCCTATTGAAACTTTTCAAATCCCTCTCAAAACGGTTGAAATTCTCTTGAAAGTTTGAAACTTCTCTCTAGAATTTTCAAAATCCATGTCCACAGGTTTACAATTTCACGTCAAAATTGCTAAAATTCCAGTTGAAATTTTTTCAAAGTCCCTTAAAAATTTTCCAATTTTTGTCCCAATTCTTCCCATTCCCATTGAAACTTTTCAAATCCCTCTCAAAACTGTTGAAATCCTATTGAAAGTTTGAAACTTCTCTCTAGAATTTTCAAAATCCATGTCCACAGGTTTACAATTGCACGTCAAAATTGCTAAAATTCCAGTTGATATTTTTTCAAAGTCCCTTAAAAATTTTCCAATTTTCGTCCCAATTCTTCCCATTCCCATTGAAACTTTTCAAATCCCTCTCAAAACTGTTGAAATTCTCTTGAGGCTTTTAAAATTCTCTCTAGAATTTTCAAAATCCATGTCCACAGGTTTACAATTGCACGTCAAAATTGCTAAAATTCCAGTTGATATTTTTTCAAAGTCCCTTAAAAATTTTCCAGTTTTCGTCCCAATTCTTCCCATTCCCATTGAAACTTTTCAAATCCCTCTCAAAACTGTTGAAATCCTATTGAAACTTTGAAGCTTCTCTCTAGAATTTTCAAAATCCATGTCCACAGGTTTAAAATTGCACGTCAAAATTGCTAAAATTCCAGTTGATATTTTTTCAAAGTCCCTTAAAAATTTTCCAATTTTCGTCCCAATTCTTCCCATTCCCATTGAAACTTTTCAAATCCCTCTCAAAACTGTTGAAATCCTATTGAAACTTTGAAGCTTCTCTCTAGAATTTTCAAAATCCATGTCCACAGGTTTAAAATTGCACGTCAAAATTGCTAAAATTCCAGTTGAAATTTTTTCAAAGTCCCTTAAAAATTTTCCAATTTTCATCCCAATTCTTCCCATTCCCATTGAAGCTTTTCAAATCCCTCTCAAAACTGTGGAAATTCTCTTGAGGCTTTTAAAATTCTCTCTAGAATTTTCAAAATCCACTTCAACATGTTTACAATTTCATGTCAAAATTGCTAAAATTCCAGTTGAAATTTTTTCAAAGTCCCTTAAAAATTTTCCAATTTTCGTCCCAATTCTTCCCATTCCTATTGAAACTTTTCAAATCCCTCTCAAAACTGTTGAAATCCTATTGAAAGTTTGAAACTTCTCTCTAGAATTTTCAAAATCCATGTCCACAGGTTTAAAATTGCACGTCAAAATTGCTAAAATTCCAGTTGAAATTTTTTCAAAGTCCCTTAAAAATTTTCCAGTTTTCGTCCCAATTCTTCCCATTCCCATTGAAACTTTTCAAATCCCTCTCAAAACTGTTGAAATTCTGTTGAAGCTTTTAAAATTCTCTCTAGAATTTTCAAAATCCACTTCAACATGTTAACAATTTCACGTCAAAATTGCTAAAATTCCAGTTGAAATTTTTCCAAAGTCCCTTAAAAATTTTCCAATTTTCGTCCCAATTCTTCCCATTCCCATTGAAACTTTTCAAATCCCTCTCAAAACTGTGGAAATTCTCTTGAAACTTTTAAAATTCTCTCTAGAATTTTCAAAATCCACTTCAACATGTTTACAATTTCATGTCGAAATTGCTAAAATTCCAGTTGAAATTTTTTCAAAGTCCCTTCAAATTTTTCCAATTTTCGTCCCAATTCTTCCCATTCCATTGAAACTTTTCAAATCCCTCTCAAAACGTTTGAAATTCTCTTGAAAGTTTGAAACTTCTCTCTAGAATTTTCAAAATCCATGTCCACATGTTTACAATTTCACGTCAAAATTGCTAAAATTCCAGTTGAAATTTTTTCAAAGTCCCTTCAAAATTTTCCAATTTTCATCCCAATTCTTCCCATTCCCATTGAAACTTTTCAAATCCCTCTCAAAACTGTGGAAATTCTCTTGAAGCTTTTAAAATTCTCTCTAGAATTTTCAAAATCCACTTCAACATGTTTACAATTTCACGTCAAAATTGCTAAAATTCCAGTTGAAATTTTTTCAAAGTCCCTTAAAAATTTTCCAGTTTTCGTCCCAATTCTTCCCATTCCCATTGAAACTTTTCAAATCCCTCTCAAAACTGTTGAAATTCTCTTGAGGCTTTTAAAATTCTCTCTAGAATTTTCAAAATCCACTTCAACATGTTTACAATTTCACGTCAAAATTGCTAAAATTCTAGTTGAAATTTTTTCAAAGTCCCTTAAAAATTTTCCAGTTTTTGTCCCAATTCTTCCCATTCCCATTGAAACTTTTCAAATCCCTATCAAAACTGTTGAAATCCTATTGAAAGTTTGAAGCTTCTCTCTAGAATTTTCAAAATCCATGTCCACAGGTTTAAAATTGCACGTCAAAATTGCTAAAATTCCAGTTGATATTTTTTCAAAGTCCCTTAAAAATTTTCCAATTTTCGTCCCAATTCTTCCCATTCCCATTGAAACTTTTCAAATCCCTCTCAAAACTGTTGAAATTCTGTTGAAGCTTTTAAAATTTTCTCTAGAATTTTCAAAATCCATGTCCACAGGTTTACAATTGCACGTCAAAATTGCTAAAATTCCAGTTGAAATTTTTTCAAAGTCCCTTAAAAATTTTCCAATTTTCATCCCAATTCTTCCCATTCCCATTGAAGCTTTTCAAATCCCTCTCAAAACTGTGGAAATTCTCTTGAAACTTTTAAAATTCTCTCTAGAATTTTCAAAATCCACTTCAACATGTTTACAATTTCATGTCAAAATTGCTAAAATTCCAGTTGAAATTTTTTCAAAGTCCCTTAA
This sequence comes from Streptopelia decaocto, assembly GCF_964273445.1. Classification (NCBI taxonomy): domain Eukaryota; kingdom Metazoa; phylum Chordata; class Aves; order Columbiformes; family Columbidae; genus Streptopelia; species Streptopelia decaocto. The sequence continues at coordinate 19,783 of NW_028115479.1, read as the reverse complement.
AAATTTTCCAATTTTCGTCCCAATTCTTCCCATTCCCATTGAAACTTTTCAAATCCCTCTCAAAACGGTTGAAATTCTCTTGAAAGTTTGAAACTTCTCTATAGAATTTTCAAAATCCATGTCCACAGGTTTAAAATTGCACGTCAAAATTGCTAAAATTCCAGTTGAAATTTTTTCAAAGTCCCTTAAAAATTTTCCAATTTTCATCCCAATTCTTCCCATTCCCATTGAAGCTTTTCAAATCCCTCTCAAAACTGTGGAAATTCTCTTGAGGCTTTTAAAATTCTCTCTAGAATTTTCAAAATCCACTTCAACATGTTTACAATTTCATGTCAAAATTGCTAAAATTCCAGTTGAAATTTTTTCAAAGTCCCTTAAAAATTTTCCAATTTTCGTCCCAATTCTTCCCATTCCTATTGAAACTTTTCAAATCCCTCTCAAAACGTTGAAATTCTCTTGAAAGTTTGAAACTTCTTTCTAGAATTTTCAAAATCCATGTCCACAGGTTTACAATTTCACGTCAAAATTGCTAAAATTCCAGTTGAAATTTTTTCAAAGTCCCTTCAAAATTTTCCAATTTTTGTCCCAATTCTTCCCATTCCCATTGAAACTTTTCAAATCCCTCTCAAAACTGTGGAAATTCTCTTGAAGCTTTTAAAATTCTCTCTAGAATTTTCAAAATCCACTTCAACATGTTTACAATTTCACGTCAAAATTGCTAAAATTCCAGTTGAAATTTTTTCAAAGTCCCTTAAAAATTTTCCAATTTTCGTCCCAATTCTTCCCATTCCCATAGAAACTTTTCAAATCCCTCTCAAAACTGTTGAAATTCTCTTGAGGCTTTTAAAATTCTCTCTAGAATTTTCAAAATCCACTTCAACATGTTTACAATTTCACGTCAAAATTGCTAAAATTCCAGTTGAAATTTTTTCAAAGTCCCTTAAAAATTTTCCAGTTTTCGTCCCAATTCTTCCCATTCCCATTGAAACTTTTCAAATCCCTCTCAAAACTGTTGAAATCCTATTGAAAGTTTGAAACTTCTCTCTAGAATTTTCAAAATCCATGTCCACAGGTTTAAAATTGCACGTCAAAATTGCTAAAATTCCAGTTGAAATTTTTTCAAAGTCCCTTAAAAATTTTCCAGTTTTCGTCCCAATTCTTCCCATTCCCATTGAAACTTTTCAAATCCCTCTCAAAACTGTTGAAATTCTGTTGAAGCTTTTAAAATTCTCTCTAGAATTTTCAAAATCCACTTCAACATGTTAACAATTTCACGTCAAAATTGCTAAAATTCCAGTTGAAATTTTTCCAAAGTCCCTTAAAAATTTTCCAATTTTCGTCCCAATTCTTCCCATTCCCATTGAAACTTTTCAAATCCCTCTCAAAACTGTGGAAATTCTCTTGAAACTTTTAAAATTCTCTCTAGAATTTTCAAAATCCACTTCAACATGTTTACAATTTCATGTCGAAATTGCTAAAATTCCAGTTGAAATTTTTTCAAAGTCCCTTCAAATTTTTCCAATTTTCGTCCCAATTCTTCCCATTCCATTAAAACTTTTCAAATCCCTCTCAAAACGTTTGAAATTCTCTTGAAAGTTTGAAACTTCTCTCTAGAATTTTCAAAATCCATGTCCACATGTTTACAATTTCACGTCAAAATTGCTAAAATTCCAGTTGAAATTTTTCCAAAGTCCCTTAAAAATTTTCCAATTTTCGTCCCAATTCTTCCCATTCCCATTGAAACTTTTCAAATCCCTCTCAAAACTGTGGAAATTCTCTTGAAGCTTTTAAAATTCTCTCTAGAATTTTCAAAATCCACTTCAACATGTTTACAATTTCACGTCAAAATTGCTAAAATTCCAGTTGAAATTTTTTCAAAGTCCCTTAAAAATTTTCCAGTTTTCATCCCAATTCTTCCCATTCCCATTGAAACTTTTCAAATCCCTCTCAAAACTGTTGAAATTCTCTTGAGGCTTTTAAAATTCTCTCTAGAATTTTCAAAATCCACTTCAACATGTTTACAATTTCACGTCAAAATTGCTAAAATTCTAGTTGAAATTTTTTCAAAGTCCCTTAAAAATTTTCCAGTTTTTGTCCCAATTCTTCCCATTCCCATTGAAACTTTTCAAATCCCTCTCAAAACTGTTGAAATCCTATTGAAAGTTTGAAGCTTCTCTCTAGAATTTTCAAAATCCATGTCCACAGGTTTAAAATTGCACGTCAAAATTGCTAAAATTCCAGTTGATATTTTTTCAAAGTCCCTTAAAAATTTTCCAATTTTCGTCCCAATTCTTCCCATTCCCATTGAAACTTTTCAAATCCCTCTCAAAACTGTTGAAATTCTGTTGAAGCTTTTAAAATTCTCTCTAGAATTTTCAAAATCCATGTCCGCAGGTTTACAATTGCACGTCAAAATTGCTAAAATTCCAGTTGAAATTTTTTCAAAGTCCCTTAAAAATTTTCCAATTTTCATCCCAATTCTTCCCATTCCCATTGAAGCTTTTCAAATCCCTCTCAAAACTGTGGAAATTCTCTTGAAACTTTTAAAATTCTCTCTAGAATTTTCAAAATCCACTTCAACATGTTTACAATTTCATGTCAAAATTGCTAAAATTCCAGTTGAAATTTTTTCAAAGTCCCTTAAAAATTTTCCAATTTTCGTCCCAATTCTTCCCATTCCCATTGAAACTTTTCAAATCCCTCTCAAAACGGTTGAAATTCTCTTGAAAGTTTGAAACTTCTCTCTAGAATTTTCAAAATCCATGTCCACAGGTTTACAATTTCACGTCAAAATTGCTAAAATTCAGGTTGAAATTTTTTCAAAGTCCCTTAAAAATTTTCCAATTTTCGTCCCAATTCTTCCCATTCCCATTGAAACTTTTCAAATCCCTCTCAAAACTGTTGAAATCCTATTGAAAGTTTGAAACTTCTCTCTAGAATTTTCAAAATCCATGTCCACAGGTTTAAAATTGCACGTCAAAATTGCTAAAATTCCAGTTGAAATTTTTTCAAAGTCCCTTAAAAATTTTCAAATTTTCGTCCCAATTCTTCCCATTCCCATTGAAACTTTTCAAATCCCTCTCAAAACTGTTGAAATTCTGTTGAAGCTTTTAAAATTCTCTCTAGAACTTTCAAAATCCATGTCCACATGTTAACAATTTCACGTCAAAATTGCTAAAATTCCAGTTGAAATTTTTCCAAAGTCCCTTAAAAATTTTCCAATTTTCGTCCCAATTCTTCCCATTCCCATTGAAACTTTTCAAATCCCTCTCAAAACTGTAAAAATTCTCTTGAAGCTTTTAAAATTCTCTCTAGAATTTTCAAAATCCACTTCAACATGTTTACAATTTCACGTCAAAATTGCTAAAATTCCAGTTGAAATTTTTTCAAAGTCCCTTAAAAATTTTCCAATTTTCGTCCCAATTCTTCCCATTCCCATTGAAACTTTTCAAATCCCTCTCAAAACTGTTGAAATTCTCTTGAGGCTTTTAAAATTCTCTCTAGAATTTTCAAAATCCACTTCAACATGTTTACAATTTCACGTCAAAATTGCTAAAATTCTAGTTGAAATTTTTTCAAAGTCCCTTAAAAATTTTCCAGTTTTCGTCCCAATTCTTCCCATTCCCATTGAAACTTTTCAAATCCCTCTCAAAACTGTTGAAATCTTATTGAAACTTTGAAGCTTCTCTCTAGAATTTTCAAAATCCATGTCCACAGGTTTAAAATTGCACGTCAAAATTGCTAAAATTCCAGTTGATATTTTTTCAAAGTCCCTTAAAAATTTTCCAATTTTCGTCCCAATTCTTCCCATTCCCATTGAAACTTTTCAAATCCCTCTCAAAACTGTTGAAATTCTGTTGAAGCTTTTAAAATTCTCTCTAGAATTTTCAAAATCCATGTCCACAGGTTTACAATTGCACGTCAAAATTGCTAAAATTCTAGTTGAAATTTTTTCAAAGTCCCTTAAAAATTTTCCAATTTTCATCCCAATTCTTCCCATTCCCATTGAAGCTTTTCAAATCCCTCTCAAAACTGTGGAAATTCTCTTGAAACTTTTAAAATTCTCTCTAGAATTTTCAAAATCCACTTCAACATGTTTACAATTTCATGTCAAAATTGCTAAAATTCCAGTTGAAATTTTTTCAAAGTCCCTTAAAAATTTTCCAATTTTCGTCCCAATTCTTCCCATTCCCATTGAAACTTTTCAAATCCCTCTCAAAACGGTTGAAATTCTCTTGAAAGTTTGAAACTTCTCTCTAGAATTTTCAAAATCCATGTCCACAGGTTTACAATTTCACGTCAAAATTGCTAAAATTCCAGTTGAAATTTTTTCAAAGTCCCTTAAAAATTTTCCAATTTTTGTCCCAATTCTTCCCATTCCCATTGAAACTTTTCAAATCCCTCTCAAAACTGTGGAAATTCTCTTGAAGCTTTTAAAATTCTCTCTAGATCTTTCAAAATCCACTTCAACATGTTTACAATTTCACGTCAAAATTGCTAAAATTCCAGTTGAAATTTTTTCAAAGTCCCTTAAAAATTTTCCAGTTTTCGTCCCAATTCTTCCCATTCCCATTGAAACTTTTCAAATCCCTCTCAAAACTGTTGAAATCCTATTGAAAGTTTGAAACTTCTCTCTAGAATTTTCAAAATCCATGTCCACAGGTTTACAATTTCACGTCAAAATTGCTAAAATTCCAGTTGATATTTTTTCAAAGTCCCTTAAAAATTTTCCATTTTTCGTCCCAATTCTTCCCATTCCCATTGAAACTTTTCAAATCCCTCTCAAAACTGTTGAAATTCTCTTGAGGCTTTTAAAATTCTCTCTAGAATTTTCAAAATCCACTTCAACATGTTTACAATTTCACGTCAAAATTGCTAAAATTCTAGTTGAAATTTTTTCAAAGTCCCTTAAAAATTTTCCAGTTTTCGTCCCAATTCTTCCCATTCCCATTGAAACTTTTCAAATCCCTCTCAAAACTGTTGAAATTCTCTTGAGGCTTTTAAAATTCTCTCTAGAATTTTCAAAATCCACTTCAACATGTTTACAATTTCACGTCAAAATTGCTAAAATTCCAGTTGAAATTTTTTCAAAGTCCCTTAAAAATTTTCCAGTTTTCGTCCCAATTCTTCCCATTCCCATTGAAACTTTTCAAATCCCTCTCAAAACTGTTGAAATCCTATTGAAAGTTTGAAACTTCTCTCTAGAATTTTCAAAATCCATGTCCACAGGTTTACAATTGCACGTCAAAATTGCTAAAATTCCAGTTGATATTTTTTCAAAGTCCCTTAAAAATTTTCCAATTTTCGTCCCAATTCTTCCCATTCCCATTGAAACTTTTCAAATCCCTCTCAAAACTGTTGAAATTCTCTTGAGGCTTTTAAAATTCTCTCTAGAATTTTCAAAATCCACTTCAACATGTTTACAATTTCACGTCAAAATTGCTAAAATTCTAGTTGAAATTTTTTCAAAGTCCCTTAAAAATTTTCCAGTTTTCGTCCCAATTCTTCCCATTCCCATTGAAACTTTTCAAATCCCTCTCAAAACTGTTGAAATCTTATTGAAACTTTGAAGCTTCTATCTAGAATTTTCAAAATCCATGTCCACAGGTTTAAAATTGCACGTCAAAATTGCTAAAATTCCAGTTGAAATTTTTTCAAAGTCCCTTAAAAATTTTCCAATTTTCGTCCCAATTCTTCCCATTCCCATTGAAACTTTTCAAATCCCTCTCAAAACTGTGGAAATTCTCTTGAAGCTTTTAAAATTCTCTCTAGAATTTTCAAAATCCATGTCCACAGGTTTACAATTGCACGTCAAAATTGCTAAAATTCCAGTTGAAATTTTTTCAAAGTCCCTTAAAAATTTTCCAATTTTCGTCCCAATTCTTCCCATTCCCATTGAAGCTTTTCAAATCCCTCTCAAAACTGTGGAAATTCTCTTGAAACTTTTAAAATTCTCTCTAGAATTTTCAAAATCCACTTCAACATGTTTACAATTTCATGTCAAAATTGCTAAAATTCCAGTTGAAATTTTTTCAAAGTCCCTTAAAAATTTTCCAATTTTCGTCCCAATTCTTCCCATTCCTATTGAAACTTTTCAAATCCCTCTCAAAACGGTTGAAATTCTCTTGAAAGTTTGAAACTTCTCTCTAGAATTTTCAAAATCCATGTCCACAGGTTTACAATTTCACGTCAAAATTGCTAAAATTCCAGTTGAAATTTTTTCAAAGTCCCTTAAAAATTTTCCAATTTTTGTCCCAATTCTTCCCATTCCCATTGAAACTTTTCAAATCCCTCTCAAAACTGTGGAAATTCTCTTGAAGCTTTTAAAATTCTCTCTAGAATTTTCAAAATCCACTTCAACATGTTTACAATTTCACGTCAAAATTGCTAAAATTCCAGTTGAAATTTTTTCAAAGTCCCTTAAAAATTTTCCAGTTTTCGTCCCAATTCTTCCCATTCCCATTGAAACTTTTCAAATCCCTCTCAAAACTGTTGAAATCCTATTGAAAGTTTGAAACTTCTCTCTAGAATTTTCAAAATCCATGTCCACAGGTTTACAATTTCACGTCAAAATTGCTAAAATTCCAGTTGATATTTTTTCAAAGTCCCTTAAAAATTTTCCAATTTTCGTCCCAATTCTTCCCATTCCCATTGAAACTTTTCAAATCCCTCTCAAAACTGTTGAAATTCTCTTGAGGCTTTTAAAATTCTCTCTAGAATTTTCAAAATCCACTTCAACATGTTTACAATTTCACGTCAAAATTGCTAAAATTCTAGTTGAAATTTTTTCAAAGTCCCTTAAAAATTTTCCAGTTTTCGTCCCAATTCTTCCCATTCCCATTGAAACTTTTCAAATCCCTCTCAAAACTGTTGAAATTCTCTTGAGGCTTTTAAAATTCTCTCTAGAATTTTCAAAATCCACTTCAACATGTTTACAATTTCACGTCAAAATTGCTAAAATTCCAGTTGAAATTTTTCCAAAGTCCCTTAAAAATTTTCCAGTTTTCGTCCCAATTCTTCCCATTCCCATTGAAACTTTTCAAATCCCTCTCAAAACTGTTGAAATCCTATTGAAACTTTGAAGCTTCTATCTAGAATTTTCAAAATCCATGTCCACAGGTTTAAAATTGCACGTCAAAATTGCTAAAATTCCAGTTGAAATTTTTTCAAAGTCCCTTAAAAATTTTCCAATTTTCGTCCCAATTCTTCCCATTCCCATTGAAACTTTTCAAATCCCTCTCAAAACTGTGGAAATTCTCTTGAAGCTTTTAAAATTCTCTCTAGAATTTTCAAAATCCATGTCCACAGGTTTACAATTGCACGTCAAAATTGCTAAAATTCCAGTTGAAATTTTTTCAAAGTCCCTTAAAAATTTTCCAATTTTCGTCCCAATTCTTCCCATTCCCATTGAAGCTTTTCAAATCCCTCTCAAAACTGTGGAAATTCTCTTGAAACTTTTAAAATTCTCTCTAGAATTTTCAAAATCCACTTCAACATGTTTACAATTTCATGTCAAAATTGCTAAAATTCCAGTTGAAATTTTTTCAAAGTCCCTTAAAAATTTTCCAATTTTCGTCCCAATTCTTCCCATTCCTATTGAAACTTTTCAAATCCCTCTCAAAACGGTTGAAATTCTCTTGAAAGTTTGAAACATCTCTCTAGAATTTTCAAAATCCATGTCCACAGGTTTACAATTTCACGTCAAAATTGCTAAAATTCCAGTTGAAATTTTTTCAAAGTCCCTTAAAAATTTTCCAATTTTTGTCCCAATTCTTCCCATTCCCATTGAAACTTTTCAAATCCCTCTCAAAACTGTGGAAATTCTCTTGAAGCTTTTAAAATTCTCTCTAGAATTTTCAAAATCCACTTCAACATGTTTACAATTTCACGTCAAAATTGCTAAAATTCCAGTTGAAATTTTTTCAAAGTCCCTTAAAAATTTTCCAGTTTTCGTCCCAATTCTTCCCATTCCCATTGAAACTTTTCAAATCCCTCTCAAAAATTGTTGAAATCCTATTGAAAGTTTGAAACTTCTCTCTAGAATTTTCAAAATCCATGTCCACAGGTTTACAATTTCACGTCAAAATTGCTAAAATTCCAGTTGATATTTTTTCAAAGTCCCTTAAAAATTTTCCAATTTTCGTCCCAATTCTTCCCATTCCCATTGAAACTTTTCAAATCCCTCTCAAAACTGTTGAAATTCTCTTGAGGCTTTTAAAATTCTCTCTAGAATTTTCAAAATCCACTTCAACATGTTTACAATTTCACGTCAAAATTGCTAAAATTCTAGTTGAAATTTTTTCAAAGTCCCTTAAAAATTTTCCAGTTTTCGTCCCAATTCTTCCCATTCCCATTGAAACTTTTCAAATCCCTCTCAAAACTGTTGAAATTCTCTTGAGGCTTTTAAAATTCTCTCTAGAATTTTCAAAATCCACTTCAACATGTTTACAATTTCACGTCAAAATTGCTAAAATTCCAGTTGAAATTTTTTCAAAGTCCCTTAAAAATTTTCCAGTTTTCGTCCCAATTCTTCCCATTCCCATTGAAACTTTTCAAATCCCTCTCAAAACTGTTGAAATCCTATTGAAAGTTTGAAACTTCTCTCTAGAATTTTCAAAATCCATGTCCACAGGTTTACAATTGCACGTCAAAATTGCTAAAATTCCAGTTGATATTTTTTCAAAGTCCCTTAAAAATTTTCCAATTTTCGTCCCAATTCTTCCCATTCCCATTGAAACTTTTCAAATCCCTCTCAAAACTGTTGAAATTCTCTTGAGGCTTTTAAAATTCTCTCTAGAATTTTCAAAATCCACTTCAACATGTTTACAATTTCACGTCAAAATTGCTAAAATTCTAGTTGAAATTTTTTCAAAGTCCCTTAAAAATTTTCCAGTTTTCGTCCCAATTCTTCCCATTCCCATTGAAACTTTTCAAATCCCTCTCAAAACTGTTGAAATCTTATTGAAACTTTGAAGCTTCTATCTAGAATTTTCAAAATCCATGTCCACAGGTTTAAAATTGCACGTCAAAATTGCTAAAATTCCAGTTGATATTTTTTCAAAGTCCCTTAAAAATTTTCCAATTTTCGTCCCAATTCTTCCCATTCCCATTGAAACTTTTCAAATCCCTCTCAAAACTGTTGAAATTCTGTTGAAGCTTTTAAAATTCTCTCTAGAATTTTCAAAATCCATGTCCACAGGTTTACAATTGCACGTCAAAATTGCTAAAATTCCAGTTGAAATTTTTTCAAAGTCCCTTAAAAATTTTCCAATTTTCATCCCAATTCTTCCCATTCCCATTGAAGCTTTTCAAATCCCTCTCAAAACTGTGGAAATTCTCTTGAAACTTTTAAAATTCTCTCTAGAATTTTCAAAATCCACTTCAACATGTTTACAATTTCATGTCAAAATTGCTAAAATTCCAGTTGAAATTTTTTCAAAGTCCCTTAAAAATTTTCCAATTTTCGTCCCAATTCTTCCCATTCCTATTGAAACTTTTCAAATCCCTGTCAAAACTGTTGAAATTCTCTTGAAAGTTTGAAACTTCTCTCTAGAATTTTCAAAATCCATGTCCACAGGTTTACAATTTCACGTCAAAATTGCTAAAATTCCAGTTGAAATTTTTTCAAAGTCCCTTAAAAATTTTCAAATTTTCGTCCCAATTCTTCCCATTCCCATTGAAACTTTTCAAATCCCTCTCAAAACTGTGGAAATTCTCTTGAAGCTTTTAAAATTCTCTCTAGAATTTTCAAAATCCACTTCAACATGTTTACAATTTCACGTCAAAATTGCTAAAATTCCAGTTGAAATTTTTTCAAAGTCCCTTAAAAATTTTCCAATTTTCGTCCCAATTCTTCCCATTCCCATTGAAACTTTTCAAATCCCTCTCAAAACTGTTGAAATTCTCTTGAGGCTTTTAAAATTCTCTCTAGAATTTTCAAAATCCACTTCAACATGTTTACAATTTCACGTCAAAATTGCTAAAATTCCAGTTGAAATTTTTTCAAAGTCCCTTAAAAATTTTCCAATTTTCGTCCCAATTCTTCCCATTCCCATTGAAACTTTTCAAATCCCTCTCAAAACTGTTGAAATCCTATTGAAAGTTTGAAACTTCTCTCTAGAATTTTCAAAATCCATGTCCACAGGTTTAAAATTGCACGTCAAAATTGCTAAAATTCCAGTTGAAATTTTTTCAAAGTCCCTTAAAAATTTTCCAGTTTTCGTCCCAATTCTTCCCATTCCCATTGAAACTTTTCAAATCCCTCTCAAAACTGTTGAAATTCTGTTGAAGCTTTTAAAATTCTCTCTAGAATTTTCAAAATCCATGTCCACATGTTAACAATTTCACGTCAAAATTGCTAAAATTCCAGTTGAAATTTTTCCAAAGTCCCTTAAAAATTTTCCAATTTTCGTCCCAATTCTTCCCATTCCCATTGAAACTTTTCAAATCCCTCTCAAAACTGTGGAAATTCTCTTGAAACTTTTAAAATTCTCTCTAGAATTTTCAAAATCCACTTCAACATGTTTACAGTTTCATGTCAAAATTGCTAAAATTCCAGTTGAAATTTTTTCAAAGTCCCTTCAAATTTTTCCAATTTTCGTCCCAATTCTTCCCATTCCATTGAAACTTTTCAAATCCCTCTCAAAACGGTTGAAATTCTCTTGAAAGTTTGAAACTTCTCTCTAGAATTTTCAAAATCCATGTCCACATGTTTACAATTTCACGTCAAAATTGCTAAAATTCCAGTTGAAATTTTTCCAAAGTCCCTTAAAAATTTTCCAATTTTCGTCCCAATTCTTCCAATTCCCATTGAAACTTTTCAAATCCCTCTCAAAACTGTGGAAATTCTCTTGAAGCTTTTAAAATTCTCTCTAGAATTTTCAAAATCCACTTCAACATGTTTACAATTTCACGTCAAAATTGCTAAAATTCCAGTTGAAATTTTTTCAAAGTCCCTTAAAAATTTTCCAATTTTCGTCCCAATTCTTCCCATTCCCATTGAAACTTTTCAAATCCCTCTCAAAACTGTTGAAATTCTCTTGAGGCTTTTAAAATTCTCTCTAGAATTTTCAAAATCCACTTCAACATGTTTACAATTTCACGTCAAAATTGCTAAAATTCTAGTTGAAATTTTTTCAAAGTCCCTTAAAAATTTTCCAGTTTTCGTCCCAATTCTTCCCATTCCCATTGAAACTTTTCAAATCCCTCTCAAAACTGTTGAAATCCTATAGAAAGTTTGAAGCTATTCTCTAGAATTTTCAAAATCCATGTCCACAGGTTTAAAATTGCACGTCAAAATTGCTAAAATTCCAGTTGATATTTTTTCAAAGTCCCTTAAAAATTTTCAAATTTTCGTCCCAATTCTTCCCATTCCCATTGAAACTTTTCAAATCCCTCTCAAAACTGTTGAAATTCTGTTGAAGCTTTTAAAATTCTCTCTAGAATTTTCAAAATCCATGTCCACAGGTTTACAATTGCACGTCAAAATTGCTAAAATTCCAGTTGAAATTTTTCCAAAGTCCCTTAAAAATTTTCCAATTTTCATCCCAATTCTTCCCATTCCCATTGAAGCTTTTCAAATCCCTCTCAAAACTGTGGAAATTCTCTTGAAACTTTTAAAATTCTCTCTAGAATTTTCAAAATCCACTTCAACATGTTTACAATTTCATGTCAAAATTGCTAAAATTCCAGTTGAAATTTTTTCAAAGTCCCTTAAAAATTTTCCAATTTTCGTCCCAACTCTTCCCATTCCCATTGAAACTTTTCAAATCCCTCTCAAAACGGTTGAAATTCTCTTGAAAGTTTGAAACTTCTCTCTAGAATTTTCAAAATCCATGTCCACAGGTTTACAATTTCACGTCAAAATTGCTAAAATTCCAGTTGACATTTTTTCAAAGTCCCTTAAAAATTTTCCAATTTTCGTCCCAATTCTTCCCATTCCCATTGAAACTTTTCAAATCCCTCTCAAAACTGTTGAAATCCTATTGAAAGTTTGAAACTTCTCTCTAGAATTTTCAAAATCCATGTCCACAGGTTTAAAATTGCACGTCAAAATTGCTAAAATTCCAGTTGAAATTTTTTCAAAGTCCCTTAAAAATTTTCAAATTTTCGTCCCAATTCTTCCCATTCCCATTGAAACTTTTCAAATCCCTCTCAAAACTGTTGAAATTCTGTTGAAGCTTTTAAAATTCTCTCTAGAATTTTCAAAATCCATGTCCACATGTTAACAATTTCACGTCAAAATTGCTAAAATTCCAGTTGAAATTTTTCCAAAGTCCCTTAAAAATTTTCCAATTTTCGTCCCAATTCTTCCCATTCCCATTGAAACTTTTCAAATCCCTCTCAAAACTGTGGAAATTCTCTTGAAGCTTTTAAAATTCTCTCTAGAATTTTCAAAATCCACTTCAACATGTTTACAATTTCACGTCAAAATTGCTAAAATTCCAGTTGAAATTTTTTCAAAGTCCCTTAAAAATTTTCCAATTTTCGTCCCAATTCTTCCCATTCCCATTGAAACTTTTCAAATCCCTCTCAAAACTGTTGAAATTCTCTTGAAACTTTTAAAATTCTCTCTAGAATTTTCAAAATCCACTTCAACATGTTTACAATTTCACGTCAAAATTGCTAAAATTCCAGTTGAAATTTTTTCAAAGTCCCTTAAAAATTTTCCAATTTTCGTCCCAATTCTTCCCATTCCCATTGAAACTTTTCAAATCCCTCTCAAAACTGTTGAAATTCTGTTGAGGCTTTTAAAATTCTCTCTAGAATTTTCAAAATCCACTTCAACATGTTTACAATTTCACGTCAAAATTGCTAAAATTCCAGTTGAAATTTTTTCAAAGTCCCTTAAAAATTTTCCAGTTTTCGTCCCAATTCTTCCCATTCCCATTGAAACTTTTCAAATCCCTCTCAAAACTGTGGAAATTCTCTTGAAGCTTTTAAAATTCTCTCTAGAATTTTCAAAATCCACTTCAACATGTTTACAATTTCACGTCAAAATTGCTAAAATTCCAGTTGAAATTTTTTCAAAGTCTCTTCAAAATTTTCCAATTTTCGTCCCAATTCTTCCCATTCCCATTGAAACTTTTCAAATCCCTCTCAAAACTGTTGAAATTCTCTTGAAGCTTTTAAAATTCTCTCTAGAATTTTCAAAACCCACTTCAACATGTTTACAATTTCATGTCAAAATTGTTAAAATTCCAGTTGAAATTTTTTCAAAGTCCCTTCAAAATTTTCCAATTTTCGTCCCAATTCTTCCCATTCCCATTGAAACTTTTCAAATCCCTCTCAAAACTGTGGAAATTCTCTTGAAGCTTTTAAAATTCTCTCTAGAATTTTCAAAATCCATTGCCACATCTTTACAATTTCACGTCAAAATTGCTAAAATTCCAGTTGAAATTTTTTCAAAGTCCCTTAAAAATTTTCCAATTTTCGTCCCAATTCTTCCCATTCCCATTGAAACTTTTCAAATCCCTCTCAAAACTGTGGAAATTCTGTTGAAGCTTTTAAAATTCTCTCTAGAATTTTCAAAATCCATGTCCACATGTTTACAATTTCACGTCAAAATTGCTAAAATTCCAGTTGAAATTTTTTCAAAGTCCCTTCAAAATTTTCCAATTTTCGTCCCAATTCTTCCCATTCCCATTGAAACTTTTCAAATCCCTCTCAAACTCTGGAAATTCTCTTGAAGCTTTTAAAATTCTCTCTAGAATTTTCAAAATCCATGTCCACATCTTTACAATTTCACGTCAAAATTGCTAAAATTCCAGTTGAAATTTTTTCAAAGTCCCTTCAAAATTTTCCAATTTTCGTCCCAATTCTTCCCATTCCCATTGAAACTTTTCAAATCCCTCTCAAAACTGTTGAAATTCTGTTGAAGCTTTTAAAATTCTCTCTAGAGTTTTCAAAATCCATGTCTACAGGTTTAAAATTTCACGTCAAAATTGCTAAAATTCCAGTTGAAATTTTTTCAAAGTCCCTTAAAAATGTTCCAATTTTCGTCCCAATTCTTCCCATTCCCATTCCCATTGAAACTTTTCAAATCCCTCTCAAAACTCTGGAAATTCTGTTGAAGCTTTTAAAATTCTCTCTAGAATTTTCAAAATCCACTTCAACATGTTTACAATTTCACGTCAAAATTGCTAAAATTCCAGTTGAAATTTTTTCAAAGTCCCTTAAAAATTTTCCAATTTTCGTCCCAATTCTTCCCATTCCCATTGAAACTTTTCAAATCCCTCTCAAAACTGTTGAAATTCTGTTGAAACTTTTAAAATTCTCTCTAGAATTTTCAAAATCCATGTCCACAGGTTTACAATTTCACGTCAAAATTGCTAAAATTCCAGTTGAAATTTTTTCAAAGTCCCTTAAAAATTTTCCAATTTTCGTCCCAATTCTTCCCATTCCCATTGAAACTTTTCAAATCCCTCTCAAAACTGTGGAAATTCTGTTGAAGCTTTTAAAATTCTCTCTAGAATTTTCAAAATCCATGTCCACATGTTTACAATTTCACGTCAAAATTGCTAAAATTCCAGTTGAAATTTTTTCAAAGTCCCTTAAAAATGTTCCAATTTTCGTCCCAATTCTTCCCATTCCCATTGAAACTTTTCAAATCCCTCTCAAAATTGTGGAAATTCTCTTGAAGCTTTTAAAATTCTCTCTAGAATTTTCAAAATCCACTTCAACATGTTTACAATTTCACGTCAAAATTGCTAAAATTCCAGTTGAAATTTTTTCAAAGTCTCTTCAAAATTTTCCAATTTTCGTCCCAATTCTTCCCATTCCCATTGAAACTTTTCAAATCCCTCTCAAAACTGTTGAAATTCTGTTGAAGCTTTTAAACTTCTCTCTAGAATTTTCAAAACCCACTTCAACATGTTTACAATTTCATGTCAAAATTGTTAAAATTCCAGTTGAAATTTTTTCAAAGTCCCTTCAAAATTTTCCAATTTTCGTCCCAATTCTTCCCATTCCCATTGAAACTTTTCAAATCCCTCTCAAAACTGTGGAAATTCTCTTGAAGCTTTTAAAATTCTCTCTAGAATTTTCAAAATCCATGTCCACATCTTTACAATTTCACGTCAAAATTGCTAAAATTCCAGTTGAAATTTTTTCAAAGTCCCTTAAAAATTTTCCAATTTTCGTCCCAATTCTTCCCATTCCCATTGAAACTTTTCAAATCCCTCTCAAAACTGTGGAAATTCTGTTGAAGCTTTTAAAATTCTCTCTAGAATTTTCAAAATCCATGTCCACAGGTTTACAATTTCACGTCAAAATTGCTAAAATTCCAGTTGAAATTTTTTCAAAGTCCCTTCAAAATTTTCCAATTTTCGTCCCAATTCTTCCCATTCCCATTGAAACTTTTCAAATCCCTCTCAAAACTCTGGAAATTCTCTTGAAGCTTTTAAAATTCTCTCTAGAATTTTCAAAATCCATGTCCACATCTTTACAATTTCACGTCAAAATTGCTAAAATTCCAGTTGAAATTTTTTCAAAGTCCCTTCAAAATTTTCCAATTTTCGTCCCAATTCTTCCCATTCCCATTGAAACTTTTCAAATCCCTCTCAAAACTGTTGAAATTCTCTTGAAGCTTTTAAAATTCTCTCTAGAATTTTCAAAATCCACTTCAACATATTTACAATTTCACGTCAAAATTGCTAAAATTCCAGTTGAAATTTTTCCAAAGTCCCTTAAAAATTTTCCAATTTTCGTCCCAATTCTTCCCATTCCCATTGAAACTTTTCAAATCCCTCTCAAAACTGTTGAAATTCTGTTGAAGCTTTTAAAATTCTCTCTAGAGTTTTCAAAATCCATGTCTACAGGTTTAAAATTTCACGTCAAAATTGCTAAAATTCCAGTTGAAATTTTTTCAAAGTCCCTTAAAAATGTTCCAATTTTCGTCCCAATTCTTCCCATTCCCATTCCCATTGAAACTTTTCAAATCCCTCTCAAAACTCTGGAAATTCTGTTGAAGCTTTTAAAATTCTCTCTAGAATTTTCAAAATCCACTTCAACATGTTTACAATTTCACGTCAAAATTGCTAAAATTCCAGTTGAAATTTTTTCAAAGTCCCTTAAAAATTTTCCAATTTTCGTCCCAATTCTTCCCATTCCCATTGAAACTTTTCAAATCCCTCTCAAAACTGTTGAAATTCTGTTGAAACTTTTAAAATTCTCTCTAGAATTTTCAAAATCCATGTCCACAGGTTTACAATTTCACGTCAAAATTGCTAAAATTCCAGTTGAAATTTTTTCAAAGTCCCTTAAAAATTTTCCAATTTTCGTCCCAATTCTTCCCATTCCCATTGAAACTTTTCAAATCCCTCTCAAAACTGTGGAAATTCTGTTGAAGCTTTTAAAATTCTCTCTAGAATTTTCAAAATCCATGTCCACATGTTTACAATTTCACGTCAAAATTGCTAAAATTCCAGTTGAAATTTTTTCAAAGTCCCTTAAAAATGTTCCAATTTTCGTCCCAATTCTTCCCATTCCCATTGAAACTTTTCAAATCCCTCTCAAAATTGTGGAAATTCTCTTGAAGCTTTTAAAATTCTCTCTAGAATTTTCAAAATCCATGTCCACATCTTTACAATTTCACGTCAAAATTGCTAAAATTCCAGTTGAAATTTTTTCAAAGTCCCTTAAAAATTTTCCAATTTTCGTCCCAATTCTTCCCATTCCCATTGAAACTTTTCAAATCCCTCTCAAAACTGTGGAAATTCTGTTGAAGCTTTTAAAATTCTCTCTAGAATTTTCAAAATCCATGTCCACAGGTTTACAATTTCACGTCAAAATTGCTAAAATTCCAGTTGAAATTTTTTCAAAGTCCCTTAAAAATGTTCCAATTTTCGTCCAAATTCTTCCCATTCCCATTGAAACTTTACAAATCCCTCTCAAAACTCTGGAAATTCTCTTGAAGCTTTTAAAATTCTCTCTAGAATTTTCAAAATCCATGTCCACATCTTTACAATTTCACGTCAAAATTGCTAAAATTCCAGTTGAAATTTTTTCAAAGTCCCTTCAAAATTTTCCAATTTTCATCCCAATTCTTCCCATTCCCATTGAAACTTTTCAAATCCCTCTCAAAACTGTTGAAATCCTATTGAATATTTGAAACTTCTCTCTAGAATTTTCAAAATCCATGTCCACATCTTTACAATTTCACGTCAAAATTGCTAAAATTCCAGTTGAAATTTTTTCAAAGTCCCTTCAAAATTTTCCAATTTTCGTCCCAATTCTTCCCATTCCCATTGAAACTTTTCAAATCCCTCTCAAAACTGTGGAAATTCTCTTGAAGCTTTTAAACTTCTCTCTAGAATTTTCAAAACCCACTTCAACATGTTTACAATTTCATGTCAAAATTGTTAAAATTCCAGTTGAAATTTTTTCAAAGTCCCTTAAAAATTTTCCAATTTTCGTCCCAATTCTTCCCATTCCCATTGAAACTTTTCAAATCCCTCTCAAAACTGTGGAAATTCTCTTGAAGCTTTTAAACTTCTCTCTAGAATTTTCAAAACCCACTTCAACATGTTTACAATTTCATGTCAAAATTGTTAAAATTCCAGTTGAAATTTTTTCAAAGTCCCTTCAAAATTTTCCAATTTTCGTCCCAATTCTTCCCATTCCCATTGAAACTTTTCAAATCCCTCTCAAAACTCTGGAAATTCTCTTGAAGCTTTTAAAATTCTCTCTAGAATTTTCAAAATCCATGTCTACAGGTTTAAAATTTCACGTCAAAATTGCTAAAATTCCAGTTGAAATTTTTTCAAAGTCCCTTAAAAATTTTCCAATTTTCGTCCCAATTCTTCCCATTCCCATTGAAACTTTTCAAATCCCTCTCAAAACTGTTGAAATTCTGTTGAAGCTTTTAAAATTCTCTCTAGAATTTTCAAAATCCATGTCCACAGGTTTACAATTTCACGTCAAAATTGCTAAAATTCCAGTTGAAATTTTTTCAAAGTCCCTTCAAAATTTTCCAATTTTCGTCCCAATTCTTCCCATTCCCATTGAAACTTTTCAAATCCCTCTCAAAACTGTTGAAATTCTGTTGAAGCTTTTAAAATTCTCTCTAGAGTTTTCAAAATCCATGTCTACAGGTTTAAAATTTCACGTCAAAATTGCTAAAATTCCAGTTGAAATTTTTTCAAAGTCCCTTAAAAATGTTCCAATTTTCGTCCCAATTCTTCCCATTCCCATTGAAACTTTTCAAATCCCTCTCAAAACTGTGGAAATTCTCTTGAAGCTTTTAAAATTCTCTCTAGAATTTTCAAAATCCACTGCAACATGTTTAAAATTTCACGTCAAAATTGCTAAAATTCCAGTTGAAATTTTTTCAAAGTCCCTTAAAAATTTTCCAATTTTCGTCCCAATTCTTCCCATTCCCATTGAAACTTTTCAAATCCCTCTCAAAACTGTGGAAATTCTGTTGAAGCTTTTAAAATTCTCTCTAGAATTTTCAAAATCCATGTCCACAGGTTTACAATTTCACGTCAAAATTGCTAAAATTCCAGTTGAAATTTTTTCAAAGTCCCTTCAAAATTTTCCAATTTTCGTCCCAATTCTTCCCATTCCCATTGAAACTTTTCAAATCCCTCTCAAAACTGTGGAAATTCTGTTGAAGCTTTTAAAATTCTCTCTAGAATTTTCAAAATCCATGTCCACATCTTTACAATTTCACGTCAAAATTGCTAAAATTCCAGTTGAAATTTTTTCAAAGTCCCTTAAAAATTTTCCAATTTTCGTCCCAATTCTTCCCATTCCCATTGAAACTTTTCAAATCCCTCTCAAAACGGTTGAAATTCTGTTGAAGTTTTAAAATTCTCTCTAGATCTTTCAAAATCCACTTCAACATGTTTACAATTTCACGTCAAAATTGCTAAAATTCCAGTTGAAATTTTTTCAAAGTCCCTTCAAAATTTTCCAATTTTCGTCCCAATTCTTCCCATTCCCATTGAAACTTTTCAAATCCCTCTCAAAACTGTGGAAATTCTCTTGAAGCTTTTAAAATTCTCTCTAGAATTTTCAAAATCCACTTCAACATGTTTACAATTTCACGTCAAAATTGCTAAAATTCCAGTTGAAATTTTTTCAAAGTCTCTTCAAAATTTTCCAATTTTCGTCCCAATTCTTCCCATTCCCATTGAAACTTTTCAAATCCCTCTCAAAACTGTTGAAATTCTGTTGAAGCTTTTAAACTTCTCTCTAGAATTTTCAAAACCCACTTCAACATGTTTACAATTTCATGTCAAAATTGTTAAAATTCCAGTTGAAATTTTTTCAAAGTCCCTTCAAAATTTTCCAATTTTCGTCCCAATTCTTCCCATTCCCATTGAAACTTTTCAAATCCCTCTCAAAACTGTGGAAATTCTCTTGAAGCTTTTAAAATTCTCTCTAGAATTTTCAAAATCCATGTCCACATCTTTACAATTTCACGTCAAAATTGCTAAAATTCCAGTTGAAATTTTTTCAAAGTCCCTTAAAAATTTTCCAATTTTCGTCCCAATTCTTCCCATTCCCATTGAAACTTTTCAAATCCCTCTCAAAACTGTGGAAATTCTCTTGAAGCTTTTAAAATTCTCTCTAGAATTTTCAAAATCCATGTCCACAGGTTTACAATTTCACGTCAAAATTGCTAAAATTCCAGTTGAAATTTTTTCAAAGTCCCTTAAAAAATTTCCAGTTTTCATCCCAATTCTTCCCATTCCCATTGAAACTTTTCAAATCCCTCTCAAAACTGTTGAAATTCTGTTGAAGCTTTTAAAATTCTCTCTAGAATTTTCAAAATCCA